>NC_140233.1:12144359-12454359 GCF_951802725.1 Rutilus rutilus
AGCGTGCATCTAATAAATGATTCATTCAAAAAGGTTGTGCAAGTTTACACACACGTCTCTCCCGAAAATCCTGGAGAATTCAACCAATCAGATGCCAACTTCGAAACTCCTGAAGTGTTTCCCATTTTGTGTACCTTATGGATCCGACTTTCAGCCAGCAGTATGTGTGCGTGACGTCTGAGACTATAATTAAACTTCACTGGTTGCGCTGTATGTTTTTGATTCACTAAAAAGAATCACCTTAAGAGTCATTTGCCTCAGAATCGAAGTTCACTGGTCACGCTGTCTGTTTTATGATTCACTAAAATGAACCGGCTCATCAGAGTCATTCACTTAAGAATTGGACTTCACTGGTTGAGCTCTATAGTTTACTAAATAAGAGTTGTTGTTTTTTTTATCAGTTTAATGCTTTAACTTTATGCATTCATTTGGTCAACATAATTTTTGATCCATTTCACACAACCTGGTTAAATAAAAGTGTCAATTTCCAAACTTTTGAATGGGTATATACCAAAATGTTAGCGCTTGTCATACAATCTTGCAAAAACAGTGCACATTTAAGGGCAGTGAAATGGTTTTGCAACTTCTTAGCTCAGAAGTCCAATGCGTCCATTAGCTTTCTAGATAGCAAGATGAAAACATGGATTTCTGTACATGTGATAATAGGGGGCATGGAATTGGGCACAGATCCTCCGCTTCCGTGAATTTTGACTTGTTTTTTGAGGTCAGAGCACTCTAATAAGCCAAGACGTCTAATGTTTTCTCACATCTGCCAATTTGTTCTCCTATTTTTTGGTTTTGAAATGGACTGAGGTAATCAGGGAGCAAAACGCGTGTTGGCTTAGCGAGAGGGACTTCATTTTCCCTTCCACTCTATGTCCTGTCTATCAAGATGTGGTCTTCATCTCATCTACGTATCATTATATGTTGCCGCGTGTCACACTTATTTTCCTCACATGCCATTAGGGCTGGAATGTGGATTGCAATAATAGGAGACAGCGGTGTATGTGTGTGTGTTTGAGTCTCTATAATGTTCACAATGCTAGCATTAGCTGTGCTCCGTGTATGTATGAATGGGTGAGCAGAAATTGCTGTGATTTGAATGACGTTTGGCATTATGTGAAGTGACACAGGAAGGTGATAACCTAGCTAAATGCTTGCTTTTGTTCGGTGTAATTTTAAATGAAACTAACGACGTCTCAGTGTCATTTTGACATGGCTCTGCTAGCAGTGACATGAAAAGCAACAAGACACTGTATTAGAGCACATAAGGAAGATTGGCTGAGGGAGAAAATTGAGTTTGCTAAATTCCCATGTCTGATAAGCAATTACATGCCAATTGTTTGGGTTCAGCTTTTGCTAGTGTACTTTTATTCTGAAGTACTTTTCGATGAAGATCTCGTTTTTAATTTTAAGGCTTAAACTAATGCACACTAAGCTTTTAACCACTGACATTTTTACTGGCAGGAAGTGGATGAAACCCATCAGAAAGACAGTGCTTAATGAAAAACACTGAAATTTGCAAAGTCTGACTAAAGCTACCGGTTTTAACCTTCTCCAATTTAGAAGGAAGAAACCTCAACCTTGGTCCCTTGACAACACTAATTCAAACTGCAAGAAGATATACAAGGACATCAAATGAGGACCCATTAGATCCATCTGTGGGTTGAAAAATAGGCCTGGGAAATTATATCTGACATGAAGCATAATTACCTTTCAGTGAAAGTGAACATAGATCACAGGTTTCCTGTTGAGGACTCGTGATTCATCTTGCAGTCACCTATTTTATTTTAAAGACTCAACAAAGGATTGGCATCAGGTGTCAGTGCTAATGAATAAGTGTATAATAAATGTCTTCGATGACTGGCAGAGGCCAAGAGGATACGCTGACTTTGGAGCTATGCAGAGTTATTCAATTCAAGTATTTCTTGAATTGAAAATTGCACTGCACTTTTGTTGCTACACTGTTAGCTTAACAAAAAGTGGCCCCAAAAAGTATTTGGACACTTTTGGAGACTAAAGCCACACTTAAAATTGTCTAAATGTCACATATATGCTGCATATAAAAAAGTGGCATCTGCAAAACTTTTCTCAGAGTTAACTCAGCTGGTAAATGGATGTGTGAAGATCCTAACGAACTATTTTGTAAAATTATTTGCTTAAAAAAAACAATACTTTTTTAAAATGCATACAACAGGTATTTTCTAACCTCAAATCTGATATTGCTGTTTGTGTATTCCAGACACACTGTCAGGCTTTAGTGACAGGGATTTTCAGTTCTCTTTCTGCATGTTACATTGTTACGCCTTATTGAGAGACACATTGATCTACTGATGCATTCAACATGCTGGTTCATACAGGCTTATTCACTGATTCTTTCAGGACTAATCCAATCTTTATGAGTGAGTCACTGAATCATTTACTTAACCGATTCATTCAGAAACGCTGATTCATTCATGAACACCACTGCTGTGCGTTGCTTCCAGATGCGCAACAGAATTTCATGACATTAAAATTAACTACCAACATTGAGCCTATAATGTACGTTTCTCAATATTAACTTCTTGTTTATTGAACTGTTGTATAAAGCAAAAGGGCATCGGACTTACAATCAGTTTGATTACCTGCATACTGATATTCGGAAAAAACAGCTCTTTTGGTCATGTGAATTTAATATTTTGAATTAGCTTTTATTTTTATTTTATGGTAGTTTCAAAGGCCAATTTAGCTTCATTTTGTGAGAAATTCATAAACTGCGAATAAGTAGTGTGCAGGTTTTATTGTTGTTTTTTAATGTTATTGTGCTTAAATATCTAGGTTTAAACTCCTGGTTTCCAGGCTCCACAGAGAGGTGAAGTAAATGGGCTCAAAATATTGCTTAAATACTGAGGATATACAAGACAAACACACACGCATTACTCTCGTCCACAGCTGGATCAGTTGTAAGTGTTGCCTGAACAGAGATTTAAGTCTTTTCCGTTGTCGTTCTTCTCCCGTCTCTCTCTCCGACCCATGTGCTCATCTTTCCTTGAGTCTTTCGGCACAGAAAAAGAGCTTGAGGCGGAGAGGGTCTGTAGGCCTTTCCCTGGAGACAGGGAGCCCATCTGTCTGTGTGTGCCACTGAAGCTAAACTAGCGGCGGACACGACGACTCCTCAGAGAAACCCTCCCGCCCCCCCCGCCCCCAACTTCTACCACAGACGGCAGATGGAGCGCAGCCTCCTCGTTCCTTTGCCATGTTTGTTTAATACATTTAATTAATATTCTACCTCAATAGAGACCCACCGCAGACCCTCCCTCCAGCCCTCTTGTCGTGTCATCCGTCGCCATTTCCCGTTGCTCTTCTTTTCCTTCTCGACTCTCCTCGCTCTTTTATGATGGACAGACAGGCATTGGACAATTATACACACAAGAGGCTAACAATGCCCTAGAGTGGTCTCTAAATGAAAAGCTCCATGTGTTTTTGTAGTGTCGGATGTATTAATCACACAGCGCCCTCAGGACACATACAAATCCCCCTGAGAGCCTCTTGCATCAATACTAGCTGTGGCTTCCTAATGCTTTGGTTAACCAATATTGTGCTATGGAATTTTTCAAAGTTTCCCTTGGGTGTCAGCGGCCTAAAATTGAATAAGGCTGTGGTTAAAAAGCAGTTTTTAACTATGAATTTCCTCAATGCAATTTTGACCCAAAGGCCAGTTTACGCAAAAGTCGATTGTGGCTTGTTATTCCATGATTGGGACCAAAGGGAGTAGCTCTGACAAGTGCTCCTCAACAAGAGCTAGGGCACATATTTGAAGTGGTCCATTTGGCAGACACTGCTATTTATTGATTAAAAGTCAAAAATGGACAAATATTACAGTAACTTTGCGATTCTTAGAGCACTAAAATCTGTCTCATGTAAGATTCCCTTGTGTAAATTATGCAAATGAATAATTATTTTAATACGCTTTCAGTGTAGAATTTGATTATCATGTCAAATAAATGCTGTTCTTTTGAACTTTCTATGCATCAAAGAATCCTGGGAAAAAAAATCTTACAAATATTAACCAGCACAACTGTTTGTTGTTTGAAGAAATGTTTCTTGAGCAGCAAATCAGCATATTATAATGATTTCTGAAGGATCATGTGACACTGAAGACTGGAGTAATGATGCTGAAAATTCAGCTTTGCCATCACAGGAATAAACTACTAAAAACTGAACAATATTTAAAATAGAAAACCGTTATTTTAATTATAATAATATTTCACAATTTTACTGGTTTTACTGTATTTTTTATTGATATGGAGCCTTATATGGAGCATAAGAGTCTTAAATCTTACTATCCCCAAACTTGCACGGTAGTGTGTGTCTGTGTGTATATTAAATATCATTTAATTATTTAAATGTTTAATTATGACCTCTCACATCACATAATGGGATTCTTTTGAGAACTGGTGAGTGTGTGTCTGTCTGTCTGTGTGTGTGTGTTATGAGAGCTGTAGTGTGTGTTTTGAGAACTCTCTCTGTGTGCGTGTGTGTGTGTGTGTGTGTGTGTGTGTGTGTGTGTGTGTGTGTGTGTGTGTGTGTGTGTGTGTGTGTGTGTGTGACAAATAATCCAAGGGGGAAAAAAACTATTCATAAAATTTGTTTCTATAAAAATGCAAAAAAAGGGGTAGAGAAACGCATTCTGTCCTGAAATATATGCATGAGCCTTTTTGTAGTCCTTTTTAAATCATAAGACAGTGACATTTAGAACGATTGACTATGGCCTTAATTTTTTAGCAGTGCTTTTTTTGATACTACTAAAATTCATATGTATAAATAATCATAAGCGAAAATGGTGTTGATGACAGCATTAATGACGTTAATTGTGAGCAACAAAAGGAACAGAAGTCAAATAAATCACATCTGTTTCACTGAAATCATCCAAACTGTCTTTGTGTAATAATGAAGACGTTAGTGGAAAACAGACTGACTGTAATCTGTTTACAAGCACTGAACTGGGAGACCGTCCAACGCCTTAGGGCAGCGCTAACACTACACTAGTCCCTTCAGTTTCACCCAGATGTACATGGCACATTTCTCTATCAAACAAGAGCATTTACATACGCAGAGCAGGACATGAGCAAATCAAAAGTGTCATTAGCATATGCACCATGGGCTAATTTGACTTGCTAACGTGCCAGGCATGGATTTTGCCACTATGGATACGTTTCTCTCATTTCAAAAGACAAAGGTTATCTGGCATGTAATCCAATTTGGAGCATCCTCAGGGCCTGCTTTATTTAAACAAGGCTACACCGAAGCCAGTTTGTCAAGGGTTATTCCTAATTTCCTACATGTGCAAATCTGCATAGGGAAATATTTTAATTGATTTAAATCATGTAGCATGATGGTGCCAAAAGCATCCATCTTAGTTTTACACCCTAGAAAATACCCACATTTAATCAAATCAAATATGTTTCAGCACATATGTTCATCTCTTTTTGTTGTTATTTTAGTTTTTTTTGCAGGACAAGCCAAACGATTCTCTTCCAGGCCATGTTTAATTTAAGACTTTTTTTCACCTGAATAATTCACCTATTTATTGAACTGCACGCTAACTGACACACAACCCCATACACATCATGCATATTTGATCTACATTCACTCACTCCGTGCTTATTTTATGACCGAGGACTGCGGCACCATTTTCAGGGACAGGAGAGCTAAGATGCGAATCCCGGATGCAGGAACAGGTTTGATTCAACACTCACATAAAGACTAATACTGCCCCCATGTGGTTAAATTAAGTATTGTTTTAAACACTTGGACAGTGAAATGATCTCCTTGCAAGAGACCCCTTTATTAAAAATGGCATTTATATATTTTCCATTTGCAAAGACTGTGAGAGGAACACATTAAATGTGATATAATTAATGTTTTGTTTTTTTAAATGTTTTAGTAAAGTGTTATTTTAGTATCATTGATATATTATATCAGTATATATTAATATATATTACTTACAATATATAGATAGATAGATAGATAGATAATATTTTGAATTAGATTTTACTTTTAGATTTTCTGTTTCCACTTTAATTTTAGTTAAGTAAGTTTTAGTAATTTTGCTGTTTTTGTGTTTTTTATTGTTTGTAAACATTATATGATCAATAAGTTACGCCAACACGTTTTTACATTGCTTTATCTCATCAAAATAAGTTATGAAATATTCAACTTTTTATTTCTGTATTTAGTAGTTTAATGTAGCCTATTTAGTTATACAAGATTCAACTCATTTTTTTAAGTCAGTTTAATGTAATTTAAGTTGAAATTACTTAAACATCCAAGTTGATTGTACTTAAGGCAGCAAGTTTTTTTTTTTTTTTTTACAGTGTATCGTTTTTAATTTGTATTTATTGATTTTAGTTATTTTAGTAGGCCTACTTCAAGTTAAACTAAATGAAAATGAGTAATGTTGAATAATTTTTTTTATGTTAATTTTATTTCAGTTTGTTATTTCAGTTTATTAACGTTTATTTTATTTAAAGTAACAGAATTTTTTTATATATAGTTTTAATTTTTAGTTAATTATAATAACCCTGCCCTGGAACCCAGTTTAAAAACCCTGGAATTCAAGGTCTATGAAAAGCTTGTTCCTATTCCACAAATCAATTTTTATTTTTAGTTCGACAACCTGCAGAGTATGCAAAATTATGCAATTATTTAACAAATAAATGTTAAAAATAACAAATGGATTTGGAACAACTTAATTTACATTTTTGGTTGTTTGTCTCAGGCAAAATAAATAAATAAAATCTGTCCATTTATCAGAGCCTAACTAACTACCGCCTCCTCCCTTCACCGTCACTAAATCTAGCCATTAACACTTCAGTTTGTTGTGACACTCGTTCTTGTTTTGAGTTCATCTTTCACCATAAGGCTTCCTCGGACAGCCCATAAATCAGATAAATAGCTCAAGAGATGACCTTTGACCTTTCAGGTTTGCTCTCTGGTCACTAGGGCTCGGGACATGTGTTAGGTGGGGGCGTGATAGTGTGTGTGTTTGTTTTAATGGGCCTGATGAATGACGTCTGAATCCTCATTGACTTTCACTATAGGCTGAATAAACAAACCTCGTTCGTGGACTCTAAACTCGGTTTGTCTGTTTGATCGACCCCTTTAAAATGCCAAAACAAGTTTGTTTTTCAACACGGACATAGAACAAAACAATGAAATCTTCATACTTAGTCTAACTTACAGGCAAACGTTTGTTTCGCTTGGTCAAATCCACCAAGGCCAACAGTTTTGCTCCATTCACACGACTGTCTGTTGTTTAAACCCAGGTGTTCCTACACGACTGTGATGCATTTAAAGCATGCTGAGGTCTGGCAGCTTACATCATCAATCTGTGGCGCGAGAGACTGAACTATGGTCACATTCCATTGAGACAGCTCATAATGACCTGCCACAACAAGACAAAATGCACCTTTCTCAGCTCCTCGTCGTACTGTAAACGGACAGCAGAAGGCGCTCTTCTCCCTTTCACTGAGGTATTGTGACTGAAATTGAGCTCATATAAAATATCGGTTTATTTTCCTACATTAAGTAATATATCATTGACATGTCTCATGTGAAAAGGTTATATTTTCCTCATGTACGTTTGGATAACTTATTGTCCTGTGGAAACGGTTTCTTATTTCCTGTTAGTTTTTGTGCCAAGCAAAATATGTTTTGTGCCAAGTTTTGCCAAGCAAAATATATGTTTTCACCACTAGACAGAAGGAGAGTTTGTGCTGTTTTTCAGCTCTGCCAAGCACTTCCTCAAAAGCAAAAGATTTGAGTTGCTCAGGGAGGGTTCTGTTGGGTTACTGAAAAGAAGTAGGCTACTACTGGCATATTCATGTGTGACATAATTTCCTTCCTTTCATATGAGTCACTTTATTATATTCAGTTTATCAACTAGAAAATAGAAAATAGAATCAGTAAATATATAGCTATTTATAAATACATATTTATATTTTATTTCACACAAATAACTATATATTTTATTATATAGGCTCTACTGTGTAATTGTTTACATTAGATATTTTATAAATATTTCAATGTAATCAAATAAATTTTATTTTTTATTTTTTATCATTTATATATATATATTTTTATTTATAATATATATACACATATATATACATTAATATATATACTTTAATTATATATATATATATATATATATATACACACACACACACACACACACACACACACACACACACACATATATATACATATATATATATATATATATATATATAATTGTTAGTCCTCTGTGACATACATACATTTACTTAAAAAGTATAGTATAAAGTATATGTATGTATGTAACGGAGGACTAACATATTAGTATATTATATATATATATATATATATATATATATATATAATTATACATAAACATTTAATATTTAATATTTATAAATAAATTTATATTTTATTATAGCCTATATTATTTAATTGTATTATTTCATTTAAATACATTCTTAGCCTACACGTAATTATAATTTCTCTCCATAAAATCTCATTCAGTCTCATTATTCCTTCTCAGATGTTACTTTTTATTATTTATTTTTATTTTACAATTACAGCCACCAGAACTGCTTATATAATAAGCTAAACCGGTTAACCACGAGAGCATTTGTAATACAAGCCAAAACGCTACATGAAACTTTAAACAAACTAAATGTTAATTAGTCCTTTGATTCATGACTGTAAAGCATAGTGTGGGCAGAAATGTCTCCATGCAACACAAACAAACGTCCACCAATAACAGCTGCGCCGCGATATTCATCCTATGGCCTTGTGAACTACAGTTCAGTTTTTCAGTGCAAATCATCATATTTGCACAAGATGCTATCGCTTTGTGGAAATGCTTTTTCCGAGTTTCAACATCTCGATAAGGCGATTGTTTACCCTGTTAATCTAAGTATTGTTCCCTTTCCCAAATTAGCCATGACAAACGAGGGGAGATCATAATGAACTTTAGCTGCTACTGGGAGTGCTGGAGGAACTCAATATCCTTTATTTACTTTGGGCACTGAGTTCCCAGAGGTATTTCAGAGAGGTTTCAAGCATGCAGACCACTTACTCATTACCTCTGCTGTCTTAAAATACTGTCTGTGACTTATTACATTTTCCCTCTTTCCTTCTAGCCCTTTTACTGTTTAGAAGATACTTTAATATTCATTAGATTATTTGATCTAACCCAATGTTGTTGTTGTTTTCTTTTATTTATTATTATTATTATTATTGATATTAATACAAACAAAATTTGGTGTTAATAAATAATTATTATAATTACTATTTAATAATAATTATTATTATTATTATTTTAATATTACAATTTATAATAATAAGAATTGTTATTATTATTATTATTATTATCCAAGTTTGTAATAATCATAATAATAATAATAATTATTTAATTATTATTATTTATTAACACCAAATTTTGTCTGTATTAATATCAATAATAATAATAATAATAATAGTTGTTATTATTATTATCACCACCAACAAAATTGGGTGTTGTTAATAAATAATAATAATAATATTATTGTTATAATAACATTTTATTACTATTATTATTATTATTATTATTTAAGAATAATAATCTTTTTCAATAATAATAACAATAATAATAATTGTATTATTATTATTACTATTAGTATTTATTAACACCCAATTTTGTTTGTAATAATAATAATTATTTTTATTTTTATTAAAAACAAATTGGGTGTTAATAAATAAGAATAATGATGATTATTATTCTATTTATTCTATTTATTCTATCTTTTATTATTATTTAAGAAAAACACCCAATCTTATTTTAAATAATAGCAAAAATAATAATAATAATATTAATTATTATTATTTATTAACACCCCATTTTGTTTATGGCTCGATCATGACTAGACATTTTGTTTATTTTGTTTGTCACCCCCAATTATTATTATTATTAAAAACAAATAGAGAGTTAATAATAATAATAATAATCATTATTAATATTATAAATGATATTATATTATAATGTATTAACAAAATTAGTATTATTATAATTATAATTATTTAAGAATAAGACAATTTTTTCAATAATAATACTAATAATTGTATTGTTTTTTTAATACAAAGTTAGGTAATACAAATTTTTCATTATTACAAAGTTAATCATTGAAATAATGGTCACTTTATTTTATGATGATGATGATGACACTGATGGGGCTTTGGAGGTACAAAAGACAAAAAGATGGGGAAGCTTAGTATTAGATAAAGATGGATGATTCATTATGTTTTTCTGTGCAATGTGGGACATTAATAGTTCTAATTATAAGTAGTTCTAATACCTTGTCAAAAGGGATATTCCACATGGACAAACAGTTTTGAGTTTCATCCCAAGTTTCTCTGAAGTGGTGAATCGGCCAGAGAAATATGCCAATTTGAATTTAACACATGCCGATCTGGCATTGAGAAACACCAGCCACTCGTGCTGAAACTTCCCATCTTCTAAAACACAGACTTTTAAGAGGGGTCTAAATCAAGGCAGGTTCCTTCACTGTCCACTTCTACATCCTTGAGTGAATTATAGTGGTGTTTGATGAGCAGTTCCACGTGTGGACAGTAGAAGGTTTCACTGAACAACCTGTCCTCTGTTTTCTCCAGAGATAAGTGAGTTAGAGAGTGAGGAGAGTAACCTCTTGGCCTCTAGGGCTGCAGCTGGAAGAACAGACTCCTGCCACACTGTTCGTCATGAGGGTTGTGTTTGCTTTCTTATGTCAATCCGTTTCAGTGGCAGTAAAAGTTAGGAGAAAACCTCAGTATAGGGGATCTAAGTTCATAACATACGTTGGATTAACAACGAGAGGTCAAAGGTCAGAGGTTACATCATAGGTTTTGGTCAGCGTTTTAGTTTCTCGGCTCTTTAAAGCAATGGTTCTCAACTGATGGGTTGTGAAAATGAGTCTCTGGTCAGGAAAAATAATGAATACAAATACAAATAATGAAATGTGCTGCGAGTTTCTTTCCTATTGCGAAGATTATCCGATTGAAACAGGCTTCTTGAACGTCTGGCCCACCGAGTTTATGGTCTGGTGGGTTTAGAGAGTCTAAGCCTGCAGCTTAACATCGCAAGATATCAACCAAATATGTGTTGCATCACTGTTTTTCCTATTAAACAGTGGAAACATTTTGGACAGCACTTTGAGTTAAGTCATTTTAATTAAGTATTAAATAAGGGGTTCATCATTCTGAATACAAGATTGGAATTCACACCATTTGGGGTTTTAAATAAAGGAATGAATGTGAATCTATAATTGGTGAAAAAACACACACTCCCACACAGAGAGTCCAGGAAGGAGCGTATCTCACTCTCATTACTGTACAGGCCTTGAGGAAGTGCAGAGGTATGACTGATGACAGTGCCAGGATACTGGAGAGCTATTGCACAACAAAGAAAAAGAGTGTGCCTCTGTGTGTGAGAGCGAGAGAAAGGTGAAGGAGAAAATCTGTACCGTGACTGATGGAATGCAGCCTCTAGAGAGCCGTACCAGGACCTCAACATCCAGAATATCAGCCACCAGCATTACAGCATCGCCCCAGAGGCCTGGATCAGCTGCGGCCTTTAATACACACACACACACACACACTTCCACCAACTGCTTCTGTGAACACTGGATGTTAACTCTGACTTTTGGATACACTTTTTCGGTTTACTGGAGCATGCACTAGTTGTTGGGGGAAGGAAACTGATAATAATGTAATGCTTTTGCATAGATTTAGTTATGTTAAAGCAGTAAGTTACAAGAAACTTTAAGCGGCATTGTTAGGCAAGACAGGTTGTCATAATTATAACATAATTAGACATTTTGCCTTGATAAACTTAAATAAGTTTAAGTTGGAAAATAAAGCTAAATAGAAATATTAAAGGATAAAAGCACATAACAAAATGACTAAGAATTTAATTCAAATGAAAACAGAGAATACGAAAATTTGATGCGAATTCAGGAAATTAATAAATACTATAATAGCATAAGTAATACTAAAATAACACTGAATCTTGGTTCTTACAGTACTGTAACAAAGTGGCTTATTGATTTTAGAAACAGTACTACGATAAACGACACAAACGTTCACTAAATAATCACATTTATTAATAATATTCCAGCAAGTTATTTAGCCAATAGTTCACTAGCCTAACTCACTAGCAACTGTAACATTTGCCAAATGAATTTGAATATAGAATTGAATCAATGTGTGGTCATAGGTATGATTATAGAGTTATAGCCTAATGATAATATATAAATGTTTCAACTTCAAGACAGTTATTATGATATATACTTCCATAGGTCACAAGTCGGGATGATTTTGAAAATGTATTTTATATCCTTTTTTAGTTTAAGTTAAAAAGACTAGAAAAAATATCCTATTTTTATAGGCTGTTTTACTATGACATCAAAATGTAACTCGTCCAATTAGATTTTAGAGTCTGAGCTACCATTTTAGAATGCTTTTCATGGAAACCACTTTAATCAAAATCGCGTTGTGAACTTTCCTAATGCCTGATAAACATATTTTCATTAACGTAGTTGTTTTATCTCGCATTTGTTGGTTTTCCTTCATTTTCAGAGCGCGCAGACTTTTTGTAATTTTTTCCAATTAGTTTTGGTCTACACACTTCAGTTGGGTGAATTTTTGAGGCGAGGTGAGTCTCTGGTTATTCTTCAGAATGCTTTTCATAAAATATTTATTAAGCTGTGCCTCTACTAATATGGAATTTTAGATAAGACCCGCCCTCTCCACTTTTTGAATAAGTTTGATTGATTCACCAGAATGATTGACAATTAGGAGGACCAATAGTATAGGTGATCCACACGGAAGTAAAAAATCCTCCGCTATACCTTTAAGTTCTAGCTCTAGAAACATCATCAGAAAGACCAAAAGGAGACAGGATGACTTAAAAGAATGAAGAAAGACAGAGACTGGTGATGTTCATCCTAAATGACAAACCATAGTCAGAATTACACCACGGTAAAGCCCTCACATCCTCACCGTCAAGCCACATCTAATCCCATAATGGCTGCCGACCCCCTGATAAACAAGCACATGTGATGCAGAGTGTCAGGGATCCACCTCGCGCATCTTACCTCTGAGTCTATCCAATAATTTATCACTCCCTCTCTCCCTTATCTTATCCCGTGAATGAACAGGCTTTCTGATCGACCACCGCTCGGGTCATAAAGGTGTCCTGCACGGCCAGCTGGTCTGGTTAAGGGAGCAGCTCCAGGTGTTATCAAGAATCAGATGTAGACCATCTCTTGTGTGACGGCATCTTTCCTCCTGAACTCATCACATTTTGTAGTTTCTAATCGATTGGTATTATTTGTGAATAATGTATAATAATGTTAAAGTGTTGAGAATTTAACTGAATTTTGATTTCCGAGACTTAGCTCAATGTCAACCTTTCTCACTCTATGTTCAGGATCTTTTGATGAATAGAAAGTTTAAAAGAACAGCATTTATTTGAAATATGTAATAAAATATATAATATAGGCCTTACTTTAAATCACATGCAAGCTTAATCTAACATACACAATGGAATATTGAGCCCAAAACCTCACTTACATTCGATATTAAATGCGAAGGAGCTTTTGTTTATTTTGGAAAATCACAAAAGGTTGTCTTCTATGGGAAAGGTACTGGATGGATGGAATCACTAGCTTTCCAAGAAGGCTTTTTGAATTCTCGCTTTGGGAAAGAAGGACCTAAATTTGAAAAAGACTGCCGTGCATCAACACGCGCTTTATTTTGGAGACATTCCTCAACCGCTGCATGTCTACATCAAACTAACGCTCCTTTTGAGAGTTTTGATGGGCCTGAGATGCCCCTAAAACTTCAAGACTAAAGACTGGAGTCAAACTTTTATCAGCGTTTGGAAGGATCACAGACAAGAGAGTTCAGTGAGAGTGTGAGTTTCTTTCATCTTGTGGTATCAGAGCCAAAAAACAGGCCGCTGATTAGCAGGGTTTTTTTTTTTTAACAGTCATCTGAGGGAAAAATGAAGGTACACACATATAGAGAGAAGGGGAAACTGAGATAAAAACAATTGCAGGCTTTGTCTATAATTTGTTTTGACCCCAAACCCATTACGTCCCCTGGCCAACAACTATCAACCACAAGACTGCTAGTCATTGGTCATTTCAAGCTGGTGCGGTGTTTCTTTCGCCTGCCCCCATTTGAAGATCTCCATTTCAAGACCAATTATTCTTTCGATTTGAAGTGGCGAGTAAAAACGCACCCAGAGTCCATTGGAAGTGGACTATGCCGGAGTTACACAAAGCAGCCACCTCGCCTTCAAAGGGCACTCGGACCAAATCTAGGACAGAGATTAAGCGCTGTCTCTGTGAGATATAGCGGGACTTTTCGGCATGAGTAATAGGGTGGAGAAGCTCGCTGATTTACGCAGCACTGGGGGCCAAGCAAATTGTTTGAGATGGAAAAGGCTAGACGGCCACAACTTGGGCTCCAGATAAAGATAAAATATCAGCAGATAGCTGTACATTTTCATGGGGGTTTTAATATAGAGTATGTATGGTTGAAGGGAGGCATTAGTTGAATGAAACAAAAGGTGATTGTAGGTTCTATTTCCAATTTTTGTATTAAGCTAATCGCAATTTTATTGGCAATGTGTCAACAGCTTATGGAAACTTTTCAAACGAGACCTTCCCGAATTCCTATGTTGTCTATGAAGCCTGTAGACTGGTTTTTATGTGAAGGAGTCGGGACGTTTTTGCCGGGAAAATCAAAAGGATGTGACGTTTAAGCGCACTACCGAGAGCCTCTCTTCCAGTGAAATTATACAATGTTAAGCATAATGTCGATCAAAAGAGCCATTCTGTACTCAAGCTAATCGCAATTTTATTGGCAATGTGTCAACAGCTTATGGAAACTTTTCAAACGAGACCTTCCCGAATTCCTATGTTGTCTATGAAGCCTGTAGACTGGTTTTATGTGAAGGAGTCGGGACGTTTTTGCCGGGAAAATCAAAAGGATGTGACGTTTAAGCGCACTACCGAGAGCCTCTCTTCCGTTGACACGTGAAATTATACAATGTTAAGCATAACGTCGATCAAAAGACCCATTCTGTACTCTAATGTCAATGTGTCACGCAAAAAAAAGAAGGTATTATTCAAACTCTCATACCAAGATCTATATAATCTCAAATAGGCATAGGCTAACTTACTAGTTAACGTTACTCTATAATCAAACTATCAACAGTCCAATAGTTACCTCATCTGTCGACATGATGCCGGTGAATCGCAGTGGTGCTGCTGCAAACACATCCACATCGCTATGATCAGATGCTTTCTTGGTTTTCTCACCGTTGTCATTTATGTTGAGTGTTTATATTGATACTGAAAATCGCGCATCACATATTTTCATCTAAACGTCGCTCTCAGCAGCGTGGACGGCGTCGAGGTGACTGCAAAGGTATTTACAACTTCTTTTTACTTATAAGCTTAGAACAAGAAAGAACTTCGACGTCATTATATCGGGGCCTTGAATAACATTCAGTCTCTTTTAAGTTACACGAGTGCTAGACCTACTTGAGCAGCACGAGCAATGAATTAATTGCTGACTGCAGTTCACTTAACGGCCACAGGTGTCGCTAATACCAAGGGTTTCTGAATACTACTATATCCCCTTAAATTTGTGAGGGAAAACTGAACCTGTTGTCCTTACTATATATCTGAAGAACTAGCACTTACTTTGCTAAAGAAAATAAACAGCCAAATTAATTTATTATAAATTACCTGCAGATTTATGAAATAAAGCCCAAAATCAAAAATGAGCAAATAATTATGAAGTCATAATTTTAAGATTTCTCTCCATAAAATTTTAAAAATTTAATTCAGAGCAGAATCGGTGCTTCACATTTCAAGTTAATGCCAAAAGTTTAATTTTTTTTACAAAACAAAAAAACAGTGACTGTCGATAACAGATATATACGACAAACATACAAATAAAGCTCATTCAAAAAACAAAAAAACAAAATTTCCATCCAAATATGTTTCACATTTCTTTCCATTACTTATGTGAGTCACATTTCCCATAAACAGAATTTTGCCTAGAATTTTTTTTTTTTTTTTTTTTTTGGTGTTTTGGCTGAGGATTGAAACTAATATATACAACTTGACCACAATCGCTCAGCCACATAACCAGTGTGACCTACTCATAAATTAACTGGTAAGGTCAAAAAGAGTGTATTTTTACAAACAGCATGGATGAGCACTTCAGTGGAGAGAGTTTTACAATTCCAGATACAACATGTTGAGGACGGATAGTTTGAAGAGTTTAATTTACAACAAACATAATAAATTAGTCTAAACACTACTTAATTAATTGTTAGATACATAATATTTCACATCCCAAATCTCAAAATCTTATTAAAAGACGTAAGGTTTCCTCACTGGAAACAGATACTTGTACATTGACACCACTGTAGTGTTTTATAAGGGCCCGTTGCGAGCTGCCTCTAGGGGGCACTGCACATGCAGATAAAGAGTACTGTTGCCTTGTCTTGCAACTCCATCACCTGATCTATTATAAAGGAAAACAGACTTTTGCTTTTCCTTGAACAAGCTGCAGTTTATGCTTTGGGACGGGGCCACGCCAGCACCCAGGAGGATCCACTGCCAATGGGACGCGGCTCAGATGGCCAGCTGCAGCTTCGTCAGATTCCTCTGGTGCATATTGTGGTGCCGGACAAGCTCATCAGACCTGGCAAACTTCTTCTGACAGTTTGGCCATCTGCAGTTGAAGGGTTTCTCACCTGAAAGAGAGAAAAAGATACAAACATTAGGATGGAATCGAAGGTAAAAGTAGAGAGCAGTAAGGAATAGCAGCATTATTAAATAATATTGAGGTCACCTAATAACACTAGTGTGTTATTTCTATATTTCTCAAAAAAAAAGTTATATAAATTTTATATAAAAAATTAATTAAAAAAATCATATACATTTTGCTTTAAGCATATAATTGTGTATTGGATAACAAATCATAATATAAATAAAATATTATTTAAATAATTTATCTACTTAAATTAAGAAGAAAACACTAATTATTTGTTTGTTGTTTGAAAATTGGTAGGAATTCATCAGCCACTTGTCATTGACATTCATTAAAATTCAATATATTAAGAAATCAAAATCAAAGCCTTTAGTTATAGTATTAATTTAGTAAATTGTTGGGCCTGTGCTATTTATGATAATACTAATAAATGTCAGTCTTTTTTACTTTTGCCACGAACGACGCCACGCCAACCTCGCCATTAATTCAGTACTAAATTTATGCTTATAACAAATGATTTACGATTGAAAAATCCCTTTCAAGATCGATGATATATTTCAATATTTTTTTTTGTTTCATTTATGTATTATATGTATCCATTACATTTATGCCAAATTTGTTTTATGTTCTCAATAGTCTCAAATTTATTTTGCATAGATGCATAGACGGTTCAAAATTTTTTATTTACATCTGACTATTTTAAAAAGTTTAGTAATTATTATTATTATTATTACATTAAGTAACTCACTTTACTTATGAATACTATAGTTGATTTATTTTCTCTAGAAGATGAATATTGACTCACAATTAAAGAACTGGTAACATTTTAAGTTAAAAAAAGTACTGGTAATAAATATTTTGTTTTTAAAAAAAAATCAGTCAAACTAATATCTATGGAGCCCCTAAAGGGACAGAGTGATGTAAAAAAAATATATATTTCAATGCTTTTACATTCTCTTGCAAATGTTTTGCGTTCCCTCAAGAAACTTTGCATTTACTTGAAAAATGTTTGAGCTCATCCGAGCATCTTTGCATTCACTCGCAAACCTTTTGAGTTCTTTGCGAGTGAATGCAAAGTTTCTCAGAGGAACTCAGAGGTTTCTCGGGGGAATTCCAAGCTTTTACGAGAGAATGCAAAAGCACTGAAATCTTTTTTTTCCTCCCATCCCATATTTGTTCCACCACCATGTCCCTTTAGACGCTCCGTAGTCTATCCGTAGTTAAGAACCACTACAATTTAGTTAAAGATTTTTTAGCATTCGCTTTTGAATACAAACTGATAACATAATGCTAAATAAAGGTGACCTCTAAAACTTCAACTATTCAAAGAGTGGAAAGAGAGGAGCAAATCATGAAAAAATGAAAAGGTTTACGCACTTGTTTTACCTGTATGTGTCCGGGTGTGGGTCTTAAGGTGGTCTGACCGTGAGAACTTTCTCTGACAGGTTTCGCACTGGAATGGCTTAACGCCTACACACACACAGGAACATACAAGTGTGGTCACACTCACACACACAAGGAGAGAACGGGTACAGGCTACAGTAGAGAGACCATGCCAAAATGTGTCAGAGAGAAAAAAAATCGTCTTGTATTAAGTGTGTGAGATCAATGTCCAAAGAGAGTCCGGCCAGATAGCAATACATCAGCAAACACCTGTGCTAAATGTCAACTCATAAAACTAATGTTTTCACACACTTGGAACGCGAGTGAAAATGTAAACATTTAGCCGACCTTAAGTCAACAACTGCAGACTGTGTTATCACACCTTTTTGTAAAAGATATGAGGAATATAGCATCATTAGCATGATTCTATTTGCATGGCAGTGTTTCTATTGGTGAATTCGCATGCTAGTATGCTAGTATGCGGTTCCAAATTCAGCATGTGAGTTTGGGGATTGTGGGAAATCCAAAAATCAATAAATCTACGTAACAAGTATTCATGTAAAAAGTATGATAAACTGTACTTCTTTTTCACAAGAGGGCTTAGATCTGAAGCTCTAATCGTGTGTGTCCCTTACTGAATAGTTTCACATGCTACAAGGAAATACCAGAGGGAAAACAGCAACAGGAAGACAGAAATAATAAGGGACAGAGAGGCGCAAACCTGTGTGTCTTCTCTGGTGTCGTTTTAGCTGGTCTGATCTGGAGAACCTGCGACCACAGTCTGTGAAGTCACACTGATAGGGTTTCTCCCCTATGAGTTTAATACAACCAAACATGTTAATGATAACCTTAGCATTTGTGCTAATGGTATTTAATAACATTTGTGGGTCGTCTTACCTGTGTGTTTACGACTGTGCATCTGTAAGTGAGAAAGTTTAAAGTATCTTTTGTTACAGCCTGGGTAGGCGCACATGAACGGCCTTTTTTCGTTGGTCTCAGATGAACGCACAATGGCGGGTGTAATGCCAGGTACTCTCCGCACATCCTGTGAGAAAGTCGACAACATTCAATTCGGGCTACAGCGAACGCTGCGCACCAAACAAGACATCCAAACCCACTGCCCATGCGGAAAACCGCTAATGATTAGCATGCCCAATCGGTTCATTACTGCAGAATTAGCTGTGAAATGATTATTCAGATTTACCCATGCTACTGATATGGGCTCTAACTGTGAACGGTTAGTCACGGACGTTAGGCAGACCTTATTTCACTGCTTCACTCCCCCTGTTCCTCCCGTTTCCCTCATTTGCCCACTGCTAAAGCCCATCTGCTCTTAATTAACTAGTGCTTAGCATAATGGCGTTTCCGCACGCTGGCATGGTAATGAATGAGTGTTAAGTGTTATTGATAAGTAAATTACTAAAACTGTTCTACTGCTGTAATGCCAGACTTATATATTGACCCCACGGGGATGATAACACAGCAGGCTAGGCAATACACCCCAGCGGGCTAGCATGCTATGTCTGATTTGTATGTGACAGTTTAGTTCAGATTAGCTGTTCTAAATTATCAATTTGAACTAATGTATTGTACACATTTGCATACATGCATGCATCTGTCTGTCACTTTTCTATCTATCTATCTATCTATCTATCTATCTATCTATCTATCTATCTATCTATCCATCTGACATTTTTCTATCTATCTATTTATCTGTCCGTCCGTCATCTATCTATCTATCTATCTATCTATCTATCTATCTATCTATCTATCTATCTATCTATCTATCTATCTATCTATCTATCTATCTATCTATCTATCCATCTATCCATCCATCTGTAATTTTTCTATCTATCTATCCATCTGTCATTTTTCTATCTATCTATCTATCTATCTATCTATCTATCTATCTATCTATCTATCTATCTATCTATCTATCTGTCTGTCTGTCTGTCTGTCTGTCTGTCTGTCCGTCCGTCCATCTATCCATCCATCCATCCATCCATCCATCCATCTATCCCTCCATCCATCTATCCATCCATCCATCCATCCATCCATCTATCCATCCATCCATCCATCCATCTATCCATCCATCTATCTATCTATCTATCCACCAGTCTGTCATCTATGTAACTATCTATCTATCTATCTATCTATCTATCTATCTATCTATCTATCTATCTATCTATCTATCTATCTATCTATCTATCTATCTATCTATCTATCTATCCATCCATCTATCTATCTATCCACCAGTCTGTCATCTATCTATCTATCTATCTATCTATATAGATAGATAGATAGATAGATAGATAGATAGATAGATAGATAGACCCCCCCACACACACACACAAACACACACACACACACACACACCCAACCCAAATTGCCCATCACGCATTTATACAATAAGAAAAGAAGGAGTAAACAGAGAAGTGGAGAAAGGCATCCCATTCTGAACAAGAGCAGCTCTGGAGTATCTCTTCTTTTACTGCTTTAAGGCCGCTGACAGACATTAATTAAGAGCTAATGATTTATATGCATGAGCAGCAGGCAACTGGAAACTGCAGCTTTACGGCTAATGGACTTTTTAAAGTGATTCCTCTTCGCTTTTCATCCTCAAATGCCTTTCAAATCTCTCAGCTATTTTGGCAGGGGCCTGCTTCCTCTCGCATAGCCTTCTCATTGCGTCAGATGGTTCTCTTCAGCACCTTCTTTTTAAATTACATTTGTCTCTTTTTTTTATTAGTTATTTAAGGCACTGTATTACACTTCTAAATCTTTTCTTTTTTCTTTTTGAGTTATTCATTTGAGCAAGTTGTATAATCAACCTTTTGATTAAGGGTTGAGCATGCAAGTCCCTGTGTGTCTTTGTACGCCTTGGCCTGACCTTGGCCCATTGTGAGCACATCCCAAGAGCACAAAGAATCTTAGTGTGTCCTGGGAGTGAACTCAAGTGTGCCGTGAGTTAGAGATACTGACCTGAAGGCCTCTGAAGACACCGTGGGTGTGGATGCGGTACTGCGTGCTGCAGCTGTAGACCATGGGTGTGCTGGGGTCGCTCTCATACCCTCCTGCATGACTGTTTGTGTTCAAAGGGGAGAATATTTCATTATTGTGATCAGGTGGAATAAAGTGAGCTTTTTCAGAAAACTGGAAATGCAAACTGATTGCTACAAGTATAAATAATGTGATAAGTTTGGGATCAGTGAGATTAAAAAAATAAGCAAGTTTTTATCATTTTACAAAAGATTTCTATTTCAAATAAATGCTTTTTTAAAACTTTCTATTTATCAAATCCAGAAAAATAATGCATCACATTTCCACAAACATATCAAGCAGCACACCTGTTGTCAACATTGATAATAATAAGAAATCTTTCTTATTATTTTCAGCATATTAGAATGATTATTACGATACTATTTCACAATATTACTGTTTTACCGTTTTTTTTTATCAAATAAATGTAACCTTGGTGAGCATGAGATTTCTTTTAAACATTACAAAAAATCTTTAAATCTTTAAAACAACAAACATTTTTGTACATTTGTACATATATTTTTTTACATGGAAAACAAGTCATAGTATCAGCTATTTTTACTAAAAAGTAAGACTATTAAAGTAGTGTGGAGGTCTGTTATTTGTTGAGGAAAAACAATAATTGAATATACATTTAATGAACAATTTAATTTGTGTCTGTATCTGTTTGTCTTAAACTTTATAGTCAATTGCAATGACAACTAGAATATCACTAAGACATGCTTTTTGATGCATGTAAAAATGTCCAAAACTGCTCCAAGCTATAGCATCTCTTCACAAAATGTAATTCTACCTCATAACTTTCCTACTTATGTACGACAGCAGATAAAGTCCTTCCTAAATCTCTCCATGCATTATTTCACAAAGTTTGGATGACATATAGAGGGCATTGCTAGCCATAAAATACACAGATTCATGTCTTTGTAACTCATCCTGACATTGGGGCAAATTGCTCCCTGTTTCAAAGAGCAATATTTTTGCCCTAAACATTTGAGGTAGGGCCAGTCAGAGAGATGAATGGGGAATGTATGGTCTTGCTCACTGTTGAACTTCTGCCTGAACCTCAGCGGTATGCCTTTTTACGTTGCGCTGTAAATACATGTTTCTCAGGACAATTCTTCCCCTTTGGAGAAAAGACCACACATTATGTTGCTGCGAAAATCTTTGCCTTGCTTGAACAAAATTTCACGAATTTTGTGTAACAGTTCATGAGGTATAAAGTTCTCTTTGTCTCTATGCAAGACCAGCCAGACAGAAAGACAGTCCAAAACAGCATCCTGCAGTAAATCTTCTCACAGTTCATTCATTCACCCAAGCCGAACCACCTTGGTCTTGCGGCAGACATGGGATTTGGAGGAATGCCAAGAGCTTTAGATTGTTGGATGTATATAGGAATGATTAAGTTTGGATTGAGGAGCCACAGCAACGCTTCCATGGCAGCCCCCTTGGGATCGATCAGCGTGTCTGATTTTCCCTCAACCGAAACCAGCACCGTCCTTCTCATTTATCAGCACATGAATCATTCCGTCACCCAGGGCTCCACTGACTCTTTCAGAGAGGCTGGAGAGAGGTCACAGCCTCCTCCCCGCCTGGCCGAACGTGACTGCGGATTCTCGCTTGGGTCCCAGGGGGAGTAGAGGCTGTCCCATTGTGCACTGATGCACTTCCACCTCCCCCCTGCGCGGCTCCCTTCCTCCCGGCGGGCCGGCGCTCGGCCTGGTCAAGGCTGAGGTGCCACTGGCAGAAATATATGGCAGGATATCATTCTCTAGCCAGACAAAACAGAGGCTAATTCTGTATGTGCACACTCTACTCTCTGGCACAAACAGAAAGATGAGAAGAAAGTTGCGGGGAAAAGATTTTTGCTTGGGGGAATCAGACTACGCTGGTTGCGCTTTATGTTTTTAAACACAGTACTAAAATATTACTAAACGCATACTTGGTCTCAAAGTTAGGTATAAGCTGTATGTGTTTGATTCACTAAAAAGAATCAGAAGTAATTTGTTCAGTCAGACTGCACTAGTATGTTTGTGAGTCATCCATTTAGGAATCAAGACTACACTAGTTGCGCTGTCAGTTTTTGATTCACTAAAAAGAACCGACTCATTAGAATCATTAACAAGAGTCACAAGAGTTCAGAATCAGACTACACTGATGAGGTGTACGTTTTTGTTTCACTTCAAAAAAGCCTTCTTATAAGAGTAATTCGTATTGTAATTTGAGTACATGAAAGAGGAAGTTGTTACTTGTAGGCTACATGCAACATCCAATCTGGCCCAATCTTCATGTTTCTTAAAAGTCATGGCCTGAAGATATCTACATCCCAATATTTTGTTATAGTCATAGCACCATATACTGGCAACAGGAAGTGACATGTTTTGCAATGCACTCCTAACATTTTAAAACAATATTAAAATATGATATCAAATGTTAAACATGCTACAAACATGTTAAACCCAAGTGGATTGCACAAGTCCTGAAAAGTGAAGCCAAAGCATCTCGATCGCCCCCTGGTGGCTCGCTGCAGTATAGGTCATAAACCCCGCCCTCTCAATGTAATCGAATGGGACGCGAATCGCAAATCAAATTACACTTCAAATAATTTTCAGAAAGATGGTTTCTGTCTTTTTAGGACGTCTTTTTCTTCACATAGACGTTTTTCCAATAGGTTTGAGTCTGCGGGAGTGGGAGTATGGACAGAACCTTGATACCGCGGCTCAACCTCAGGATCACTACTGCGCAAACTCTGGCTCTGAACGACGTAATCGAAAATGGCCGTTACTGGCGATATTTTGGCTTCATTTTTCTACAGTGGAAGGAAACAGAGACGCGCTGTCCATGCTAGCAACACTTAGCTAGGGTTAAAGCAAATTATTAATGCCATGAAACAGGAAGTTGTAACTCAATGTCTAATCTGCCACAAACATTTTCATAAAAGTCCTGGCCTGAAGACATCTACATGCAACATTTAGTTATAGACATAGCGCCACCAGCTGGTAGCAGGAACTGTGGCACATATAAATGACTTTGACATAGTCCTCCTATATTTACCCATTTAAATACATATTGCCCACCGTTCACTGTTTTCTTAAGGCCTCCGGGTGGTGTTGGCACCAGTGCGAGGGCCCGTTCATTTAATTCGTATCGGACTACATTGATGTTTTCTGTTTCGCGTTGTTGATTCAGTTAAATAAGTAGCGCAGGAAACTCTATCACAACATTTTAGAACAGTTTTCTGTAAGAAAGCCTAATGAATGCTCTGGCCAGTGTTCAACTATTTGCAATGAATTTAAAATGGCTTTTCTGACATCCATGGCAATCTTCCATAGAAGAAACAGAACCCAAACCGATGTGGTTTGCACACATAATTCAACTTGCATTCAGACCTATTATCATATTAAGCACCAGCTCAAACGAAGCCTATTATAAGTCCTTCTATTCTCTAAGCTGAAGCAAATGTGCGCTTATCCAAATCACAGAAGAATTTCCTACATGACAGGAGCGGGTCACGTCGACCTACCTCTTTATAGTGGATGCCAAAGGGTTGACAGGATTCCACCCCATGCACTCCAACTGTGACGCCATTTGATATAAATTATCGCTGCTGGGATTGAAAACAACAGAAACACTATTTAAAATATGCATGTACAGTATTTTTTTTTTACAACAAGCACACTTAATATTAAAAACCAGCAACCACTGTCACATGTAAAGAATGTGTGGATGAAAAATAGCCTTTTTGACAAAGGCATCCTGGGTAACAGCGAATGAATGTGTCATATGCGCAGGAAAAAAAAAGGAGTTTACCCACCCCACCGGGGTGATCAGTTAATCAGGTCATCCCTCTGACCAAAAACCTGCCATACGTTATTAAAAGCCTGTCCGTAGAACCATTAGTTACCCTGCCAGGTGCTCACCCAAACACATAGTTTGGATTTATCTACAGCAACTCTGACATCATAGTGTTTCATCATAGACAGGCAACAGAATACGACGGTATGAACTGGTACCTGGTACTGTGCTTGCTTCACTGCTGAAGGAACATAACAGTATTTCAGCATCAAGAGTTTGTTTTGAGAAAATACAATTATGCCATATGGCCCTTTTACATGCGTGTTAAAAATGTTTCAGGACTATTCCAATAATGATAACTTTAAATTAAAGGCATATTCAGCACAACAGCATTTATGGCAATTTAGCATTACATTGAGGTAAATGGAGCCAACCGTAAATGTTAAAATCCTCACCGTTTCAAAAGTATAGCCACAAGACATACAGTAAACAATATGCAATAACATGATTTTAGTGTTACTAATCTATTCTGTGTGAAGTTATATCAGATTATACAATTCATTTCCATGACAAGGTAATGCCTAAAACCATCAACTTAAACCGACTATAAAAAATGTGATTTATACAGCTTTTGCAGTTTAAGTAGATAATGCACAGGTTTTAACAGAAGAATTGATGTCACACTGTAAGTTCCTGCCTTAAATTTGTAAGTACAATCAACTACGCCGTTTAAGTCATTTGAACTTAAATTACATTAAACTGACTTTTGAATCTTGTATAACTTATAAAAGAAGTTGGAATTGCTTAACTTATTTGGATGAGTTAAAGCAATGTAAAAACATATGTTGTCATAACTTATGATCATATAATTGTTTAAAGTGCAGTGGTTTTAGTGCGCAAAAAAATGCTTACTCATCTTTTCTGTGTGTAAAGTAATATCCAATTTTACAATTCAATGACATGACAACATAATGCCTCTAACCTTAAAACGACTGTAAATATTATGATTTATACAGCTTTGCAGCTCAAATAATAGACATGTCAGTTCTTTTTTTTTAAACATAAGCTGGAAAATTGCTTTAAACGGAGTCAAATCCACAGAAAAAACTAATAGTTTGGTCAGATATAACAGTGGTCTGGTAGACTCCCTGTACAACATGGTCTGGATCTTTGTTTTTCATTTTTGACGCACCAGATGCAGATTCAGGAAGCCTGTAGATTGTGAATAGTTTACACTACATCTGCCTTTGAGATTAACAACAACCTAATTTAACTTTGAAAATCTGGACATGTTTTTATTCCAGTCACCTAGTGCTACCAAAAAAAAAAAAAGTTTTAACCTGGAGGCCTGTGTAAATACAGGGCTGTAGGTACCAGGCATTTGATTTGAAAAGCGGACCAGCATTTTGATTTGAGGATTCACAGCCGCCTCACTGCGGCCTGTTTATTACAACGCAGAGAAGCGGGAACTGGAAAATGCAGTTTGACCTGAGTCAGAGTCCTCTTATCATCCCAATTCTGTTATTTTGAATCTTTATGTTCCCTCTGCGCTGGAAAAACAACATGGCGAAAGCATCCAAGGAATGTGAGATGATTTTGGGGTTGTAGTACTCGTACTGTTAGACAAAGTTGCGAATGGAACTCCACCGAGAACAGTTAAACACTTATCAGAATGAAAGAATTCAGAGCTGGTCTGAAAGTGCAAACGGGTGGTGGATTAAAGCGTTTGTCTTGGCGTAGTACACACTGCTGTTCAGCACTTGACCTTTATTAAGCATGTTTGACAGAACCCAGCTTTGATTTGGCAATATTCTGTCAAATGAAATTACACCATTTTGCATTTTTAACCCCTGACACTTGTAATTTGGGATTTTTGGAGTGCTCAATTTCCTCGTATTTTTCAGAAATGTTTTTGTTTGTCTTGTTTGGATTACACAACCATTCAAAAGTTTGGGGTTAGTAAGATTAATATTAGATTTTTTATAGAAATTAATACTTTTATTCAGTAAGGATGCATTAAATCTTGAATTTAATGAATCTTGAAAAAAAAAACTGTATCACGGTTTCCACAAAAACTATTTTCACCATTGATGATAATAATAATAATTTTTTCTTGAGCAGCAAATCAGCATTAGAAAGATTTCTGAAAGATCATGTGACACTGAAAACTGAAAATTCAGCGAATTTCACTGAAATTTTACTTTATTTTGACCAAATAAATGGAGCCATGGTGAGCATAAGAGACTTCTTTAAAAACATTTAAAAAATCTTACCGACCCCAAACTTTTGAACCGTAGTGTATATTAAAAAAAATCCCAGCAGAAACTTTATTTGAACATCCTGTACGAACAAGTTTTCCTCCTTTTCCTCCTCTTGTTACTTAATTTCCCCGCTTCCTCTACGTGCTCAGTGGCAGCGTGACTTTTTGGTAGCCGCCATAACAGATTTTGAAGCGTCTCTGATTGTTGCGCAGGCCTGGTTATTGAACAGAACTGGATTTGAACTTCCTGTGCCCAGAGTGTCCTGACAACTATCAGCTGGACTGTCTGTAGCCTGTCTGGATATTTTCCCTATCTTTTAAGATATATATTAAATTGCATGACGTCTGTTTTTCTGTTAAGGCAGCATTTCAGAAACATCTGAAGCGCAATGATGTACAAGACAGAGAGAAAGGAGTCAAACATGTGTGAGGAACATGTTTCAGAAGACCTTGAGATGTTCTTTGTGTGATGGACAGCCCTACCTGTTGTACGGGTTCCTCAGGAGCAGAGCCTGACTTCCTGTACAGCTGTCAGAAGGAGTGTGACAACCGTACACTGGAGGAGGGACAGGATACTGCTGGTCACCTGAAATGCAACACACATATTAATGAGAAGCCTTTGATAGCATTTCAAACATACCTCTTTGTATTGGCCATATATACACACACACACGTTGTGTTTTCAGGTTTTATTGGGACTTTCCATAGACATAATGATTTTTATACTGTACAAACTGTATATTCTATCCCTTTACACTAACCCTAAACCTAAACCTACCCATCACAGAAAACTTTTTGCACTTTTACATTTTCAAAAAACATCACCTTGTATGATTTATAAGCTGTTTTCCTCATGGGGATAAAAAAAACGTCCAAATAAAATTTGAATATTGCCATCTTTGTGGGGACATTTTGTCTCCATAATGTAGGGTTTACCATAACACACACACACACATCATGTTGTATGTATCTATTATATTATTATTATTTACTGTACTAAATAATATCAATTATCTATTTTATATCAATTTTATATTAAAAGAGGCATTAATATAAACATTATATAAATACTATAACAAATAATTATAAAATATTATACAAATACTTAAATATATATATATTTTAATATTCATCTTTTGTGTGTATTAACAGTCTTTGTAAAAAATGTTGTACAGAACTTTTGGACAATTTGTATTAATGTATTACTTATAAATAAACATGACGTGATACGTTTTTAAATAACAAGAACTTTTCATTTTTTTCTCCTCTATCACACCTTGGATAACAACATTGTGTTTGATCTTTAATACATTTTGTTTTTAATAATTCCCTCTATAATTAAATGAACGAGAATGAACATTTGCGCACTTTGTTTTTCTTGAGTCCCCCGTGGAAAATAACCATGCCTGGATGCTAAGAGTATCATAACTTTGCAGTTCCAGCTAAACGCATGATCGAGCATGTGTGGTGTAGTCCGGCTTACAAAGGGAATATGAGCGTGAGGGAGGGTTATGGAGACGCAGCCGACTACACTTCGCAGTTATGAAAACAACAGGCTGAGTCTCTTTGAAGCCATAAAGCACGCAGACCCCTCGCTCTCCGTTTCGAGTGCAAATGAGGAATCGCTGCTTTGGCTCATCCGGCCCTCATATTGTGAATGCGTCCCATGGTAGTTCTAAACATTCCGAAAGGGATCTTACATCGCAGAGTCTTCTGGTCACTAGCACCGAGACCTCAGGGAGAATTTACTGCGGCACAATGAACACCAAATCGTCCGGTTAGCTGTTTGCTGATTTTAAACATTATGACGTGCATAAGAGCAGAGAGGACTATGGGGAGAAAGAAGAGTTTGAGCTGATTTACTGTTCAGCGATGGGACGTTTTGTGCAACTTGCCCCCTGAATGACATTACAGAAACCGCTATGTAAGTTCAAAGAGCAAACACGCAGAAAGTGTTTGCAGATTAGAGTCTCCTCCAATAAATGCATTTACGCAAACACAATAAAATGTAATTTAGTGTGTTTGTGCTTACCCATGTTGCTTTGCTGCGTGATGGGGTCCTCGTGTTTGAAGGAATGGTTGGGAAACTGCGAGGTGTGGTGGGAAGGCGTGTGTCCGTAGTTTGTGCCTCCGTCAAAAGCAACTGTGCCGTAACCTGGGACAGATAATAGAAACGAAGTCAGAAATGGTTTAAACATTTTTTACATATATTTGAAATATAGATCTGTTCTAGAAATGTTAGAATTGCCTAATTATTCCATAAACTTCAAAAGTTTTCTGTTGCAGAGAAAATTAAAAAAAGTATGACAGCCTGGCCAAAAATTATGTCTGCACAATTTGGCATATAACAATAACACATTTTTAATAATATTTGAATAAAGGGTGAAGACATCAGTTTTGGCCACGACTATAGGTCTTATACCATTTATCTTTTAGTAATTTTAGAATTGCTTAAATATTGCATTTCAGATGCAAATATGTATACTATATATGTGCCAGAAATAAAAACAACATCAGCAAATCTCTATTAGCTGTTATTAAACAGAAACACACAGCTACTCTCCAGATAATAGGAATATTCTTCTTTGGATCCTAATCATCCCTCCATTGCCCAGCGGGGGTGAGCGGACAAGCTGTGCGAGGAAAACAAACGCTGGCAGGACGGTGTAGCCGAGAGCCGACACCAGGTTTAGGGGGTGAATCATGCCTCGGTCTAACCCCAGGTCAGACGTAACATCGTAAATCATGGTCTCCCACCACCATCTTCATTAATTACAAGCCAACCACTTTCACCTCAGAGAGAGAAAAACTCATTAAAGATGACCATTTCTCTTCCACCCTACCAGGTCTCAGCAAGAGCTTTAACCTGGGAGTCAGCGAAGTGCTGGTCACTGGCTCTAAGTGTGGCCTGATATTGTGAAGAGTGGCAGCACCCACAATTAATTGTAAACTTTAGATTTCCAAAATGCATTTTAGAACTATAAACTATCAGATGTCTCAGGGAGTGTTAGTGTTTTAAATAAATTCTTCTATGTCTGGGGTAACTCAAGAACCCGAAACAAGATCTCATGTCTGATGTTATTTATTATTAGTGATTATCTTATTTTATTATTGAGGGCAAAATCTGCTCATCATTTGCACTGTAAAAGAAAAAAAGAAAAGTTGCTGCTTTAAATTTTTAAGTACAATCAACTTGGATGTTTAAGTCATTTCAACTTAAATTACATTAAACTGAGTTAATGACTATAACTTATAAAAAAGGTTGAAAAATGCTTAACTTATTTTGATAAGTTAAAAGCAATGTACAGTCAAACCAAACATTATTCAGACACCTTGATATCCTCACTTACATAAATGAACTACAGTGTCCTGCACCCACTAGTAAAAAATATATATTAAAAATTATATCTGGTGTCTGAATAATTTTGGGTTTGACTGTAAAAACATATGTTGTCATAACTTATTGATTATATAATTTACAGTGTATATATGTTCACATACATTTTTCCATAAAAATATATTTTATATTTATTTTCAAAATATGTAGATATAACGTGGAATTTATACAAAATAGTACCAACATGGATTAAAGTTGTTACTGCAAAATATCAAGTCATTTTGTAAGGCGTTCATTGACAAATGAGAGAAGGAGAAAATGTATTTATGTAGTCATGAAATACATCGAAAATATCAAATTATTAACCAATAACTGATGTCCGAGTGACACATCATCAGAAAGGATCAAATATTTCTTTGTAGAATTTATAACTTCAAAACACGTTTTGGAAATTGTGCAAAATCATTAGATGTTCTTTTTTAAAAGTCTGTTAATTATTACAGTCTCCAATAATATAGTTATCGAATTGTTTTCAAATAGACATTTATTCAACATGTATTTACTTTACGAAATCTAATTTAACAAATTGTTTCTTTTCATTTGGCTTATCTGAAATCAGTATCGCTTTAATTATAATCTTTCAGTTTTTGGAATATTATTAGCAGGTGCAGTTTTTCCTCTTTGTTTTCATGCAATTAGTCATCATGAAATGGTAGAAACAATATTTTTCTTGTCTAACTGCAAAATCTGTCTTATCCCATAAGTTGAAACCCCCAAGCCAATAACCTAAAGTCCATTATACACTGACACAGCAATGACCCAACATGCATTAAACGCCTGTGTGATGAGGTGTTTGGAGCATATCTGTAAAATAACTGGGAACTGTTTTGCCAAATACAGGAGCATTGAGATACATAATTACTCAAGGCAGACAAATATGTGTGAGGTGATGGCCCTGGTGATGGATAAATCACAGAATGCATTTACTCACTTAAACAAGCTCACATCCTGACAAACTACACTCTCTTCAAAAGTTGTCCTATAAAATAGTAATGTACTATACAAATTGCGCTAATTCCTCGCATTAAAAAGCTCAAGTTTTGTCAAATATATGACAAACTGTATTATTTTTTACTGTCAATAAAAATTTGCATAAGTGGTTTAGTTGTCACTGAAGTTCTCCTTAATTAAAATTACATTTTCAGAAAGCATTGTTTTTAATACAATGCTCTTTCCCCCCCTAAGCTTTACATGTAATTGAATTAATGTATTAAGCAGACATATTTAAACTGAATGACTGAAATAAAAATTTAAGTTAAAATAAGCATGTTACAGGCCCCATGCCAGTAAATTTGGTGCTTCTTGTCCCTAATAATTAATGGGTTTACACTTATTGACTTTTAGGCCAACTGTTGAGTAATATAAATGGTCCGAATTCAAAATGTTACGAAACTGAGAGGAATGACGTACTTTTGTTTTTCAAGCTTTACTAAAACTGTTAAAAGTGTATTTAGCAGACAATTAAACGTGTGTTAAGCAGACAACATTTAAACTGAATGACTGAAATACAATTTAAACTAAAATAGGAAAATGTTATAGGCCCCGTTCCAGTAAAATGTGATGATTCGTGCCCTTAATAATTAATAGAAATGTTTATATCTATTGACAAATTATGGATTAACTCATTCAAACAGTTCGGGAACAATGTCACAAAGGATCCAGAACCGAATTACAGTGACATTAAAGGAGTTTCTCACCCTGATTCCTGGAGCTGGGCTGGCTGTCCATGCAGTTGGACAGGTAAGGGCTATTGCTGAACATCCTGGGCTGGGTGGATGGGGGCTGGCTGGCTGTAGGAGCCCCGAAGGCCCCGTACCTGCAGGCCCCAGTGCCAGTGAACTGTCCAGAGAAGTGCACGGTGAAGGCGCTCAGCCCACAGTGAGGGTCTTCGTGAGGGTCGGTCGCGCCCCAGCTGGGCTCCTGCTTGATGAAGGAGTGCGGGGCCAGCGAGCTGTAGGGTGCGCCGGTGTGAAAGTCCAGCATAGGAGCCCACTGCGGGGTGCTGCTCACGGGCAGGGCACAGTTACCGTTCCCCCCTGGCAGAGCGGGCACGGGAGGGAGAAGAGTGTTGAGGTCACGTACATCGGAACCCATTTTCCGGTTACTTGAAACACCTGAACGGCCCAGCTGAGAGACGAGGTCCAACGAGGATCTGGTTTGAGTTCGATTTGGTGCTAAAATCCAAAGTCAAGGTGTCATCGCTAAGTCAAGTTGGGTCACGGCCAGTAAAAAGTGCTCTTCGTTAAAAACGGCGATGTCGTTTTCAACCAGAATAGTCCATTACACAATGGGAGAAGAGAAAACGGGGGCTCGGTTGGGAGGTCCCAGCAGGGGCAAGTTCTCGCAGGCTCTGTGAATGGAGTGAGGAGAGCAGAAGAGAGGTTCCTCCTTTCTTGCGTGTCTGTTTTCTTTGGAGGCCTAGGAGCTCACATACAGAGCCAGTCTGAGGAGTCGGGAGGAGGAGGAGGAGCCAGAGCTAGTGAGGAAAGATGAGTGTAACACTTCATTCATTTACTTCTCCCTGTACAATACTCCTCCCTGTATACAGCATGCAGGGAGTCTCAATAAACTGTGTGTGTGTGTGTGTGTTTGTTTGTGGGAGTCGGCTGGATACATAACAATGATTCAGAGACTGGCTTTTCATGAGTTTTGAAACACATTTTAGCAGAGACTATAAAACTGTTAAATGCACTTCAGACTTTGGCTGCGCAGGTACAGTAATATCTTAAAGTGACATACAAATCTGAAGGACATTTAAGAGGTGGAAATTAATTTTAAATCTATACTGAATTGCATTCAGAATTTGAATTGGTTTGTGAAGGGACAGGCCTTTCGTTCTAATTATTGTTCTAATCATGCTTCGGTTAAATAGTCTTTCATTTTGTCTCAAGACTACATTTTGAGGCGCTGACCTTACAGCATCATAATGACCGCGCGCAAGCTAGCGCTTTATCATTAACATCCATCAAACTTAATGTTTTTTTTTTTCTATCTCTCTCTCGCTCAGACGGTCTTATATGCATTATACAAATGCTGCCCTTTTATAATTTAGGGCGACTTTAGAAAATAATAGGCGTAAAAAGTAATATCATGCATGGAAGGCAAAATTATAATGATTATTTTATAAGTGGGTTGTTGTAACAATATATACGAGAAAGGAAATGGTTAATTATTAAACGGCTTCTAATTGTTTTTTTGACGTTATTTATGGCAGAGCGAAAAACCTAGATCATTGACTCCGCAACATCTTTTTTATTAAAACTTTTAAACGAAGATGAAACAAGACTAGTCTTATAATATTAATAATAAATGCTCAATCAATTATTGGTATTTTATACGATTTAATATAGGATATATAGGCCTAGGCTACTCAATATCAGCCATTTCCTCCCAAAAAATAAAATAAAATTAGTTTAGCCTAATAACAATTTTATGCAACGTATCATTGTTTTCTTATAAATAAAAATATAGCCTACATTTTAAAAATAACATAGACTAAATATAGCAGCCATGAAAAAAAACGAAAATAGTCCCGTTTATCTACAGATTGTTTTGTTTCTCATTTTAAATTGTTTTTTTTTGTTTTGTTAGTTTTTTTTTTTACATAGCCTACCTATTAATATTCCGTTGTTTTATTTTAATTAAAATAAATAAAGTATTCTTAGACTTATTATGTTTCTAAAAAAAAAAACTAATAGGCTATTTATAACCCGAAAGCGTTAAATAATTAAATGAAACTTGCTTAATGATGTTTCAACAAACTGTTAGTCAGAAAGAAAAAAACCCGTTAAGATCCTATATGAACTGTTTAAGTGCAGGACGAGTTTTGTTTAGATAAAGAGTTTCTTATCATCATCATAAAAAGACTCATCTGCAGGTGCTCGTGTTCATATGAACTGTTAAATAATTTAACAGTCAAATAAAAACGGAATGAGTAACGTTCTTTTATATAAAAAAAAAAGAAGAAGTTTGTTCGAATTTTCACATTTTACATTTAATCTGTCAGTCGTTATGCAAAGCAATAATGCGCGTTTGATCGACCGAATCAGAAAGAAATTCCACGCAAAGCCAGTTAAAGAGCATGTAATGTCCTAATGAAAGTGTTTTGTCTTAGCCTACAATTGGCGACCATCAAGGACGATGAAAGGCCGATGAAAAATACGTGATGTTGCGATGAAGACATGAGGAGGGACGAGTCAATTATAACACTGCACAATCTGCCGCGAGGAAGAGAGGACTTACACACACCCCTACACACACTCCCTCAGCAAGGGCTGAGTTCCTGCTTAACCTCTGGCTCACTGTCTGGAGAAGAGTAATATTACTGAAGTCCACATCTCCAGCCTGAGATGGACCTCATCTGGAAGTCCTCATACCATCAGGTTGGAGATGTGAAAACAAACGAATCCTGTATTATATTGTTAGCACTTAGTCAATTCTTAGCTTTAACTTTTAACCAGGGCCCATGGACATCCATAACAATTTGCAGAATACGTGCAATAACAGTAATAGACAGTGACGAAGATTTTAGTTCCACAGTGGTTCGAAAAATATGGTGTGACACAACACACGCCCGGCATCCAGACACTTTTATGGTCCAAGATGAAACAATAACAATGTATTATTAATGAGAGTGAGAATTATGGATATTGTAAAATACTGGCAATCAGTAAATGTATCTGTATAGACTAAAAGAAGAAATTAAGATAGACTTAACTGACAAGGTTGTACGAAAGTGGAAGCATAATATGATGCAGATCCAGCATTGGTGGTCGAAGTGGCTACAAATAAAGTAGGCTAGCTAATAGGTTACATTGTGTTATATTTAAGTAGCCAACAAAAGTGCTTATTTTTTAAATGTAGCATAAACGCTGGCTTGTCCCATAGGCCTATTTAGCTTATTATTTTTTGCAATTTTATATTGAGCAATTTTATACGGCTCAAACTACAACAATGAGCGATCCTAGACACAGATAGAATAGAGTCTATGTTTGAGCACTAACTTGCCTCCCTTTCGCGCCATTAATTTAAGATGCCTTCACTTGCAATAGGAATTACCGTAAATACGAATTTCCTAGTTAAAATTTAGACATGAACGCATCTCAAGTCGTATTTACCACTGGGAAGTTGGTGGGCCACAAAATTTAAACATGGCGGAAGGAAAACGATTGCTGCTGTGACTGCTACTTTTGTTTTGTTTTTTCACAACTGCTATATCACATTGTCTTGTAGTTAAAAGTGCATATACATTTAATAATAACCATTTGAAGCGTAGGCTATTGTTAAATATTGCACAGCGAAATACGAATCGTCAGCATAAAGTGGTGAATGTTTATGGTTATCAATTAATGGGACGCTAAATAGGCTATCATTTTGACTTTAATATGAGTTTCTCTATTAGTAGGCAAGAATAAACCTGTTCTCCATTCAACATGATGTTATCCATGGTTCCTGTTCTCCCCGACAACAAAGCACTTGAATGCGACGAGCTCGTAATCACGACTTCCGAAGTGGGAAGTAGGAAGTTTCCGATAGCACGTGAAGTGCAGCGTCCTCGGCACAATCGGGTTCTGGCTGAGGATATCGGTTCTTGGCACATTTTAATTATGATGTGACCAGTTCAGTGAGTTTTGCTCCGACCGGTTCATTGAATTAAGCTACCGAGTTGCTGACTCGTGAACAGCGATCATGTACCAGTAGTCTCCATTTGAATGAATCAATGAATCGTCATCAGTGCTATTTAAGAACCGATTCAGTAGGTTCAACGAAAATAATTGGTAGTTCTATATTTTGAAATAGCGAGGAACCATATGTTTAATGAAATTTGGTGGAGAAATAAAATGTAGAACGCTGAATGAAGAATAAAAAACGCTTTAGAATGTAGGCTATAAGTAGGCTAAATGGAAAAATGTAGGCCCACAGCTGCAAACAAATTATGACAAATAGGAATTTACAGGATCAACTTGTTGACATATTTTTCTTATTAAAAATGAATTGTGATAAGAGGTGTAAAATCAAAAAACGTAAAGAGTTTTAGTTGTTTACTTTACAGAAATATCTGATTCCTTGGTGAAAATGACGGCTGGTTTGATTCATCACGGGGCAGTTGTTAGCGGCCTTGAAAGTTTCTTTTGTTTTGATTTATGAAGACTTTAAAGTTTATCTTTTCTGCCTCTCGTCTTGCCAGCCGTTTTGCTTTCATAGTAACAGTTACACACAAACATTACCAGACAACATCATATTGAAAAGAGGTCATTGTTGCTATAAATTTTACTCTGAAGAACAGAAAAGAACATTCAACATAATCATTTAGAGTAGACTATCACAGAATTAATGAATTGCTTCATTAAATATAAACAATGACTTCCTTCACTTCAGTCTCTCACATTTTGTTCATCCTAAGTGTCTATAAACGAGTCTAAAAAGGTGACATTCAGTCACTAAGATCTCAGAAGCTATCACGAGGTCACGAAAACTGCTGGATCTGCATCATATTGCGCTGCCACTTTCGTACACGAAGGCCATCCCTTAAACATTTAACTGAGATCCGTCTTTATTTGTCAAACGTTTAGGCCTTGGTGTAGCCGGAAACGTTGGCCAAGGAGCAGGACGTGGCTAAGCAGAGGCAGTTCTCATTAAATTGATGAGCTGAGATCTGGTCCTACTTCACCATCTGGAATTGTAGTCTGGCGTTCTGCTGAAAGCTGCTGACCCAGGATTCAACTCTTCAACTCAGGGAAGAGGAGAGCGAGGAAAAGAAAAAGTCTGTCATGTCAGCAGAAGTCACTGTGTCAAAGTCTTTTATCTTGTCATCAAGCTGAAGTGCTATGGAATAACGGCTTGGATTAAACTAGCTCTTTGGCAGCACCAAGAGGCAGAGATCGAAAGTAAAGGGTAGATGGAAGTTGCCAATCTAGTCCCATGTACCCATCCTTCCACTTATGATCATTTGTTGTTGTATTTTTACTCCATTAGAGTACTTCACACAAAGCATGAAATTCTGTCATTGTTTATCTATCTATCTATCTATCTATCTATCTGTCTATTTCATTCTAAAGCACATATATTTTCCTGCACAACATTTCATAAAACATATCGTCCCTCATTATATTGAAGTAAAGCAATCGAGGCTCGAGAATGTAATAGCCATTTATGAGCGAATTATACTTTCAAACTGATTCTTATGAATCGGTTCACACAGATTGCATTAACCGATTCCTGTGCAAATTGGACTGATCCAGTTGCAGCTGTTCACGAGTCACCATCTCACTGATTCAATGATCTACATGGAGCGAGTCTTAACAACTAACTGTCTGTTTATAATATGATCCTCAGAGTTTGTGTAAAGGTACCGAACTAATGCCAAACTTAAATTAGTGAAAGTGACATGTGAAGGCCAAGTATGGTCACACATAGGCTACTCCAAATTTGTCCTCTGAATTTAACCAATCCAAGTTAGTGCTCACCCATTAGGGAGTTGTGAACACACACACACACACTGCAAACTGTGGACACACATACCTGGAGCAGTGGGCAGCCATTTTGCTGTGGCGCCCGGGGAGCGATTGGGGGTTAGGTGCCTTGCTCAAAGGCACCTCAATCATTTCCTGCCGGTATTGAGAATCGATCCCACAACCTTCTGGTTATATGTCAGTGTAAATATGTCAGTGCTATTGTTTTGTCTCTAGATGCACACCAGTAATGTTGTTTTTTTCTAAAGCATGTTTTAAAAAAGCTACTTAAATGCCCTAATTGAACTAAGGCCTAATCCTGGCCCTGTCTGTGAAACCAGGCCAATGAGTTTTAGTTAGCACTATGGTCTCACCTCATTTTCTTTGCTGAACTCCTTGTTCACACACACACCACCCACTCTTTGCTATTTCTGCTGTGAAAAAAAGACCATAGGTTTTTCTGGGCTCCCACGAGGGGTCGGAGAAATTCTGTAGATGTCTAATGCCGCATTTCTGAAACAACAGCGAAGAAAAAGAATGGCTCCCCTGGCCATTCAAATGCATTTTTCCACTTAACAAACAACAAATTATCTTAAAATAAAACCTAGCCGACTTTTACCCAAGTGCTCCACAGGCTCAAGAAAAACACAGCGGTCCAAGTGACCCTGAAAATATTTTGTTTTTCCAAAGCTCGCTATTGCATCAAAGAGATCTGACTTCAAGGTAGATCCTCTACCGACTTCATTTGTACAGCAGACTAATTGATAGCCCCAGATGATTTCCACTCGTTTGATGAATCTCTCTTGTGGTCCTCGGAGAGCATTTAAAGGAAATGAGAAATGTTACTGCTCACCCATGACAAAGGACACCAAAGTTTGAGTATGCTTGTGGAGTCTTGAGCTAACAGATCCCACTTGAAGCGGCGATTTATTGTAAACATGAGAAGACTTGTGATTAAAGTCATAAGTAATGAAACGGACAGGTCCGAAGACCATGGACGACCAATGTAACGGATGTCAACACTGACGGAGAACACACTATCTTTGTCAAATAAATAAAAGCTCTGTTAGCCACAGATGTGAGGTGAAATGAATCATCGTCGTCCTTATCAGCCAAAGGCTTCGGCGAAATGCAATGTTACATCTATGGACGTGAAGTTTCCCTTGTCTGCTTCAAAACAATGCCCCACTGTTCATGCTGTTTTTCTCTCTTTCTCACACTCACAAATATGCACAGGTTCTAAAAGATCGGTCGTTGTGTCCGATGTTAGAAATTCCTTTTGATACACAGAGTGTGTCCTAAACAGACAGGGAGGATAGTAAAGTCACTGATATTGAGGGTGAAAATGAAGAGCGTTTTTGTCTGGTGGCAAAAAAAAAGGCCTCCGTCACTCCCATGGCCTTTATCTGCTGATACCGTTCACAACAGTGCAGTCAGCTGAACCAAATGCCACGTGCAAAGTACCAATAGCACTGCTGCACAGGTGGCTCAAAGAGTCCCGGGTTCAGTACAACTCTATTTGTGGCAGTTTCAGTGGAAGTACGCTGGGTTAAGCTAAAGCAATAATCATTAAAACAGACTATTTAAAAGTATGGCTGCAAGATATTATGTTTTAGCATGAGACAAGACCAAACGCACCATTTACAGTAAATTACCAAGTTCATCCACAAGTTCATCTCAGCTGATCGGTTTAGACATTTACAGGTTATTATCCAATTAATTAATCTTAAAGCTTTCAAAACAATAAGGGCCCTATTTTAACGGTCTGAAACGCAAGTATCAAGCGCGAAACGCAAGTAACTTTGTGGGCGGGTCTTGGGGCGCTGTTGCTATTATACCGGCGGGATAAATTACTCTTGCGCCCGACGCAAATCTAAAATGGGTTGGTCTGAAGTAGCTTCATTATTGATAGGTGTGGTTTGGGCGTAACGTGAAATAAACCAATCAGAGCGACATCTCACATTCCCTTTAAGAGCAGGCACGCTTGTTCTATAGCGGATTGCTATTATAACGGCGGATTTGCCAGGCGCACGCCAGGAGCGGTTCACAGCCGAGGAGACCGATGTTCTCGTCAGGGCCATAAAACAGAGAAGTGACATTGGGGATGGAGAAACCCACCCAAATTAACTTCGGTTAAACAGGCGTATGATAATTTGGGTAAATGTGTAAGCTAGATTTATGCTTTTAAAATAAACTGTCTATCTATCTATCTATCTATCTATTGTAATAATGTATGATTTGCAAAAATGGAAACTGCTGCTTCTGTGTAGATGAGTAGAATCAAAGTGTATGCGCGTTGTGCACACACTACATTGATTATGGCCAAGCATACGCCCTTAAAATAGCATCTGAATAACATGCGCAACGCGCCACGCGGAATTGTTTTCTAAACCTGCAAAATAGCATCAGGGAACGTTTGCGCCGGAACACGCCTCCTCTTTGTGCTGAACCACCCCGGTTCAACCGCAAATGTATTTCCTAGTTTACCGACGTGCGTCTGTGGAGGGAAAAGTCCACTGTGCGCGGGTGCAAAATAGGAATGATACATGCGTCGGTGTACAAAGTCAATTGCGCTGGGAGCAAGATAGGGCCCTAAGAGTGTCATATGTATAATTTTAAACCAACTGAAACAGTACTTTACAAAAAAATCGTTCATTTATTTACTACTTTGTAAAATTATTTTTGACAGTTCATGCACATTTGCTGGACCAATATATATTTTTAGCGTAATTTCAGCTTCCGGAGTGCAATATATGATTCTCTCGTCGTGAGATTTTAATTCCTGAGTTGAAATGGTACGAAACATAATTTCGACAAACAGTTAAAGACATTTCAGACTTTTTCACATTCAAATGGATAGGAGCTAACTGGAATTAGCGTTAAAATGGCCGCCAAGTGAAGTGGCCTGTTTTAAAAGAAAAACATTTTAATTGAGGGACAAATCCAAATAATTTTCTGTGCTAATGGACATACATAGAAAAGTGGCCTTGAACTGAAGTTAGACACTATGTTTGAGACCAATTACAGCTCAATGTGGTTCCTTTCAATCGAAATTTCAAGCGATTCCGCATATTGTGATTATAAATACTTCAAATTTAATCTTGCTAAAACTCTTAATTTAAAGCTTAATTTTTAAATTTTTTGCAAAATTGGTCCCGGAATTAGTGCTTGAACATTCAAAACATCTAGTTTTTTAAATGTTTTAAAATGTTTTTACTTGGTTATATGAACAGTAAGGGAACATTCCGTTTAGACGAACGTCCAAGAACGTTTAAGAAAAAAAACGTTCCACGAACGATGTATAAATAATGGTTTTGTTCAAACATTTTGAGAACATTATTGAAGACCAGATCACTTTGGAAGAACATTTGTTCATAACTTTGAGAGAACCTTGCCAGAACGTTCTGAGAATGTTTCCTGTTAGCTGGGTTGTTGGTGCTACACAAGGCCTGAGGCATTAGAATATGCTATTAAAATATCCTGCAGGTTGTTGTGGATTTGTGGTGAACTGCCGATAAGGCAATGGCTGAGAATCGTCTGAGATCCGCTGAGGTATTTAAAACACTGCCTTGCCCTTAAAACCCCAAACGCAGAGAAATTCAGCATTTAAACAGATACGGGAACGCGTCCAACCTAAACCTAAACACAGAAAGGGTATCAGACGGAGTGGTACCGCCAGCTGCAAGGCCATTAATTAATTCATTTTGGTATGCTCACGCTGGAACAACCTTGAACATGTGGAAAGAGAAAAGAAAAACATCAACATTTGATTTAATTAGAACTCTGAGGGGTTTTAACAAATGCACGAACCCCTCTGACTTACACATCGTCCTGTCAAAGCATCGTTATATATTGCTCTTATACATTATGTGCTATACATACTATTGTTCTAAACGCAGGGTGATAGTTTAGGATGGGAGACATCGTGAAGACTTTCGCTCTACAAATAGCACACAATGGAACACTTATGGAAAAAGGGCTCCTTGTTTAATAAAAGCTGAGAGGTCTATATCCTAAGCACACACTATCAATCTCTGGAGATGAAATTTTTCAGTCTCCACTTAAGTTTATGGGGAGAGAAAACTTTACAGAGGCTGGCGGGGCTCCAGGAGAGAGGAGAATTATGTCGAGACGTTTCTTCAAAGATAGTATCTCTATGTTTGAGCGCCACGGCATCAGTTTAGTAGGAATCGAATACCACGTCTACAAATCACGATGAAGTGCTTATCTTGAGCCAGATCACGAGCGCTGAACTGAGCAACAAGTCGACGTTGTTGCAGAAAAGGGATCAGATCTGGAAATAATAAATGCTGAGGACGGATTGGTTTGATAAAAAGTCAAAAGCGCACCAGTACAAGGACACAAAGTTGTAATGAGTGTAGATACAGGATCTTGTTTAGCTTGCGGTCACCCTTGTGATGTTTTTGGATCCATGACTCAGCTAGATAGAAATATTGTTCCGTAGTTTGTTTGTGTACTGGTTGTTTTCGGTGGTGAAGCATGCTGTTGACTACGTGCTACTGTCTAAGCATTATTTGAGGAGACATTCTGTTCTGTATCTTCAAGTCCACAACACGTAAGCTGAATCATTTTTATGGTTCAGCAATTAAAAATGCTAGTTTGGCATGAAGACGCTAGCAAATCCTTTCATGCCAGATCATTTGGCAACAAACTTACAAGAGTACAGTTACTTGAAGAGAGATGTCTCTGACTGCGTACGGGTTCATGGGCTGGTCAGGATAAGGGGCTTTCCGCAGGGAAGACTGTTTTCAATGTTATCATTTTGCTGAAGACTTTCACTCCAATTAGCAATAAAAACATCAACATTTTTAACAACAGATAATGTGTTAATCACACTTAGTTCTTCAAATATTTTGTGATGACTGCTGTTAATAATTTAAATCATTTAAATCATCTAAAATGATTTGCTAATTATGATTTAAATGAGTTGTTTTTCATGATGTTGCTTTGTTGTGGCAGTCAAAGGCAACTCTCGAAGGGCAATTGCAACTTTGTATCTGTCGATTCCAATTTGTTTCTCATAACTGAGATTTTTAATCTCGCAATTGCAACTTTTTTTATCTAAATTTTTTTTTCGACCTCACAATTGTGACTTCACTTGTATCAGTTGCAACTTTCTAATAACTCACAATTTGACATATCCTTGCTATTATTGCTTTATCTCACAGTTGCGACTTTTTCAGAATTGCGACTTTTTAACACAATTTGTTTCCAGTCTTTTTCATTGGCATTTTGCCTGGACAACATAGATTATATATGAAGAGTTCAGATGCAAAAGCCTCTAAGTGCCATCTGAAATTTTCTTATTGAATGATCATTTTTATCAAGCTCGTATATTTAAGTTCAGTAATTTCACTTAAATAGCAATGAAAATGACCTATTAATTGTCATTTAAGTGAAACTACTGAACTTAAATATAGGAGCTTGATAAAAATGATCATTCTAGAAGAAAATTTCAGATGGCACTTAGAGGCTTTTGCATCTGAACTCTTCATACATACACTGAAATGATCAGCAAACAACGATATGTCCTTTTTAACACAATTTGACAATATATCTCACAATTGCGCCTTTATAACTCAAAATTTGACATCTTGCATGCAGTTGTGACTATCTCACAATTGCGACTTTTCTCAGAATTGCGACTTTTTAACACAATATATAAACATAGATTATATGAGCCCGATCTCACGGGAAAACGTACAAATTCTACGAGGTGGCTTATTCGTACGAATTCATACGACCTGACTCGTACGAATTAGTACGATTTTTGCAAAATCGTACATATTTTACGAATTGGAAAATTCGTATAAATTCATACGAATGACCTACCCCTGACCCCGCCCCTAAACCTACCCATCACGTGGGTTTAGACAAATCGTACAAATTCGTACGAGTGAGGTCGTACGAATTAGTACGAATTAGCCAACTTTTTATCATTCGTACGAATACGTACGAATTGGTCGTGAGATAGCGTTGATTATATATATACACTGAAATGATCAGCAAACAACAATGTCCTTTTTAACACAGTTTGACAATATATCTCACAATTGCGACTTTTCTCACAATTGCGGCTTTATAACTCAAAATTTGACATCTTGCATGCAGTTGTGACTATCTCACAATTGCGACTTTTCTCAGAATTGCGGCTTTTTAACACAATTTGACAAAATATCTGGCAGTTGTGACTCTCACAGTTGTGGCTTTATATCTTGCAATTATGATGTCTCATAAATGCAATTTCTAATCTCGCAGTTGCCACTTTTTATCTCAAAATTGTGTCTTTAGATCTCACAATTGTGACTTCACTTGTATCAATTGCGGTTTTCTCATAATTGCTACTTTAAATCTCGCAATTGTGACTTCTCAGAATTGCGACTTTATAACCAAAAAATTTACATTATATCTTAAGTTTATTTATATCTCACAGTTGCGGCTTTTTTCAGAATTGCGACTTTACAACTCAAAAATTGACATCTCACAGTTGTGACTTTTCTCAGAATAGCGACTTTTAACGTACAATTTGACAATATATCTTGCAGTTGTGACTATATCTCACAATTGTGGTTGTATATCTTGCAATTATGGCTTTATCTCAGTTGTAGCTTTATATTGCACAATGTGACTTTATTTCTTATCTTAAAATTAATCTCACAATTACTTTTTTTTTTTTTTTTTTTTACTCTGAGGCAGAAACTGGCTTCCATAAGAAACCCCTCAAATCTTACCAACTTATCCGTTTTTTCTTAGCCGGTCAGCAGGGTGAGCAAGTCAGTGAAAGCACACTATATAAACACTCCTCAGGGACCAGAAAGTGATCCATCATTGTGCACTGCCATTGTAATGCTTCTAAGACTGATTAAGTCAAAGCCAGCTAAATCATCTGAATTCCTGCTGTGCTGTGGCCCTTGCTTTCTAGATTAAGATGAAAAGGCCTGCGCATTCCTCATTTGATAATTAATGATGCAACCGTAACGCGTTTCTGACGGTTGCGTAAGAGCTCATTAGCCATTACCTTCAACAATCCACATTTGGATGAACACACTCTTTATTAAAAGTCTACAGCCTGAATGAAGCATCAACTGTTTACATTTAGTTAAAGAGCATGTGAAAGGTGAACGTCCTCACTGCAGTCCAGAAACAAAGTCTGGTTTCGAGGAAGTCATAAAATATATTTGTAAATGTAATAAGGGTGATAGCCGAAAAAAGAACGTCTACTCGTGGCTTCCGATTTTGTTTAGGAATGATCTAAAATTAGAGCCAGTGGCACCAATAAGGCAGAATGGAACTGATCTGAATCTATTGACCTCTGAGCTCATTTTTCCTGTAATCTGACAGGTCGTAAGGTTGCACCAGTGGTCATTAATCTAGCAGTAGGGGATAAATACACATCTCTATTTCCCGCTGAAAATCTGACAGATTGATTCACAGATTATATTGTGCTAAAATCACAGAGTTAAAAAACATAGATGCAAAAATCACTCCTTCATATGCCTTTTTTTTCTTTTTTTGTCTTTGAGGGGGAGCTTGGTTATTAGAAAAGTAAACAAGATATCCAACATGTGGAATGCCAAATGCCCAAAAAAATTCTTTGGGAACAAAACAGTTCTTATTATTTGACAAAGGAGCTGCCAAACAAACATAAACACTGTGAAGAGTTTTGCACTGAGATCAGGCAAATCTGAGGTCCATGTAAATTATGTGAATATATTGTTAGCATGATGTCTAATAAATTAATAGGCAAGCGGCAATGTCTCTTAGGGTCCTTTCCTAGATTATAACCACCTACCACCGAAAGTTGATAACTATTGGAACACAAATTAAACTCATATACTGCACCATATGGATAGTTTAATTATACACATTCTTTATAAAGATTATATAGAACTATTAAAAAAATTAAATGAAAGGTTGTTTTCTAAAACAGTATAGGATATGCCATTCATGTCTTATGCGGTATGTGACAGAGGGAGAGAGAGAGCAATTGAGAAGCTTTGCTCATCACTGAGGAGCAGTTAAGGGTCGCTGACTGAACGTAATGGTGCACATCATTGAACCCTCACTGAGGGGGAGGTATCCATATCTATTTTCTCTCTTGGTTACAGAAACACTCTGCAACTTAAAATATCAAAAGCAAAATGAGTCTAAAAAAAAAGAAAAAGAAAAAAAGTTTGAAGCTTTAGGTCACTAATAAATGTTGACAAATACATGCTCTTTAAACTTGAGCACCAGATTAGCATATTATAATGATTTCTCAAGGATCATGTGACACTGAAGACTTGAGTATTGAAAATACTCATATTAAATTGTAATATGTCACAATATTACTGTATTTTTAATCAAATAAATGCAGCCATTGTGCCAGACTTCTTTTAAAAATATGGGGGAAAAAAATCTTACCAATTAAACTTATTTGCCTTTTTTAAGTTAGGATATCAAATAAGACTACCTAAAAGAATATTAGGTCTTTGTCAAAATGCTGTATGTGTATTCGTGTATGCGTACATAAATATTTAGAACCATAAATACACATATAAACACTAAAACCTTTTTTCTTTTTTTTCACCTAGCTTGATTGTGAAAAAAAAAAAAACCTTAACCACATAACTTTTCTGAGTTTTCTGAGTATAGTACTTCAACTAAGACCCTTGCAATACCCTTTAAAAGTTAGTAACTAAATACATTTGTGGCTTAATGGATCTCAGTGTGTCATTCACTAGTTCTGATTTAGCACAAGGGGAGGCCGTGTCGAGGAGGAGGCCGGACTGGGAGTAGAGACTGGGGGCATGCAAGTTTTACAAGATTCCCTGGAGTGAAGAAGCGCTCTCCATCATCTGGCTGTGACATCCCACTGAGTAAGACTTATGGGCTGACACCTCAATAGGGACACGGCTAATGCAGGACGGCATGTGGGTTAAGATAGGGCTCCTGATCGCCCCGCCACCCCCCACCCATCACAGCCCGAAATGGCTCATCCTTTAAGAGGTGCACATTGCCGGCTGAACAGATATATAGGTGGGGATAAAATACTCCACGTATGGGGAGTACCGTGTACCCATGTGATCGCTTCTTGTCTCTTCAGAATTAAAAACGTATGGGCCTGCCATGGTGGTCCTTGAGGGGTATAATTCAATCAAAACGGCCGTCCGCTGAGCATTCCTATTTCTCACTGGATTCGTAGTACGACGAGAAGATTAACAACTGGTTGAAAGAGAGAGGAGCAGTCAGAACTTTGGGTTTGGGCTAATTTAAGGCCATATAAATGATGTGGATGGTGAACTTTAAACTCTGCTGACCTTTGACAGTAGTGGGAAGGCGAAGATTATCTGCTCGTCTCTCAATTTGAGGTAAGATGAGAAGGCCAGAGTGTAGGTGATTCACAGCTGTAGAGGGAGAACAAGACAGCACTGTCTTTTTTAAAAAAAATTTAAAGGAGGGTCTTGGGCTTGCAAAAAGTTAAATGTAAATATATATGCGTGCTTGGTTTGGTGCACACTTTTGAAAACCCTAACGTAATTACAACTGAAAGAGAAAATTGTGTTAGGACAATTTTAACAACAAGGGATTGTAATGAGTCTGTTCTTTTTAGTGAATCAAACAACACAACCAGTGTAGGATGTCTCCTGAATTAATGATTCTGCTCTTTTTAGTGAATTAAGCAAATAAAGTGCAACCAGTTTAGTCAGATTACCAAACAAATGATTCCAATGAGTTGGTTCATTTTGGTGACTCAAAAACATAAACTCAACAAATGTAGGCCAATTTCCGAATGAATGTAGTCAAATATAACGCAACCAGTGTTCCATTCCCGAAATGATTCAAATGAGTTGGTTATTTTTAGCTAATTGAAACATATGCACCGTAAAACTGTGATACTTAAGTTACTGGCTTGTTTTTAATATGACAGTGTGTAGTTTAAGATAAACATTAAGCATTTTGTCAGTAGTATTTCATAAATATTGATGAACAAAATATGGCATTCTTTGGCAAGAATTGTTATAAATTTAATTATTGAAATTATCTCATCATCTGCCAATGGAATGTTCAGAAATGGGAGATTATTAAGAGGTACTGACCCAGCACCATTAAATTCTTTATCATTTCTAAATCAGGGTGCAGAAATTAAGCAAAGCACAGTGGCCTTAACATGAAGCGACAGCAACCCCTATAAACAGAAGTGAACTTGTTTGCGCTGAATGTTGTTCTAAAGTTAAACGAACACACAGCGGCCTAGCAGTGCGCATACAGACGGGTCAGGCTAATTTGCTGTGGCAGTCAGGACATGGTGATGGAATGTGAATGTCAGCAGGCTCTGTATTTACACACTATATAAAACCGACTAGTAATTAACACTAGGGCCCTCCCGCGCTCAAGTGTAATTGACTGTTTCAAAGGACTGCCACTTCATAATCCAGTGTGTGTATTAAAATTACGCTCTCCATATTGCCCACTCCTTCTAAGGATAAGGGTCAGTACTGCTGGCACAGTGGCTGAAACGCATAAGATTTCTTTACGAGGACATTAACATTTTGACATATTAATAATGAGTAAGTGTATTAAGGTGAACCTCTGAGGGACCTTGCGATTTCATCAGGAGGTGCGCATTTGCTTTCTGCTGGATGATTTTAGTACTAGGCGAACTGTTTTTGTGAGGCATGTTAATCTGAGATGGAAACTCATCTGGTTTATTTTCCTAAAATATAGCTTATTAAATATTACCGGATGGGCTAGTATAAGTCGCATTATAGCATAAACCATGTTAACGCAAGAAAAAAATCAACAAAATAAGCTCTGCAGATGACAACAGATATGTCTTTTTTTATAATGATTAAAAAAAAACTTGCTTTAAAAACAGCTCATGTGGATCAACCAAAGTATCCACTTTCATTGTGACCAGTGCCGCCATATGCAACACATTTTATTTTGTCATCTTATTGCCCTAACATGTGTCCACACGGTCCCCACAGCCTATTTACCAAGGACATAAACTTAATGGCAGACTCATTTGCATTTGTTAATTTGGCTTGATATGTGCTAATTGATTCTTCTTACTTGTGTATTTTAATTATCCCAAGTTATAGTTGGCCACAGTTTGTGTACCAAATGTAAATTAGCAATGTTTGGTCATTAAATGCCCTCTGAGGAATGGGCATGCTAGCCTGGGAGTAATGAGTGTTAATTAGCTTGTGCAGCATAATTAACAGGTTTTATGTGCAACACTTACATTGTCTAGCGATGGGTTAACATGATGCTTTACTATTTTAAGAAAGTCTGCAAAAAGTAAAGCTGTTTGTAATAATGAACTTTTATTCAGTTAAATTATTTGGAAATATATTAACAATGAACACAAATATCATATTTACTGTATTAAATCAGACGGAGGGTAAGAAATATATCTAAGCAAACACATTTGAATACAACAGCAACATTACCAACGCATTACTTTCTAATCCATATCAATCAATTTTGCGTCTTTTTTGAGGCGTTAAACCTTCAGATGACATAAATTCCTCGATTTTTGCAATTTGGGCCATTATGTCAGATTGTTTCCGTTCCTCTTTTTCTTCAGAACTAGATGCCATAGGCCGGGTCTGTTTCTCCACGCTCTGGAGTTTGGGAGGAGGAACTGTAGGAGTGCAGTCTTGTCGCAGCCCATTACCCACAGAAGAAGAGACTGGACTGCCACTCGGAGGCGAGCTGTAGGAGATAAGAACTTGATTCTCCTGCGGGAAAATTAAGTGGGTCATAAAAGTGCCATGACACTATACCTTGATTTAATTCTTATGGACGTATTAATAGCAATGAAAAGTGAAATCCACCAAATTTGGTCTACTGCCATCATGTTAAGTTTTTTAAGAAATAAAAAGAAAAAAGAGAAACATTGAGTGCGTTTCAAAATTACATAAATTAATACATTTAAATAGTTTAAAAATGACCGATGTTCTCATATGTTTGCATGTATTTTATGTAATTCTTATTTTATTTAAAATATATACTTCAAAACTTTATTTTGCTTTGTAACTTATGGAGGCAAAACTCCACTTGTAAAAAAGTAAAAACATCCATTTTGATTGATTTCATTTGAGTTGTCCAGCATAAAACATAGTTGAAACCAGATAACCATGTTACTGAAAACAACAGACTGCAAAACGATCTCTGGTTTATTCCCTATTAGCATCTTAGCTCCCTTTGGAGTTGGGCTGCATTTCTGTGATTTATACTCGCAGACTTTTGTCCTGCTGTTTTCTATCAACATTTAATTGAGAAAAATGCTGCCATTTCACCCTGCTGAAATACTTCTGGGAATGGAGGTTGTCTTTGGGCACTCAGCGTGTTCTACAGCGTTAACTCACTAGATTCTTCACGGGCCTGTGTTTGTGAACTTACTTTCTCCAGTAACATTTGAGAAAAAGTCTGCTTGATTGCATTCCACTCTCCTTGACAGTAGTTCTTCTGGTGGGGACGATTGCTTGGAGTTTCCAATCTTTCAGGTGTCTTCGTTACGGCTGTGAAAATAGGATTTGAATTTTACATTTATTGTGGTCAGATATTGATTCTTATTATTGAACATACTCTATTAACATAACAAGACATGCCTCTTTTTGCCAATTTATCCTTCATAAAAAGGGGAGCACATAATGGAGAAACAAGCTCTTGAAATCCAGAGGACCATGGCTCAGTTCTTGAGGTTGATGTTGGATATGGCTTCTTTTTCCCTTTTATGAAAGTCTCCCATGCAAAGGAAGACTGATAGCTACTATTTCCAGAATGGTTTGAAGTATCTCCCATTGAAATGCTCTCCCGGTCAACATCTGATTGGTCATTTGCTGTTGTGGACCCAGGAGAAGAAGCATCTTGGTCAGGGTTTGTGATCTTGGCCTCTTCAGAAGAAACACCCAGTTCAATATGTTGCGCTTTCAATGGTTGTGAAAGACAAGTCCCGTCCTCTTTTTGAGCATTATTTTCTGATATGACCTCCACTGTGTCAACTGCAGTCACAAAAGTGGTCTGATCAACAAGAGGCAACTGTTTAGATTCCACTTCACTGACCACGTTATAGAGGCTTGTTTCAGTCGAGTCATCAGCTTGGGAAACCCGGCTTTGCAAAGGTTCACAGATCAATTCAGGTGGTGAGAACTGATCTTTGGACTCATGAAGGTGTGTATCTAAAGATGTTCTGGCACTTGCACTATCAAAAGTGGTTTCAGGCTCCTCATATACAGGTTTGTGGCATAGACTAGGCTGGGCGACAATCAAACCTTCTGTAATGTCCGTTTTGTCGTGAAGGACAACTGTGTCTTGAGTATTTGAATTTGCTGTTTTTTCTTCTGAAAGTCTCTCTGCAGTTGTTTGACTTTCCTTTTGTGAAACACTGTGGATAAATTCAGGTATGGCAGTCTGGTGGACTTTGTATTCTTTAGACAGAGATGTAGCATATCCCTGGCTGTCCATGTGTTTATCTGATGTCTGGGATTCAGTCACTTCAGAAATACACAGATTTTGCTCCAGCGGTCTATCTTTCAGTTCCAAAGCCAAAGGGTCTCCGTCTACGCCATAAACAGACCTGGTTTCAGGCCCTGATAGCTCAGCGAGACGACTGTCTGTGTCACTTTGGGCTGGGTTTGAGGGGCATCCTTTATCAACTGTATTGCAGACTGGCTCACTTTCACTGACACCCGTTTTTGTTTCATCACACAACTTCGACTGTTGATTCGTCTTGAGATTAACGTCCTCAGGTCTTGAGATGTTATCAGACCCATCGGTTGAAACCGATGGTGAGAGTACAGGTACTATTCTATCTACCTGCATGAAAATGTCAAGTTCCTTGTTGTTATCAGAGTGGCCATCTTTTCTATCCTTCTGAGACTCAATACTTTCATCTGTGTAAGGAAATTAAATGCATGCATCATTATGAGAGAAAAATGAGAAGTACATGTAAGCTTTCTTGATAAAGAGACTCCAGTAACCACCTCCCTGCACTTCACATCATTCTGTATAAAACTATTAGTTATAGTGGCGCCAAGCTTGGCTGGAGAAGACAACTTTGCATTCTTTCTTACCTGGTATGTCTTTATCAGGGTGACTTGTTGGTCCACGGTTATCATGAGGACTAATAAGACTGTCCTCAAGATCTTTATGGAGACTGCTCTCCTTCACAAGGTTAATCTCGTTAGATGTTGTACCAAGAGAATTTTCTTGATCTTTTAGGGCAATCTGCAATAAAAGATCACAGTCAGATTATAATTCAATCATTTAACACAAATATTGTCAAATGCTTCTTCAAAAAAGGTGAGGTTTAGACCTATTTATACATGTACAATACCTCATCTACATGCTTATTAAATAATCACTGGTTCTGAATTTATATGTAATCATCCCACCTCAGAGTTATGACGGTCTTTGACCTTATGGACTGCAGAAATAGACAGCGCTTTGTGCTGTTCCTGGAGTTGATTATATGCCTGTTTTACCACTTTCAACTCTTCTTGATTAGTCTCCGTTGACATTTGCAATTGCAGAATCTGTGAGAACACCAATATTAATTATTTTTATTCCATTCCATTTAAAAAAAAAAGTATATATAAATTTAACAACAAATGGTTAAAAAAAAAATCACCTCTTTTTTCCAAGTTAGTTTAGAATTTTGGTATTCATCTCTCAGACGAGCAATGCTGTTGTCTCTTTCTTTAGTCCTCTCTTGGTTCAATTCATGTTCTGTTTTAAGGATCTGCAATGAAATTAATCACCCAGAAAATTTTTAATGCAATAATAAATTTTTATGTGTTTATTTAACCTGGACAGAAAATTCCAAACAGATGGAGAGGCCAATACAAATCAGTTGGCTTTTGTCATGTTAATAATGGTTTTAATCAGTGAATGACTAAGTGAATTAAATAGAGGAATGGAGGGAATAAAAGAGAAGGAGGCTGTAAACGGTCATTAAACACACTTACTATTATTGAGTTGCACTTTGTGTGTTGTAAATGTGCAAAAGTGATTTTCAGTTCACTCAATCAAGTTTATGAGTACTAGGTGACCATTGTTTACTTCTGCATATTTATACCTTATTAAGATTATCATTTTCAGATTAATAAGATTTTGCATTTTTATTTTGTGTATACTAGATGTGTTTATCTACTGGATACAGTTAATTGTCTTTTTTATTTATTTTATTATTAAATGAAATGTTAATGATAATTAAAACAAAAATGTAGTGTGTAAATACAGATAGTACAAAAAATTTAGGTGTCTATGGGGGGAAAAAAACTATAATTTGTACAAAAAAAAATCAAAATCAAAACATTTTTGTGTTATTTAAGGTGATTTTGCAGGTGGAGTTGGGTTTGGGAAGCCTGACCTGATATTCCACATGGAGTCTGCAGAGCTCCTGCTCTGTTCGGCTCAGAGCTTCTGTCTGTGTCTGCAGCAATCTCTGATTGTGCTGGAGGGATCTCAATACCTCCTGACACACACACACACACACACACACACACACACACACACACACACACACACACACACACACACACATTGGGTTTACACATTTTATAGGGACTTTCCATAGACATAATGATTTTTATACGGTACAAACTGTATATTCTATCCCCTAACCCTACCCATCACAGAAAATTGGCTGCATTTTTTTTCATTTTCAAAAAATATTGTGTATGATTTATAAGCTGTTTTTCTCATGTGGACCAAAAATGTCCCCACAACATTTTGTCCACATAACGTAGGGTTTACAAGCACCATACACACGCACACACACATATGCCACTTTTTCAAGACTCTTCACAGTTCTCCAAACACAGTTCTCCAGTTCTACCAAAACACTTCATACATGTCTCAAATCAAGTAAATTGAAAGAAGTCATTAAATGCATTTTTGTACCAAAGCAATGATAAATGATCCACAGTTTAGCCCACAGAGACTGCTTTTGTGCTCACTATGTGAAGAGTTTTGAAAAAGTGACCCAAGTATCAAGAAACGTGTCCTAGCGATTGTAAAAAAAAATTGAAATGGCACACAAAAAGGTCCAGATTTTTTTTCTGAGGGGCTTACCTGCTTCTCTGCCCTCTCTGTGGCGGTCTCATTTCTCAGTTTTTTGTTAAGTTCTGTTTCCTAAAAAAAAATATTACATTTAAAAACATCCTGGTATCATCTTTTGCTATTAACAAATGTAAAGAGATTCTACCACAACGAGTCTCTGCTGAAGTTGTTGAAACTCTTGTTCTTTTAGAACATTCTGTAAACGTTCCTCTCCAGGTCTGCACACCGATGACACTTTGAATGTAACCAACTCTTTGTTGAGTCTCGCCAAATCCTAAATGTGAAGTAAAAAGGGGCAACAATTCGTGATGCAGTGATGGAGCACTTCTCCTAACTTCAAAGCAAATCTTTCTTTTACCTCTTTTAAGGCTTTAATCGTAGATTCTTGTTTCTCATTGATGGATGTGAGTTTTTTATTAATACGCATGGCCTCTTCAACTAAAAAAAAAATAGAAAAAAAAAAGATAAAAAAAGCTTGGCATTGCTACACAGGCTTTCATTTAGCATTCACCTACAAAGGCCAAATAATTCATGTCCACAGAGTGACAAATCAATTCACTGATGCAAAGCAAAGGAGTTTTTTTTTTAACATCAAATCTGTCCAGAGTGAATGAAGAAAGATTATGAATACCAGAATACATACAAGCCCAATGTTTTTAGCAGTGACTATCATTGCTTTGCATTAATAGAGTTTGAAGGCAAAAGATAATCAGGTTTAAACCCTGACTCAACATAAACTGAAGTTTCATTTTAATTAAATGTTTCACTAGGACGATGTTTGTCAGTTATAACAGTCATACCATTTTGTTCAAGTTTCTGATGGGCCTGTTTGACCATGGCACACTGTCTGGAGAGGGCGGCGAAACGCCTCTCCACTTCTCCCAACTGATTCAGGTGGCTGTCTTTCGTTTGTGTCTGCAGCTGCAACTTTTGCTCCTGTAAAGTTTAAAAACACATTGTCCTCCCTTCGAAGAGGAATATCCCAATTCGCATGTACAAGTAATAACAGTTCTTCTTCTCGGCAAGGGCAGACCATGAATATATACTGCATCGGAGAGTTTGAAGACCTTTGTTTAACATCTCGGCTGAGTGCTCCTTTCTGCTAGATAAGGAGTCAACTTCCAAACATGCCTGAGGGGCTTTTATGCGAAGCGCAGCCCGTTACTGTTTGATTGTCTGTATCAAACTGATTCCCCTCTCCGCCATTGAAAGGTTAAACAGAGCGAGGCTCCGATATAAAATATTTTAATAGTGGTATTTTCACAGCGGCGATGGCGGTTCACGTGTCACGCCCTCCCTATCCGTTACTCCTGATGATCCGCTCTCCCTCTCAGTTCCTCCTCTTTAATTCTTCCCACTCCCACTTGCCTCTGTCAACAATTTATATAATTGGAAATCCTTACCAGCTCGCTTAATTTCTTCTCCAAACTGTACCTGAGCAACTGCAAGACAGTAGTAAAAGAAAGTGGTTTCAGTGGTTTTTTTGGTCATTTTATTATTATTTTTAATACTATATTAAATCATATGAATAAAAATGAAAGGAAAAGGCACATTATTAAGAGCAAAGACTAGAATAATCTAGAATAACCTGTTATTTACTATTAATATTCTAAGTATAATATTATACTAATTGTATTGCTTTTTACCTCAGACTATGTTAATAATTTAAAGTCCCCCTGTAGTCAATAATTTAATCTTCATGCCTTAAAATTGCTTGAATGTAACTCTACATAGTTACATGTAACTCATAGACTCTCGGATCTATGAATATACAAATTAGCCCTGCCTCCACTCACAGTCACTGACGATCACACGTTGACGTGATTGGTTACAAGGTAGTTTGTGACGTCAGAAACACCAGCGATTTCAAACCGTGTTTTTGAGACTGTCTTTGGTTCACTGCAGTTTTAAGGAGAAATACTCAGCAATGTTGTTGACTTATAAATTTGCACATGGTTTGTCTTAAAGCACATTAAAAACACCACATGACATATAAACAACATTAAAAGCTTGATTTTCACCACAGGGGGACTTTAACAACTTCCATAATTCTGTAAATCAAATGTCTTTGGCAAGTGAAGCAGTGTTCAAGAATACATCACAATAATTGCTGTTTATATACGAATCAAATTGCTCAGATTACCATTACCAAATAAAAGGGTAACAAGGGCCTTTATTGGCTAATCGTACGGTTGAACCGAAGGTGTGATGAACCGTAGGAGAAAGCATACATCACCCATGTGACATCATTTATCTGACAACACCAAATAGACCTACACAGACCCCCACTCAAAAGGTCAGCGATGAGATGGTTTTTCCCACTGTTTTATGTCCCTAAAGCAAGGTACAGAAGATCTTGTCATGTGTTGTTATTGTATTGATTATGTGTACCTGCAGCAGTTTTAGTTCTTCCTTGAGGCTGATGATCTCTTTGTCTTTCAGTTCAGCAGCCAGCTGGTTTTTACCCTTAAAGAGGTCATTAATATTTAGTCAAGTGATGATTCATTTATTTTAAAGTATTTTTTTTAACAGTTAAAGAATAAATACAAATATTGATAAGAACATAAATCATAGCAGATTGAAATAGAAATAGAAAGCAACTAACCTTTTCTCCCTCAATTCTTTGGATTTGGGCCTGAAACTTTAAATTAGACAAAATAATTTCTATATTTGTGTGCGTATATAAAATCTTGCATACATAGATTGAGTGTGTTATCATACCTGTTTTTTTACAGCAGCGACTGATTCTGAATTTTCAGTCGACATTTTAGAATTCTGACTTTGTAAGGTCTCCTGCAAAAATATAAGAATAAACCATTAATATGGACATAAACTTTATCAATATAAATAGTTTTGTTTCTATAAATGCTCAGTCAGTTCCTAAAAATGTTTAACAGTGGAATCTTGGGAAGTTAGAGGAAAAACAACAGTATTTATCATTCCTAACAAACCTTTTGCCATTCTAACTCCTGTTTCTCCAGCACAAGTTTACAAATCTGCTCCTCATATCTTGTTTCAGCATCCTGTATCCAAAATGTCGACAAAACACCGTTTTATTAGTCGTCAATAATGAATAAATTCACAAGAAAGGAATAGATTACATTATGTGCAGGTATCTGAACATAAGAGAGGAGATTTTAGCATATAAAGCCATCACTGTCATCCAGTACTGCAGGTTTCGGTCAATGGTTTTCGACATAGTGGCTTTTATGTGCGTGTAGGAGTTTATTTACATTTTCCTAATAAAGTGTGCTACTTGCAAAGCTGTTAACGTTTCGCAGACGGACGATAAATTGAATAAATGGGGTTTGCAGGTAAAAAAAATAAAAAAGAGCACTAAAATTGGTGGGTCATATTAATCTTTCAGGACAGAGACTGATCACATATGTGATTAGATGCATTAAATCTAATAAAACAATGAGAGAGAAAAAACATGTGTAATGCATCAGGACAATTCGCTTTCAGCATCTGAACGAATTTCCTGTGTCTGGCAAAACGACTGACAACATCCCAAGCTAATACAGTCATTTTAATGGAACACGCTTTGCACTCTCTTAAAAGAACACAAGAAGTGACTGCATTCAGCTGAGCGCGTTTGTCTGGCAGGAAATCCTCCATCTTAACCCCGGCCCTATAAACCAGAGAACTACAAAGTGTTAGTTTAATGGCATGCCTGAGGATCACATTGATTTAATGCCTTTGTTCCTCACCAACATCATAATAACAGTAAAACATGAGAGATACAATTGTTTATTTTTGCTCGTACAACCTTTAAACATGTCCAGCGTAGGGTTTTAAGTGCTTTGCTCGAGGGTACCAGTCATGCAAGCAAATATGTGAATTTGTCAGGTCCTGCTGCATGACCCCATTCTAATGTAAGTGTAACTTCTGCTGGCTTATGTCCAGATGGACAGAAAGAGCTGCTCGCTTTAAGTTCTTCTGAACGCTCATGGCACTCCTCCTCACACAAAACTACATTCCTCAGTTCCTCACGAGAACCTTGATGTCATTGGGATACTAATAGGCTGACTCCTAATACACTGAGATGTCATTTAGAAGCCTTTTAGAGGGCTGATATTTGTTTGAGATTGCACAAGCTCAATAAGTATGTGCTCGCCTAAGTTAAGACTATTACGAAAATTTCTCAGCCAAGATAATAATTTGTACGCAAATTATGTTATGTAATTAGTTTCTACCTGATCTGACGCTTATAAAATTACTCAGTGTAGTTAGGTTAACTCAGTTTAAATAGTATTTAGAGTATATTATTTCATTGCTTTCTATCAAAATGTTAATAAAAACAAAGAAGAAAATATGTATTATAAGTAAAGATAAATGAGATAAATACCAACTAACTAAATAAATGAACAGGGTGGGAAGCCAATCAAAGGTAACACTGAGGTTTTATTATTTTTGTCTTTATCTCATTAGGTAATCAATTAAAAGAATTGTCTTTAATTGCTGAGCTTAGCAGGGTACTAATGGTAATACAACAACAAAAACCTTTTAAAAAAACAACAACAATGCAATAAACATCTTTGTTTCCTTCAACCTTGCATCCCTAACTTTGTCTCATCTTGCAAAACTGCCACTTTTCCAGTTTTACACATTTAGAAACACTTTAGTTTAGGGTCCAATTCTCACTATTAAATAGTTGCATATTAGCATGCATATTACTAGGATATTGGCTGTTTATTAGTACTTATAAAGCGCATATTAATCTGTGGTCTTATTCTGCATGATCATATTCTATATATTCCTTAATCCTAACCAATACCTCAACTTAACAGCTACCTTGCCAACTATTAATAAGCAGTAATTATGATTTTACTGAAGCAAAAGTCGTAGGTAATAGTGAGAATTGGACCCTAAACTAAAGTGTGACCACACATTTTATCTAATCAGAAAACAGAGGTGAAAGTAAGACACCATACCCTGTGAATATACAACTCCTCAACCGCCTCCAGGAGACTTGTTTTAAATTCCAGTACTTGCACTGAGATGGTACGGCCATCATTCTCTACGCCAGTGTTTGAGGTCTTCGGTTGACAGAGAGCACCTTCATCTTCCATCTACAGGCAAAAACAGCAGGAGTGTGTGTAAATCTTGGAGCTTTATTTGTGTACACATCATTCTGCTTTGGAATATTTCCACTTACCAAGGAGAAAAGCTCTGTCCCGGACTCTACGCTCAACTCCATTGCACTTGGGGAAAGACTTTAAGCACCTAAACAGAACCTACAGATCAAATCCTGTGTTTTTGCTTTTTAAAACAGCAACAATATGGTTAAATAAACCAGTGTTCAATAAAAAAATGACATAAAAATGATCAAAATAAACTTTCGTCTGCCCAATACAGTATTTTAGCTCAACTGTAGGGCGTTTGCTGTTGGGAATCAACTGCACGACTCTTAACAGGGATCATCCAATCAGAATTTAGAGCTGGAACTATTGGTTTTATAGTATGGCATATGACAAAAACAACTGCCACTACATAAATTTTGCCTCATAAGAATATAAAAAGCGCTACTGTAGACAAAGATCATGCAATTGCATCAGAATAAGCTTTTTAAATCCCATCTCGAACCTATCAAGGTGAAAATGGCGCCATGGTAAGAGTGTAGGCTAATAGGGGTCACGGCCATAACACCGGATGGACAGATGGCTCTGTCATTCAGAAGGAATTATATAAGATATTTAATTTGATCTGTGCTTGGTCCACTGTATCGCCATCATCATGACTGACTTGGAAAGTGGGAGGGCTTCATTCTGCCTGGTGTTTTAATAGAAGAAAGGCTTTCGTCCATTTAGTCGCTGCTGATATATCAATCATGTGCAGGAATTAAATGATCCCGTTAGAATTTGCTACTATCACAAATGACCTGGAGGGCCAATGTCTTTATTCGCTTCCTCCGCTGATTCACCTCAGCAGATATTAAACAACTTTATAAGCCATGAAAGGCTAAATTAAAAGGACACCATCCATAAAATGGGATAATTCCCTGTCTGAGGTGTGATGTCCATATTATTGTTTGTAAACTGACTCACATAACCACTGATCTGTAAATGTGAATGGCAGCGGTCGGGACTTCAGGTGAAAATCTGCAACGGTCAGATTTAACCTTTGATCTCAGCTGATCAAATTTACAAGAGAGAAATCTGGATTTAATGTCTGAGAAGACTTTTAACCCCAGAATAACATTGTTCTGAGTTATTAAGCAATATTCTGCCATGGTAAACAACAAATAACCATGGTTAGCACAGTTTTGGGAAAATTTATTTTTAATTTATTATAGTAAATTGAAATAGATCTAACTGTTACCTCAAATAGTGTAAGCAGCTTTTCGTGATTTTTAAGTCGTTTTATTAAGAGTATTCATATATTTTTATATATATAAATTACATTTTAATTTCGACCGCGGTAACTAGGATTTCACCATAACCTATTTTAATTAATGTTATAGTCTGAATAGACTATAAACATGATTTTTATGCCTATAGAACATAAAAATAGCATATTCTTGAAATGCTAAATTGCTATTTGTGCACTTTACAAATGTTTTGGTAAGCTAAGCACAAGCTAAACTATCACAACATTTATTTATTAGTTAACGTATTTCTCCTCATAAGTGACTAAACAGTTAATGAGAAGCGCTGCAAATAGTTAATGAAAATGAATGGTTGTTTAATAAGCATACTAAGCATAATTTTGAAGAAAAAAATTATACTTTAAACAGACCTCGGCGACTCCGTTAATGTTAGCCGCACTGACTGGATTTGATGTGGTTGAGGTTTAGTCAAGGATAACGATATATCGAACAAATTAATAAATCATGCGATTTCTGTACACTTTCCTCTCAAACATCATCATTAAATATGTTAAACAGCAAAGAATGCGGATCTATTAGCCTAATTATTTTCCCGAATTGTTTTAAATCACTTCACCCTACCTGTGTCGTCATCAATTCAGGCGGTAAGAGAAAAGTTGCCTTTGCTGCCACCTAGTGTACAGTGTGTGACGACGGGAGAAAGCTCTTCCCACTGAATCTCACAAGAGCAGATCTTCCTTTTGTCCCGTTGACTTGTACATACCATTTTTGATGAAACTTTTGTATTTGTATAGAATAAAAAAAGCGAAATATAGCAAAATATTCGAACAGGGCCCAGTATTTAATTTGTTTATGCGTAATATATAAATATCTTAATTTGAGTTGGATTTAAGGTAGAATTACTAGACGAAAGCTCAAATGAATTTTATAAATTTTTAATCAGAATCATGATTTTATAGCCTTCGATATTAAAATACTCAAGAATTTAAATTAACTATTTTTATACAATCCTCCCTGTTCGAAGCACACGCGCTAGGGGGAGGCCGACGTTTTTGTTACTACTGGGAAATGTAGTTCTATGTTAAATGTACACAGCTCCATTCCCATTCAAAATCACATCTCAAAAACTACAATGAACCTTCCGAAGCGTACTTCCGTAAATACACGCATTTGATTCATCCAGAAGAAAACGCTCGGGCTGCTACTTTGATTATATGTGGCGAATTGCAGCTTAGTAAAAATAAAGTTTAAGCGGGCGCTAGGTGCTTTAACGAATCCAGGTAAGGTTAAACTGTAAAAGAGAAATGTGAATGACGAATGACCGGATGTTAGAGCGCAGACAGATGCGACATTGCATCTCAGAGATTTTTAGTAATGGGATCAGGCTAGTTGTTTGTCACAGCGCAGTAAACCAAATCACTAACGAGTTTATAGAAATGTTAGAAAAATATTTGAATGTGACTAAGTAGAGGGATGAGGGTACTAGATAGCAATTGTTTATTGATTTGAAAGGCATTCTAGTCTTTTCCTTCTGTTTTATAATAAAAACAAAACAACTTAACACTCAGCTCGCTGTCACACTGTTGCCAGAAAAAAAACCAGTGTTGTCATTTTAGTGTGGAATTGGATAGAGCAGCTGATGTTATAGTCTGTTTAATTTCTCAGCTTCTTTGTTTTCAGCAGAAGATGCCAAAGGAATCTGATGAGTCCTCCAAGGAGGAGCAGAGCAAGATTGACATGGATGGGAAAGAGAACACTGTGGAACCATCAGAAGAGATGATCCGGAAGAGGATCAGAAGAAATACTCCCAGTCCTCACAGACTCACCCCCCAGTGTAAGGAGAGAAATGTTTATTAACTTAAAAAATTTGGCAAATCACCCTTTAACAATGTTAATATTGCATTCAAACACTCACAGCCAGTCCACCCAGATTTGTCTCAGTGGAAGAGCTTATGGAGACAGCCAAAGGAGTCACTAATCTGGCACTGGCCCATGAGATAGTGATGAACAGTGCTTTCCAAGTCAAGCCTTATGAGCCAGAAGAGGGAAGGTAATGGACTTGTTATCATAACATCACAGTGTTCTCAATGTGCTAATGATATAGCCTAGTTGAAATGTTAGCTCTTTCATTTGTCATTATCATTACAATGCAATTATTCTAAAGGGATACATATTGCGGTTCAATATTCACATGACTTTGATTTGAGAATGTTTTTTAACTTAATATCTTTCCTGTATACTCAGTTTGGAGAAACAGGTCAAGGAAATTATGCACAAAGCATTCTGGGATTGCCTTGAGTCACAGCTGAAAGAGGACCCACCTTCTTACAGTCATGCTGTCACACTGGTTGGTGAAATTAAAGAGGTAAGGAAAGAATCCAGGCTTACATATTATGATATAGTACATATAATGATAATTATACATATATATAATCACCGGCCACTTTATTAGGGACACTTGTTCAACTGCTCATTAACGCAAATATCTAATCAGCCAATCACATGGCAGCAACTCAATGCATGTTGACATGGCCAAGACGACTGCTGAAGTTCAAACTGAGCATCAAAATGGGGAAGAAAGTTGATTTAAGTGACTTTGAACGTGGTATAGTTGTTGGTGCCATACGGGCTGGTCTGAGTATTTCCGAAACTGCTGATCTCTAGGATTTACAGAGAATGGTGAGAATATGAAAAAGAGAAAATATGCAGTGAGTGGCAGTTCTGTGAGTGAAAATGCCTTGTTGATTCCACTCAAATAACTCAAAGCAACTCAAATATCCACTCGTTCCAACCGAGGTCTGCAGAAGAGCATCTCTGAACACACAACACGTCAAACCTTGAAGCAGATGAACAGCAGCAGAAGACACATCGGTGTCACTCCTATCAGATAAGAACAGGAAACTGAGGCTACAATTCGCACATGAAAATTGGAAGCTTCTAGATAATCTAGAGAGCATTACAGAATGTTTCCACCTTTTTAATAGTTGTGTTTGAGTCCCTCAATTGCCCACAGTGTGAAGAGATGGATCTCAAAATAATAGTCACTGCTGGAAAGGGTTCAAATATGCAAAAGATGCTGGAGAACCAAATTATTTGAGGGACCTGGAGGGTTTTTCTGAAGAACATTGGGCAGTTTAACTGCTCAGGACAAACAAGGAAGAGATTCATGAACAACCATCACAAAACAAAAATCAGTCGTGGATCATCCAGGTAACGACACAGTATTACGAATCAAGCGTATGTCAACTTTTGAACTGGGCCATTTTTATAAATTCAACACTTGTGGACTATATGTAAACATATTTTATGTTAAATATCTTATTTAGGACAGTATTAAATAAAAAATAACATGCATTTTGTATGATCCCTCTTATTTTGTAAAATGTATTAACATTTTGCAAATTCTGCAAGGTGTGTGTCAACTTTTGACTATGACTGTATATATCTCATAGGCATAGGCCAGTGGGTACTCAATACTCAGTATTAATACTAAATACTTTTTTAATATTTATCTCCGTGCGATGGTGCGAATCGAGGAATTCTACACAAATGTTTGCAGAGGGAAACAGACAGACTTAAAATATATTACCAACCGTTGTATACTCAAACATATCTGTGAACATTAAGCAACAAAAAAAATGTTTGAAGGTGTTCATTAGTTCCCTGTCTCCCTGTTTTTCCAGACCCTGCTGTCTTTTCTGTTGCCAGGACAGAGCCGACTGAGAGGGCAAATTGAAGAGACTCTGGACCTCTCATTGATCCAGCAGGAGGCGGAAAACGAAGCTCTGGACATCAGTAAAGTAGCCCGCTTTATAATTGACATGATGGGCACCTTTTGCGCACCCTGCCGTGATGACGACATCAGACAGCTGCGTAAAATCCCTGACATTGTGCCCCTTTTTAAGTAAGTCACTTAAACAGATCAAGTTGAAGGTCACATGACTCCAAATCATATAATCATGTTTATTTAAACACATCTGCAGGTCAATATTTGCAGTGCTAGACAAAATGAAGATCGACATGGCCAACTTCGCTGTGAGCAGCCTGCGACCTCACCTCTTACAGCAGTCGGTGGAATACGAGCGGAAGAAGTTTCAAGAGTTCCTTGAAAAACAACCCAGTAAGGAAATTCAATTACTTGGATGATGTGCATATTCAATGAATGTTATGCTTACATAAGTAGCCTACATTTAGTAAATGCTGATCTCTTTTATTCAGTTATGTATTCATGTTTGCAGATGCTTTGGATTTCACAAAGAAGTGGCTCCAAGACACATCAGATTATTCAACCGGTGGAGAAACGGAGGGTGGAGCAACATCTACAACAATTTCTACTCAACTCCACAATCTTGCCTATTTACGCCTGTTAAAATGGGACCATGATGCTGAGTCTTTCCCAGAGGTAATGTGTTATTGGAGATCACTGATAGTAGTTTGTCTGTAGGTTGTAGTTTTATATTTTGATATTTTTTGGATGCTATTTGGATCATACAGCTGTCCTGATATCATAATGGAGAATTGTAATAATTCATAGTATTTATTTGAATTGCAATTTGAATATATTGCTTTTTAGCTTGCAAAATACATACTCTTCAAAAGTCTGGGGTCTTTTTTTCTTTTAAAGAAATGAATACTTGTATTCAGCAAGGATTGTAATAAGGTACAATAAGGTAGTGACAATAAATACATTTATAATGTTATGTTACAAAATATTTATATTTCAAATAAATGCTGTTCTTCTGAACTTTCTAGTTATCAAAGAATCCTAAAATCATCATATTAGAATGATTTCTGAAGGATCATGTGACACTCAGGACTGGAGTAATGATGCTGAAAATTAAGGGTTTGCCATCACAAGGATAAATTACATTTTATATTATATTAAAATTAAAAACAGTTATTTTAATTTGCAATAATATCTCACAATAGTACTGTTTTTACTTTATTTTTGATCAAATAATTTGTAGCCTTAACATAAGAGACTTCTTTCAAAAACAAAATAAAAAATCTCACAAATCCTAAACATTTGAACATATTATATATATTTATATATTAAAAATATTTCAAATGTGTGTTCGCAAGCACTCAATATGTATGGAAAATGTGTTTTTTACACCACATGACATTTCAGAGTCATTAAATGTAAACTTTTGTTAAAAATGTTTTTACAAAATGATATGAAACTAACGCAAAAACACAAAATGTACATGTTTAAGAACTTGGCACATGTGTTTTAAACAATTTTTCTACATTGTGTACACTCTTATTTGTCATTGAAACCAAAACTTGTTGCTGTTCTTTTCCTCCCTTTTCTCCCTCCTGCGATCAAACAGACTCTTCTCTTGGACCAGTGCAGATTTCAGGAGATGCAACAGGAGCTGGAGCAGCTGGCACTGGTGGCATCAATCCTGCTCATAGTGTTTAACAGTGCTGGGGAGGCCATTTCTGGACTCCCGGGACTCATTGAAAGACTGAAGAAAACCATTAAGATTCTGTTAGCAGAGATGCACATGGCGTAAGTTTGAGGTTGGCATGGAAGTGGAAGTTGCGATTGTCTTTTCTTCCCTATTGTGATATGTTTGTCAAAGTGAAAGCTCCTCGAACAAGGAAAATGTTGGGCGGGACTTGATTTTGCTCATCTGGTTCAGCTGTGATGTCATGTGAGTGACAGGTTGCCTCGCCCTCGCGCCAGTAAACACGTCATCAGAGAAGAGAAGTCCCTGCAAGAGGGAGAAGTATTTTGGTTAAAGATTATGACGGCACATGAAAAACAAGAGTTGTTGACTTCAAAGATCATTCTATTCCAGTGCTATTTCTAATGCTTCACACTTATATAAGCCAAACTGTTGTACTTTTCTCTCGTAGGTCCTTCAAAGCGGATGAAACCTTTGCTGCTGTTGCAGAGAAAATGTGTTTAGAGCTCAGAGGATGCTTGTCTCAGCATGGCTTTTCCCCATTTCCCTCAGACAGAGAGAACGCATTGAAAGGCCAAATTGTAGCAGCAAAGTCTGCGGACAACCCCATCCGCAAGGTCATTGGTAAGCGCAGCCCTCTATGGAGAACCCAAAAAGCAGTTAGGATTCCATTTAGAAGTGAAGTCTTATCTAAAACTGTATTTTTTCTGTTAGACTCCCGGATCCAGGCGTACCTTCTTGGCTTCCTGGAGTCAAGCGCCCACCGGAGTGCCCCGGCTCTCCCTGGAGGTCTGACGCCCATCAGCAAAGAGTTAGAGGAGATTGCCGTCAAACTGGAACGTTTGGTGACCTTCAACAAGCTAGTATACTCTCCGTTCTATCAGAAGATCCTCCAAGACATTCTGAAACAAAGGGAAGGTTTAGATGTGTGAACAAAACACATGAAATACTTGCCACTAGTCATCCTGGCTTTCACATTCTGTAGCTATATATATGGATTATAGTGTCTATAAACTTGCTAATTTACTCACATGCTAGCACTAATGGATATTTAAGAATTAGCACTCCTAAGGTCCTCTCATTGCATTGTATATCAGGGAATATCTGTGAATGTATCAAGATAGTGGATTTGCCTAAAGCTTGGATTACTTTAGGCAGTGGCTGATAGAATAGTGCACTGAAATGTAAGAGAGGAGAACCTTGTGAATACTGTTAGTGTGCCACAAAATATAAAGAAACCTTGCATTTTACAAAAGATTAGCTGTTTTCAAACATTTGCTGTTGTAGCCCGAACCCTTCGGCAAAGGTGTTATTGAGGTTTCTGGCTCGTTTTGGATAAATTTGAGGTAAAGGATGTATATTTGACTGGTGCCTTAGTTTGTGAAGTGCCACCCATGTTTATGTGCACTTTTTTTTTCTTTAATGCTCATTTGAACCTTCAGATTATCCCCATGTTGTTCCGACAGTCATGAGAAACCTGGAATACTGAGCATGTTCTTTTTGAAGAATTCCTGATTTATTTATTTTTTAAAGAACAATGTTTCTATCAACATTGAGCATGTTTTACAGAAGACACCTTCTCACAAGCAAATGTATTCCCCTCTGCACTTCTCTATGTTCTACTTTCATAAACTTCTATGGTGTGTCTTATTAATGCAGTATTACTAATGGTAATTTGAAACTGAATGCTGGCTGTCAATAAAAATATGAGGTGTGTAGAAAACATTGTTGACTGGATTTCCTGTTTTTTTTTCTTCCACTTATCTAATTCACATGATATTTGATTATATTAAAGGTACTGTTTATACAACAGTAGTCAACATTTGAAGTGGATCAAAAAAGTTCATCAAAGTCGTCCTAAGACAAGATCGGGTGTTGTTCAAAATTCATGTATAACTTTGATGAAAGCTTTTGTTGACTACTGTATTTTGGTAACGCTTTACAATGAGGTTACATTTGTTACCATTAGTTAACATGAAATAATGCTAAATAATTCCTCTAAAGAATTGAATAAACGTAGTTAATATTAAATATTTAATGAATCTGAACATGATTGGACAATGACCAGTTGTATTTTTATGAACTGTTGACAAAGATGAAAAATGAATAAATACTGTAACAAGTGTAATGCTAATTGTTAGTTAATGGATTAACTTATGTGACCCTATTGTGTGACTTTTAAATTATCAGTTATTATTAAAATATTGTTATAACGTGAAAACACCACTCGAAGATATACTATCAAAATATTTAATTATGTAAAATATAGAAAATATTTCCATATATACATATTACATAGGCTATAATATTTCTATAATATTTCATTTTATCTATATATTTAATTTACATTACTAGATTTATTGTTACATTGTTTTATTTTATAATATATTATGTTTATATAATCAATTAGTATATAGATTATAGATTATACACTCACCTAAAGGATTATTAGGAACACCATACTAATACTGTGTTTGACCCCCTTTCGCCTTCAGAACTGCCTTAATTCTACGTGGCATTGATTCAACAAGGTGCTGAAAGCATTCTTTAGAAATGTTGGCCCATATTGATAGGATAGCATCTTGCAGTTGATGGAGATTTGTGGGATGCACATCCAGGGTACGAAGCTCCCGTTCCACCACATCCCAAAGATGCTCTATTGGGTTGAGATCTGGTGACTGTGGGGGCCATTTTAGTACAGTGAACTCATTGTCATGTTCAAGAAATCAATTTGAAATGATTCGAGCTTTGTGACATGGTGCATTATCCTGCTGGAAGTAGCCATCAGAGGATGGGTACATGGTGGTCATAAAGGGATGGACATGGTCAGAAACAATGCTCAGGTAGGCCGTGGCATTTAAACGATGCCCAATTGGCACTAAGGGGCCTAAAGTGTGCCAAGAAAACATCCCCCACACCATTACACCACCACCACCAGCCTGCACAGTGGTAACAAGGCATGATGGATCCATGTTCTCATTCTGTTTACGCCAAATGAATGTCATTGAGTCTCATTCTGACTCTACCATCTGAATGTCTCAACAGAAATCGAGACTCATCAGACCAGGCAATATTTTTCCAGTCTTCAACTGTCCAATTTTGTTGAGCTCGTGCAAATTGTAGCCTCTTTTTCCTATAGTGGAGATGAGTGGTACCCGGTGGGGTCTTCTGCTGTTGTAGCCCATCCGCCTCAAGGTTGTGCGTGTTGTGGCTTCACAAATGCTTTGCTGCATACCTCGGTTGTAACGAGTGGTTATTTCAGTCAAAGTTGCTCTTCTATCAGCTTGAATCAGTCGGCCCATTCTCCTCTGACCTCTAGCATCAACAAGGCATTTTCGCCCACAGGACTGCCGCATACTGGATGTTTTTCCCTTTTCACACCATTCTTTGTAAACCCTAGAAATGGTTGTGCGTGAAAATCCCAGTAACTGAGCAGATTGTGAAATTCTCAGACCGGCCCGTCTGGCACCAACAACCATGCCACGCTCAAATTTGCTTAAATCACCTTTCTTTCCCATTCTGACATTCAGTTTGGAGTTCAGGAGATTGTCTTGACCAGGACCACACCCCTAAATGCATTGAAGCAACTGCCATGTGATTGGTTGATTAGATAATTGCATTAATGAGAAATTGAACAGGTGTTCCTAATAATCCTTTAGGTGAGTGTATATAGTAATATTAGATACATTTTTAGCAGTTTTAAGTTAAATTGAACGTTTTCATTCTGAAAAAAAAAAACAATCAATGTTTTGGATACAATTTATCAAAAATAATTATTAGATATAAAATATATTACATATAACATATGTGAATTATTTACATGTTTGTGTATTATACCTTATTTGATTATACTACACAATATTCAATTTAAATAGAACACCTTTCAGATCCCACCAGACGGGGCCACTATGCAGCAGAACTGTGTCCTCCCTTCTCACTTCCGTGGGCGTTTCATGTTGTGGTTGTGTGTGTGTTGACTCTCCAGCCCTGTCCATGGCAGTAACGTTTCACACCAGTTCTGAATCACCTCACTGAGTCGCGCATGAAGAAGCAGCGCGAGAGTGTTCTCGAGCGCTCACTCAGCTGAGAGAGCTCGAGCGAGTTGAGCTGACAGAGTTTGTCCGTCGCCGTCAGGAGGAAACAAACCAGGGGGGCTTAAACGTCCTCGACATGACGACAAAAACCTGCCCTGACCGAAACGGATATCCTTAACTCTATGCTGGACCCTGTTCGGTTCCCGTGGATGGCTTAGTATGCGAGTTGTGCGCAGTTGAAATGAGGGAGCTTGTATTTTTTTCTCCCTCGTCGTCCAGCGAGAGGACAAGATGGCAGCGCGAGCGCGTCGAGCATGCAGTGGGTGCGAAATAAACCCCAACATGTTCACTAAAGACACGCGTTTCGACCACAGCTGCTGTCTGTGAAGGTAAGGAAGATTTTAACGAGTTGTAAAGCCGTAAATGCGTGTCTGATACTTAATAGTGAAGATATTAAATCGGGCTTGACTTCGGAGGAGTGATCGCGAGCTCGTAGTTGTTGCGAAAAAGTTGCCACGCCACACCAAAAACTTGAAAGCAGTGTTTCGCAGGGTTTGCTAATGTGTTTTGGTAGCTGGTAAGTTTCTGGTTTTAATAAAAAAACAAACTTTTTTTGTTTTGCCTGATAACTTTTAATCGTTAAACGTTCGCGAAGACTTTCTGGTCACCAGCCAAACCCATAATGTTTACCTAAATCCTACTGCTTAAAACTATGACGTAAAGATGTTAATTTGCTGTATTTAATCTTTAAACATTACACATTCAAGCGTCAGTGCATATGAATTGTGGGTTAGTTTTCCGTATAAACTCGCCAGCTGTTGATCTTGTAGCAGCTACTATAATCAAGTTACATGTTGCTCAACCCTCCCAAAATGCACAGGCCTGGTAGCTAATCTGTTAGTAGCTGACTTCTCTTTTTCTGTATTTTGACACTATGCTGGTTAGATTTAGCAAAAGTTGTAGCCTACCTAACAAAAAAAAAAAAACTTTTCTCATTTCCTGTCCTTGAAAGATGATAATTCCCCACGCATTTCCTAAATTTGCTCAGTAATACTTTTTAAACAATTTGATGCATATTTTTTTGCCTGGGGAAGTTTTGTTCATTCCAGTGCTTCATTGAGTTCCCACAGTTGTTGAAAACAGAGAAATTTAGGGGAATTGTGGAAAGTGAGCTGGAAGTGGATATAATCAGCTGTAAAATATTTTATTGGTTTGAACATGTTATTATTCTAGTGCACAAGTATATATTTAATTTTTTGTTTTAGTGCATAAGTATTATTTTATTTTATATTTTTTGAGTTATACTTTATTTTACAGTGTCCTTGTTACACATTACATCTAGTTACTATAGTAATAATAACAAACAACTATAAATTATTTTGTGTGAAATTAATTACATGCAACTAACCTAATCCTAACCACAACCCTATAGTAAGTACATGTAGTTAATTAGTATTACTCAGTACTTAAATGTATAATTACACTGTAACAAGGACACCTTAAAATAAAGTGTAACCACTGATCTATATAGAATGACATTATATAGATCAGTGAGAGAGTGTAACCCTTTTTTTATTTTTATTATAAATGACTGGAAGTATGGAAATGAATTGCAGGTTATACAAACACACAGAACATTCATGGCCATAAAAACATTGTTGCATTTTATTAAATGTGTATTACAATATAATGAAGTCGGTTGTCATTTTATGTCATAGATTATAAGTTCCTCATTGTTATTACTATCATTTTCCATCACTGAAAAAAAAAAAGTATCTGTCAATTCAGTAAAGTTTACTTCCCAATCATTTCCTGTCATTAAACTTTTATAGCCCGAGCAGTTGCAGAATCAACAGGTGTTTTCCCTGTGCCATCTCTCGCCCACCCCCATTAGGTCTTGACGTGGTAAAAGGTCAGTTTCCACCTGCTTATAGCAGAAGGCAGCGTGTTTGAAAACAGAAGAGAGACTGTAACCCAAAACCTTGGCCACTCCTATCTACTCGAGGCTTACCCTTCTATAGGACAGACCTCATAAAAACAATCCTCCAGATGGGACTGTCCTTTTTATAGTTGTTGACTGAATCTCTTACTTTGCAAACCTAATGTTGTTTGCACAATTAGGAACCAGTATAGACTTAATCGCAACAGAAAGGGATGATTTAAATCTCGATTTTGCTATGGTAGTGTAAATGAAAGGGCCTTTTATAACGGTTCTGAAGGCGAAATGCATCAGATATGCATTCCTCAAGAAACAACGTGACATGTTTGCATCCCTTTTATGTTTTCTAACCTCAATATTTGCCATTATGAAATCCTACCTAGTCTGCCAGAGTGTTAGCTGGGTTATAAGTGTGTGAGAGAGTTAGTATGTGGGTGTGTTAGAGCCACACCTGTCCTCGTGTCTGAACTTGTGCCATATGTTGTGCCAGTATAAGTAGCCTGTCTCCCATGAAACTAAGACAGCTAATCCCCATTGGTCAATTGTCTGTCTGGATCTGCTAAGATATTACCCACACCATTGCACACTACGGCTGAGCGATTAATCGAAGAAGAAGAAAAAAAATCGGAATTTGGCTTATTTCGTTAATCAAATTGCGTTAACTGCAATTTAGTTAAATTTATCCGCGTGTTTCAGAGTGAAGCTCAGCATTGTTCATTGTCACGGTAGCAGCTGATAAGTGTTTTTAGTTTCTCTGTTCACAGTAAATGCTACTTCACACAATCTCCATCTCTGCCAGTGATGCAAGTTTGCAACGCTTATAATGTGTATTTGTTTAATGAGAAGATTTTATAAACCTGTTGCCAACAAACGAGAAACTGCAGTTTGCACCCGGAATAAAAGCTCAGTTGTTTAATGTTTAATAAGGACGAAATTAAGGCAGAAATATTAGGATTGTAATTTTACAGTTGAACTCACTGTATAAAAATGATCATATTTTCTTGCTCTTTTTTTTTTACAGTAATATTTCTTATTGTTTCATATTTAACTAGAGTAATTTATAATTATAGTAATAATTTAAGTAATTTATACTATTTATTTATTATATATAATATAATATGTATCAATGGTGCACAGAACTTTTTTGGTCTGGTTCTCAAGGGCACACTTATCCTCTCCTCAATGTAACACTGTTTGTTCACTGTAGAAATTAAATATAGGTTCAACTTAGAGCTGTATTTTTTTTTTTTTTGATTAACATTGATGACAGACAACAGCAGGAATATTAGGTTGTTGTCACTTTAAGACCGAATGCACAGACCGAATATACTGACACATCCGGTATCTTAACGGTTTCTTAACTGTTCTCTTATGACATAATCGAGAGAGAACTTGCAGAGATGGGTATTTTGACATCAATTTGTGTGTGTCCATTCAAGCACAAAAAAATGCAAAAGAGGAATCAATTCTCTTTGTTTGAGCGCTGTCTGAAGCGTGCCTCTCAAGCGAACCTTAAGCTCTTTAAAATTCTTAATAAACCTCTTAATATAGCAGGTTTTGTTTTTGATTCATGTGAACAGCATCTGTGAAATGACTTAGACTAACCGTTTTCTTTCACTCTGTCCTTTATAGGTATGGCCTCACAGGTTACGGTCTACCCACCACATGTTTATCAACCCCAGACAAGTGCCTTTTGCAGAGCGAAGAAAATCGATCCCATCAGCTGTGTTTACCATGAGAAGTTCCCTCGCACTTACGTGATTGGTGTGAATCTAGGCATTGCGCACCCTACGGATATTATACCTTTATCGAGATTCGAAGCTTTGACTAGCGAGAAACCGTGCGCCGCACAGAGCTACTCAATACAGACTGAATCAGCTCCACGGGAGCTCCTCAGAAGGGCTTCCTCGCCATACAAGCGTGTGGCGTCGGAGGGTGACCTTAAGTGTTTCGCCAGAGCGGCCGGGGCAGTTGAAGAAAGTGGAAACAGTGTCCAAAACAGCCAAAGTAGTAGTAATAGTAGTAAAAGTGGCGGTGCTCCGGAAGGGACTGAGAGAAACGGTGGTTTGAAATTGGTCGACGGCACCAAAAGATGTGGGTTTAAATGCAAAGGGGAGGAGCTTGAGAACGGCAAGAGCATCATGCAGATAGTAGAGGAGCATTCGACTCTACCTGCCATGTTGCAAACAAACGTCGGGAGCACGAACGCAGTAGGCGTTGCCCCGCCCGAGCAGAACAGAACCGGGACGGGAGCCGTGAGCGGGACAGGTGACGGTGACTATCAGTTGGTCCAACACGAAGTGCTGTGCTCCATGAAGCACACCTATGAAGTGTTGGAGTTCTTGGGTCGTGGTACGTTCGGTCAGGTGGTCAAATGTTGGAAACGAGGCACCAATGAGATTGTGGCGGTGAAGATACTGAAGAACCACCCTTCATATGCCCGTCAGGGCCAGATCGAGGTGAGCATTCTGGCCCGACTTAGCGGGGAGAACGCAGAGGAGCATAACCTGGTGCGAGCTTTCGAGTGTTTCCAGCATAGAAGCCACACCTGTCTGGTGTTCGAGATGCTGGAGCAGAACCTGTACGACTTCCTCAAACAAAACAAGTTCAGTCCCTTGCCGCTGAAGGTGATTAGGCCCGTGCTGCAACAGGTGGCCACGGCGCTGAGGAAGCTCAGAAGCTTGGGCCTGATCCACGCCGATCTTAAACCGGAGAACATTATGCTGGTAGATCCTGTGAGACAACCCTTCCGTGTGAAAGTGATTGACTTTGGCTCTGCCAGCCACGTCTCCAAAGCTGTGTGTTCGACATACCTGCAGTCTCGCTACTACAGGTAAGCAGTGTTTTGTTTTTGTTTTGTTTTTCTCTAGTAGGCTTGCTACTTGTCATGTTTCCGTTTAATCATAAATAGACTTTTGATAAATGTTTCAGCTCGTGTTTGTATTTGTGGCAATTATGAAGATATAATTTATGGTATCCGTTTTGAGGAAGTTGAACTGAGGAACGTTTACTTAAGCTGCACTTCCTGCCAGAACAATTATGTAATGCCGTCTATAGCATTTGTCGAAGTCTGCAACTGCACTAACTGCCATGGAGTTACACCCATGCTAACTTTATGTAACTCAAAACACAAAACACACACAAAATAACACAACGCACTATTTTCTCTAATGGGGTCAGTCCTGACCGTGGTGGCTGTACTTTGTGTCTCCATGTGGTTGGCAGTTCGTTAGGAAGAATGTGGTTTGCTAAAGTGATTCATGGGATGTGGAAGAACATTGAAAATACTCTTTTATTAGAACATTCCAGATGTTTATGTTTTAAGTTCCATGTCAAGCTTAACTGTTTGTTTGTTTTTACTCCAGAAATCCGTTTTTTTTAACTCTTAATCTATAGAATATTGTGCCTTCCACTTAAATGTATAGTTCCCCCAAAATGAAAATTGTCATTTATTTTGTCACACTCACGTCATTCTGTAGAACACAAAAGTACACTACTTTTGACCGATGGTTGACCGTATCAACGTTAACCGATCAAAGTTGTCGGTAGTCGGTAAAAAAAAGAAAAAAGAAGTGATCTCTAAATTAGGCTATTATAGACAGTGGACTAAACACTACTGCAGTTAGCCATCTCATTCCAAGATCTTTTTGTGTTAAGTGAACAAATCCCTCACACTAATTTTCATAACTCGCCTGTTTGTACTTAATAAACCAATAAAAACATTTGGCGCGAAGTCACAGCGTTTGGGTTTGCGAAAAGTAAAGGCTACAGGCTAAAACACTCGAGGTTAGAGCCAGGGCAGACGACAGGATGAAGCGTGCAAAGAAAAGTAGTGTGTGGGACCATTTCACCAAAAAGAATGACACAGATGTAAGTTGCAACTTGTGTGACACAGTGCTTAAATACAGTAGTAGCACATCATCTATGATGTAAGGTGATGATGATCATCTTTCTTTATTATTGTTAGCACTACCTCAAACTAAAGCGGCGTCTCTTCGGAGCTGTCATTTTCTTAAATGAGCCGCGGCAATGTTTCTAATGAGCTTCTAACGCTAGACAAACGCCTTTTTCAACGCGATCACCTTGTACCCAAACCATTTAGAAACTAAGGAGCCATTTGTCCTCCAATTACATACAACCTCCTCGGGGATTTAAAAAAAGTGAAGTGTGTGTGAGCGGGAGGCAGAGCGGCAAAGAGACGCGACAGAGTTGCGAAATTGCAGGCTCGGCTCGAAATGCCTGTTATTTCAAATAGCGTAGCATATTTTAAACTAATCGGTTAACCGGTTTCAACCGGCTAATGAGGCTCGGTGGTCGGTCAAGAAAATGTTTAGTTTTCGCCATCCCTAGTACGAAACTTGGTAAAGGTTTTGGCACTTGCTGTGTGAATAAATAAAAAATAAATAAATCATGGACATGATTCGAACAGGTTAAATGGTCCTGAAAAAAAGTCACATTTGTACTCTTTGCGGTCAAAAATGACCACATAGGAAATGAACGGGAGATGAATTTCACCTAGTGAAAACGTTTGGTACTGCGGCCAAATAAAATCTTACCGAAAGCAATTTTTTGAGATATCAGGCTCAAATTTTGAACACAACTTGTTTAGATGTATGGCTTTGATTTTCTCACAGTTTTAGAGTAAAACAAACATGTTTTTGAAAATATATATTTCATAGAAAAATTTAAAATAGTATTTTTGCATATTTTTCATTACAATAAACGTAAAATTCTGTAACTTTTTTTTTCAGTTCACTTTTTTCACTTCAGCAATGATCTGCCAAGTGTCATCTTTGAAAAGAGATCAAACTTAAGTCTGTATTTTAAAGCATTCAAGATTTACCACAGTTTAAGTTGGAAATTTAATTTTCAGGTCTATGCCCAAAAAAAGTGAATAAATGGATTACAAATACAGCGTACAATTTAGTACCATAAAATTCCCTAAAAATACATTATCTAAAATATAGTACATTCAATTAAACTTTTTTTTTTTGTCATCCGACACCGACACGCGAAGAGGACCAGAGGATTAAATGGGTCAAAAGTGACAAAGACATAGTTACAGAAAATTTCAAATAAATGCTGTTCTTTTTAACTTTTTATTCTTTAAAGAATCCTGAAAAATGCCATTTTTCCCACAGAAATGTTAAGCAGCACAGCTGTTTCAACTAATACATGTTTATTGAGCAGCACATCAACATACAATGATTTCTGAAGACTTTTGTGACTGAAGACTGGAGTAATGATGCTGAAAATTCAGCCATCACAGGAATAAATTACATTTTACAATGTATTCAAATTAAAAGTTATTTTAATGTGCTATTCATATTTCCATTTTTTTACTGTATTTTTTATCAAATAAATGCAGCCTTGTTGAGTATATAAGACTTCTTTCAAAAATGTCTTTAAAATCGTACAGACCCCAAACATTTGAATGGTTAGTATTTTGAATAAGGTTTATCATTTTTATTTTTGGGTAATCTATCTCTTCAAGAATTGTTGTGCCACTGAAAGGTATACAAATGAGTTTCGAACATAATGTGACATTGCGGTGACGAGTACAGACAGTCTGTCTTTGTAAATTTGCTTGGTTTGTGGGGAAGCTATCAGTGAACAAGATAGAGGAACTAGGTGCTAGTTTAAATAGGGCATTTGAACTCTTTGTACTTCGGCACTGCCACAGTTTGATGCCTGCAACTGCATGATCTCGCGCCCCATGCAGGTGGCACGTGTGAATGTATCGCTTTTGCATGGGAATGAGATGCATTGAGGACGTGTCTGTTGGTAGTGCTGTCTTTGTGCTCAAAAGAAGTGTGGTAACAGATGTTTTAATAGAACGTTATGAATAATCATTCACTCACGCTTGTTTTTCTTTTTTCCGGGAATTTGTACGTCACTCTTTATATAGTGTTTGTATTAAATCATTACATAAGTACTGAGTAATTCTAATTAACAAAATGTAGCCTACTTAATGTGCAATTATTTTGAGTGGTATATAATTGCACATTTTTACTGTTGTAATGAATTGGTCACAAGTCATATTTTTAACATGAGCATTGTAATGTAAAGTGTTAACTTTGACATCTACCCATTCTCTTTGTTGCGCTTTTGTTTTATAAAGTGCACATTTTGTTCTTTTAAACAAACATTTGAAGTGCTTATGATTACTTTAACTGAATCAGTGTTTAAGTAGGCTGTTTTGTTACAGCTAATTTATTTTAGTTATTTCATCAAATTTGAAAGCTTACTATGTATTATTACTAAATCTTTGCATGCCTGATAAAAGCACCATGTTGTGGATAGGTCTACATCTGTGTTCAGAACGTGTGTGTGTCCCAAAGTGGGGGAAAAGGGCAGCATGTGCTTCTGTTTTCCATTTGTCCCCTGTTTCTGTCGGCATGATCGATGTTGCAAGGATCCATAGCTTGTTCCCAGTGCAAAACTGGCTCACCTAAATTTAGGGCGGATCTTGTTGTGTTCATTGCTACTGTGGTATGTGAGGTCGTCATGACAAGTATTTATTTTTTGTACTTGGAGCAGGCTGCGTTGAGCACGTACCCATGTGCCAGGAAGTGAAATTTTGCAGGTGTTGTCAAATAGCAGAGCTGTTTTTATATTTCACGCAGTTTCAGAACTGGTGCCGGTTTGTTTGTCACATTTAAGGGATAGTTTACCCATTTTTTTATTAATAGAAGAGTCATGTTTTGAGGAGAATCTTTTAATAATTTAGTTCAGACTGTTTTTGTACCATGATGCAATTCTTAGGCCTATGTTTTCAGTTCGGTAGCAGAGAAGTATCTTTTTGCATTCTCATTAAACCGTTTAAGTTGTTTTGGTTTGTAATAAGGCTCACTTTTCTTCCTACTTATTGAAAGAATGTCAATGTATCTAGACATTAGTTGATAAGTTTGTCACTGGATTAGGTAATTAAACTCAGTAGTATGCTACTGGTGATTAAATTAAACAAAGTGATGAGTTAAACCAGTCAAAATTAAAGTTTAGCTGAAAACTAAAACCGAAAAATTTCAGTATAAGGCAATAATAATAAGGCAGATTGACAAAAATTATAATTATCGATAATTCCCTTGAAATTGCTATTGCGATTTATTAATTACGATTATCACAATTTACATTGAATGTTTTGAATAGCTTAATAGCATTGTTTGAAGCAACTGCATGCCATATTTTTGTATAGAAATAAAAAACAAGCTGAAACCATTCTTCCTGAAAAGCTTTTATTGCTTTTCTATAACATTAAGCCTCAAATGTCAACTATACATTGATTTGATTTCTTCTTTAAATATAAAAATATGCATGGTATAATAATAGGGGCTTACACTGGGTAGTTCTAGGAACTTAGGGTGGTTTCCCCGAGACCTAATGTTCCCCTAGGGCTGTTTTCCTGGTTGCATTCGCCACCGCCAGTAAAATATTCGCCAGTAAAAAGAGAAACTAAAATTCGTATTAGTTCAACAGAACCTGTTTTTGTTGCAAACATTTTGCCGCATCACTACTGGATAATGTTGCTGAAAATGTAATGAATTAATAGTTGTAATAGTGGTATCCAAAGTCTGGTAACGTACTAGTGGCTCTTTGCTAAAATAATCACTGTGGCCCTATTAATAATTCATTGTGTTGCTTAGATCAGCGTGTGTTGGGTTCCACAAAGTGAGGTACTTGCTTGAGTTTCAAGTTGCTACAGGAATGGGTCATTAGGTGCCATGGTTTATTGTTTCTTATGGCCTCCTGAAGTGACTCATCCTGTTGTTTCCTTGACACTCATACTGTCTTTGTTCTGCAGAATCATGGGATTCTTGCTCCTCAACTCAAAAGTGGTTTGAAGTGTCCAATACTGGCCACTTAAACGTTCATCCTTTACATGTCTAATTGTAAATTTCCGTTTTCTGGTTAGCCTAACTTTTCTCTTTCTCTCACAGATTGTAGGAGATTGTCACAAATCATGACCTGGAGGAGGCAATGCACTTTTTTGTGATGCTCAGAGAAAGCCCTTAATTTTATACAGCCTTAAGTGAACTAACACAGTTAATGAAGCCACTTTGAGTAACGGAAATACATTTGTAGTGTTGCAAAATTGATTGTGCTCAAATCAGCTCCAGGTTTCCTCATTCAGCTTTGGGTTTTGAATTTGGCTGCTTAACCACCAGAAGGATAAAGGTATCAGAACATTGGAAACAGTGTTAAAACCCCAGGAAAGCTGATATACACAGGACAGTTGCGTAACAAGCCGCTTGCATTAAAGAGAAGGCCAAGTGACGGGACCTGAGTCTGGCTGGCCTCAATGGATTGTGTGTATGCTGTTCAAATAACCAGCAGTCTGTACTCTGAGTCCTGCACTGTAAACCCTAAAGTTACGCAGGCGAAGAGTCCCTCCATGTATTTTCAGGGTTATGGCTTTGCTGAATTTGCATAATTCTCAAATACTTATTTTCCTCTTGGTACCTTTTTAATGTGCAACGGTAACATTTTTGGTACAGCCTGTAAATGTCAAATTGTTTTTCCTGGATCTGCTGCCTTTTTAGTTTAAATAAAACTGCTACATAAATAAAACAGTAGCTGAGCCTAATTTTAGCCATTTTGGAGCATTTTCATATCCTGTAATGTGCGTCTTAGCAGTTTATTTCATACCTAGACAAGTGTGAAAGAGATCAGCCTTATTTTAAAATGCAGACACAATCATATCTGTGCAGGCACACCCATAGAAACCAAATGACAGGTTTTGCCACCAGCCCATAATAAGCATTATGCAACTCTTTTTTTTTCTTTGTTTTTTTTCTTATGGGTCATAAAGTTTAAAGTCCTAACACTGCTTTAATAAATCTGTTTTGGCTTCAGGAAGATGCGGAGTAAAACATTCATTAATTCACAAAGTGTGTTTTGCTAAACCGTGAAGAATGATCAAAATTGAGACCTTGACTTTGCCCAATGTCAACCATTTATTCTGGTCATCACTTTTTTTGTGTGTGCACATTTTCCACTTAGCTTGCTTGAACCCTCTACAATGCACACCCAGTAAACAAGACTAATGGTTCGCAAATAATGGACAACTAAGTGCAACCTCCTGACCAGCATCTAAAAGCATAAGTGGGCCAATGTAGCATCGCTAGCAGCTGCAGCTGTGATACATTTTTCCGTAATTCTACAGTCTTCATGCGTTCATATGTATAATAAACCTTGACCGAGCCCTGCGTTCATCTGTGGCCCGAGGAGTGACTGTAAGTGTGAACGTCTGGTTTCTGTCGGTGTGTTTTAGATGTGAATGCCTGACCCCCATTTGGTGTGGACTTGCTCTCTCTGCAGATGAAGAAGACCTAATTGGCCAGATTCCTGGACTAATGAGCAGCCTGAAGGGTTTGGTGGTATGATTCGCTTGGAAAGAGAGGACAAATCTAGTTGTTTGTGCATCCCATGCCCTTTGATGCAGTGTTCTTGCATCGCAAACTCCTTGCAGCGTTACTGGGTCAGTCAGGCTTCGTTGACTAGGTTTAGAATGCTATTTGACCTCCAACCAGATGGTAGGTACTGAACCCTAACGTGTCCGTCATGAATAGATGCACCATGCAGACTGAGCGTTTTCAGCCTTGGTGTTCATTCAAGTTGTGTAGTCTCTTGCAGAGAGCTTGTTAGCCCGATCTTGACCCTTTCGCATGACTTGCAACAGGACTTCAGTACAGCCCTCAAAACAAGTGTCATCTGCCACTTTGAGCTCCACATGACAAGCGTTGCAGATAGCATAACTTTGGAGCATTATTTTCCTTTTTCTTTATGCACAGATATTAATATACACAGATATTCATATACAATTATTTTCATATTATGGCCAATATTAAATTTAATTCATTTTAGCCAAATTAAAAATATCAAAATAAAAGCTTTTATTTGGGACGTTATTATTTACAAAAATGAATAATGGATATTGTTTTGAGATTTGCTGAAGATTACATTTAACAGCGTTATTAAATTTAGTAATTTTTTCTTTTTAAAAATGAACTTTAATTGAACGTTGAATGAATGAGAAAGTAATCTACATGTACAAATTGCAAAATGCATAATTAAAGGTCCAATATCGGTCATTATAAATGAAAAAATCTCTAATATCGGCCAGTAACTGATATGGTAGTGATATATTGTGCACCTCTAGAGATTTTATAAGGTAGTCCCATCTAGACTGTGTTTCTGCCATGCATCATTTTTATCTGAATAGCATGGTGTGCCTTGAACATTGTGTCAAACTCAATGCATCAAGATGCATGTAACATCAGTTTTGATTTTTGATCCATGCACACAGTGATGCGTCATGCAAATTGTCCAGAAACTGCTGGTTATGATTAGGTCAGCAGCAAATGGGGTTGAAATTGAAATCAGATCAAGAAGGTTTATGTTTAGTGGTTGTCAGCTGTGTTTTAAGAACCTGGTATCAGTTTCTGCACTTTGCTCCATTTGTCAGTCCATCTTGATATGTCATGGTCTGTAATCTGTATATCATCCACTTGAGAATGAAACCTGATCACGCGCAGCTTCCTGTAACAGCTCGCCATTGCTGTTCGACATTTTGAATTGGGAACAGGGTAGGTTACAGGTGAGAAGCCTTATACCTTCCTTAGAACCTGGAGTTTGTTTTACATGCCATCTGGTATAAGGTTCCTATTTCATCTGTAGAAGCTTCTGGCTTGCTTCCCAAACTTTAGGGCTTACGGTACCTGACATCAAAAGTTTATGTGAGTGACTGCACAGTCTCAGATCATCTTAGTCACTTCTACACCCAGTACTACTCAACCTTCATATGAATAGCTGTTTTCTGTCAAACCTTTATCCACTATAAAGAACCTTGTGTAATGGAAAGGTTCCATGATGTTAGGTTCTTCATGGAACCAAAGATGCCAATAAAGAACCTCTATTTTTAAGTGTGCTTAAACCCCACCCCTCCACACTCGATTGCAAGCTTGCATTCATTTTTTAATGCAACACCCACATCTCAAAATCCATGACTTGGTAAAAAAAAAAAAAACCTTCCCAACAACACTTGGATGTACGTCACAATACAGGCAAAAAGATTTCACTACTTCTGTTTCATCTTGACTTTACTGCAGAAATTTAACTTTCATAAAATTCTTCAAATCCTTTGCTACTTTTATGTTCTCTTATTGAATATTTTTTATTTGAAAATGCTTTCAGCTCCTAAAAAAAAATGTCCAGCACTCTCAAACAGGACAGATTCAAAAAAAACTCTACAGATTCTTTGCTGAATCATTAGCCTAGATGTTAACCTTAATGTAGCCTCATTCCTTAACTCAGTCTTCTCAAGAACATCTAAACCAAATCAATATAGCTGTTCATGCTATTGCTTCCTGAGATCATCAGGCCTTTATAGAGGATTATTTTCAGCTCCATCTAATTGATTCCATTGAGGCCGGCCAGACTGTCTGCGTTTCTCAGCATTTCCGACGGGAGCTGAAATGATGCAGCGTTGAAAAGGCTATGTTTAATGCTCTGGGGCCTCTGCAATACCTCATAACACCCCATGCAAACAACACTTCCGTCTCTGAAGAGCTTGAAGAAACTGGGTTAAATGTCGGTTATTTTTTTCTTACTACAAACTCTGGTTTGTTTACCTAGCAACATCCGTCTAGACTAGCGCACAATGGAAAGTGCCGCAGAAAATGCATTCTGTGTGAACTGCACGGTTATGGTTTAACTTTTTACGCAATGAAGATCTCTGCATTAAGCTGCTCTATTTCTGCAATGAATATTCTGTGTCGAATATTAAAATTTGTACTAATTTTAAATTGACAGCCCTAGCTGGCATCACCCCGATTCCCTCGAAAAAAAACCCAATCGAATTTTTCCAATTGGCTTCTGGAGTATTGCAGAAAATAAGCTCTGTGACCAAAAAAAGTTTATTATTCTTACATATTTTGTTAAACATGATAATCTTCACAAGTTAACAACTTTTATGAATGTTGAAGCCTAAATGCAATCGGCAGGATCAAAAAGCTAAACGTAAGCTATAAACGAACTACACTACGGTCACATCATGACTTCATCAGCATCACTAAAGGCCCAGGTATACTTCATTTTCTGCATTCAGTTGAGTGTGCAAGCCTTATGAAGCAAATATATCTATAGCTTACATTAACCACAGTCCTTATTTTAAGAATTTAACCAAAAACCCATAATTTTTTTTTTTAAAAATGGCCCATTTACTTCAGGACAATGGAACCGGAAGTGCTAAAATGCTAAAACTCATTTCTGGGTTTTGGCCTGCAAAAATACATCGTACCTGCAGCACTCTATATTATGACTGATATCACTTTTAATTGTCTTAAGTTTTCCTCATGCTCATTTCTAACCTAACCCCTCTGATGGGAATCTGTTTTGTCGTGACCTCAGGAATGCCTAGCCATTAAAAAAAAGGTTTGGTTGGTACCCTAAGCCCTAAACTCATTTCTAGAATAGCCCTTGTTGAGAGGTCGCACAGAATGTGAATTTGTAGCCAGTGTGTTCTCATTTGTATGCTCTCCTTCTAAAACTACGGGACGGCTCACGAGCCAGGCTTCAGCTATGAGTGGTATGCTTTAACCTTTGGGCGTTAGCTGGAGAAAAACATTAGCTTATCTGTACGTTTTGCAATACTTGTGTTATGGTTGGAAATGGGAATAGAGGGAATTGTTTTATTGCTAGCCACTTTCATTACAGAAAAACAAGTAGCTAGTAGCTAGAGCTGCATGATTAATCGTTATCTTGATTTAAGCACCCACGTGATCAAATTATCACAGAGGTACTGGGATAAAAGTTTATAGTTCAGATTCAAACACTGATGTCTATGGTTGTGATCAAAATGGAGAAAATCACCTTTTGAAAGTAACATGATGCTACAATATAATGACTGTCAATTACATTGTTACACCATATATTTGTCATTGAATCATTCATTCAAGAGATTTGTTCAAAAGCTCTGATTCATCCAGTAATGAAAAAAGTAAAGTCTTTATGAGCGGTTTGTTTTTTGTTTGTTTTTTACAAAAATAATTCAAATTGATAATTTTTTTAAATAGACTGCAGCAATTAACATGTTGCTAACACCTCTAAATGACATGTTATTTTGTTTTGTTGTCTATTCAGAATTGTGGGTGAATCTTGATCTCTATTAAAAAAAAAAGCAGCTTGTTCAGTATGTGTTCTCTGAAAATTGGAAAACAAATTCAGATTTACTGCCAACAATTGTGTTACTGTGCTTGTTTAAAAGTCTTCAACTTCACCATCACTAAACGTCCGCCAACCTCTCCGTTTTTATCTTTAAAAAAATTCCTGTAAGTTTAAGTTAGAATAGTTTATAAGCATAACGAGGCTGTAAAAGCAGACTTGAGTTTACCTGCTCAGAGTGATGATGTTTAATGTCCTCGACAGCCTCTGTTGTCCCATTTAGCCACTTGTTAGCAACCGCCTTTTTCAAGACACGTAACAGTGAGTGGGAAAATACTGATGTATTTTATGTCGTAGAATAAAACGTGAAATTCAACTTATTTCAACCATTTAACCAAAATCCCATTTACAAAACCCATTGACTTCGGGACGATGGAACCGAAGTGCTAAAATGCTTGCTCGTTTCCACGTTTTGGCCTACAAAGTGAGGTCATACCTGCACCACTCCATTTCCTATCAGTTTTGGAAAATAAAACCCTGTGGTACATGTTCCTTTATGCAAAGGGACCTGTGACTCTCACAGAAAAGTTTTGGATGACTTGAAGGGGCAGTCCCTTCATTTTGTGGGGACAATATCAAATTTAACCAGTATTATGACTGCTAACACTTAATAACAGCCTAATTGTCTAAGTTTCCCTCAAACCGTGTCAATAGATTAGTTTCATGCCTGCTGTTTGTCATAATTCATGAATATAGGAGTGGTGAGAATATTTTTAAGTTTTTAGTTTTATTTATTTCTTTAGTATTTTTTTTTTGTTTCTCCATTGAATCAGTTAAAAAACTGATTAATCTATTTGTTTGTCAACATTTTGCATGCTTTGATACGTTTTTCAACTAAATGTAGTAATAAACAGCAATGTCCTCCTATTTGAGCTTCACATTCACCCGTTCTCATTTCTAACCTAAACCTTTTTATGGGAATCTGTTTTTGTTTCGTGTTACCGTGCGTGCTATTGAAAGTTCAGTCTGGTGCAGGATGTCATAATGGCTCGGGTTGTGTTACTCAACTTAAATTTCCTTTCAGATTAGGAGAGAAAACCCAGTGAGATATGTTCCTTTATGCAAAGGGACCCGTGGTGCTCACGGAAAAGTTTTGGATGACTTGAAGGGGAAGTCCGAATAGCTGCTCTCTGCTGTAGGAGATTAGATAAGCAGTGTTTGGGTGGGATTTGTTTACAGAGATCTCTCTGACTGGACGCTGAGCAGGAGGGGAGGAAAAAACCCAGTGAGCCACGTCTTCTCATTCTCGTTCACAGAAGCTGCTGTTAATGCAAGGCTTTAATGTTGTTTCGCTCCTGGCAGGCATGTGTGGATCATCTGCTTCAGCTACGTGTTCATATTCGACTCTCTGCGGGCGGTTGACTGCATGCCAGAGAGAGTCTGATGTCCTCGCCCCTTTTGTGAGCAACACAAGACGTTGAAACCCAGGGGTTACGCTTTGACGATCAGCTGGGGGTGGATTTCTGAAACTCCCACACCCTCTCGCACTCTGCCTGTTTGCGGTGAGAGACTGTTGACCGCAGTTTTGACACAGCTGATCTCCCTAATCTCACGTCTCCTGACACGTTTCACTGCCTTTCTGTTTTTTTTTTTTTTACATCCCCCAACTGAAATCCCACCCCGATCGGCGCTCTCTCTAGACGGCGTGCCGTAAGCTTGTTTTCTGAACAGCTGCAGAGCTCCGTTGGCCTTCAGAGAGGTTATTGTGTGGTCAGGGCTCTCTGTCCCAGTAGCTGCTTTAGACTGTGGTCGCTCCAGGCTTTCCGGCTGCAGCTTGAACCAGATGACTCGGACCCCCCTCCTTCCCACCGCATTGACCTCACAGGAAATAACTGAGCTGGAGAGGGGTTCAAATTTAGCATGGCTTTGCTTGACGAACACTGACTTACTGGTTTGTACTGACTCAGAAAATGGTCCTTTTTTTAGCAAGTGGCCACCATCAGCACTGTTGGTAAATTCCATGTTTTAGTCTTTCTTTTGGTCTTTTAAAACATGATCCTTGTGGAATCAGGTTGCACGGCAGAGAGCAGCGGACGGATTGATGCACAACACCTCCTTTTAAAAACACTTTTGGTAAATTTGACACAGTAATGGTGAAAATTCTCATGGTACTATTTTCATCTTGGTATCCCTTTTTTTTATGTGATATTTTGGTTGTTATTTGATTAAAAAAATACAGTAAAAACAATGTGAAATTATTTCAATTTAAAATAACGGTTTTCTATTTTAATATATATGTTAAAATGCAATTTATTATTGTGCATTACTCCAGTCTTCAGTGTCACATGATCCTTCAGAAATTATTCAACGTCATGTTGGAAATATTAACGTTTTTTTTGTCAGGCACTAATTTGCAGACTCTCTTTAAGCTAGCAGTCGCAGGGTCCACTTGTTTAAGCAGCAATGGAGGCAAAACAGATCCGAGAGAAGTTTAAAACCGGACAATTTAAAACAAAACAAAAGGCAGGAAGGAAAAGTACAGTGTGGGATCGTTTTAGTTAAGTAGTCAACCAGGACTAATCAAGTTCTGGGTGTGTGATATGGAACAGTGTTCTTTTATGTGCGATGGAACAGGCATTTATCATTATTGTGGTGTTTCCAGGGATGTCTGACATGTCACCATCTCAATTTACTCAGCTCATGTTACCAAATATTTGTACGTGGTAGTTGTGTGAAATTAACAAAGATTGAGAATAACATTACATTATTTGTTGGTTTGTTTTTAGTCCACACTGTTCTTGGCTGCGGTTCAAAAATGGAGCTTTGCTCTGAGATTACCACTATGAAATCTAATCTTACTCCAGGGGAAAGAGCTTGAACATTTGAAGTCTGGCCTGGACTCATGCAAACATAAGACGGGTGCAAAAGCATCCTCTAAATAGTCTTAACAGTAACTCTCTTTGTTTGAGTTGGGAAGTCCAGACCTGCTCTCTTATGTCATCATTCTTTTTGACCTGATTTCTGTAACTTCCCCTGATTCTTTCAACTGAAATGCGACTTCCTGCTGACTGTGGGCTGCTGGGAATTTTTTTTTTTAAAGATCTGCAAAACCACATTGATATAACTAAATAGTCTTAAAACCTTGAAATTATTTTGGAACATAACCCAATTGCGATATAATTTGGCAGTATAAAATATTACCATGTTAGCGTTTAGGGCAGGGGTCGGCAACAGGCCCGCCAGCAATAAAATCTGGCACGCGCCCGCAGCCAGTTTATTTTGATAGCGGCTGGTTCTGAAATAGATCTGTCAAGCAACGGTTACTCACAATCACTTCACCTTTAGTGATTTTGCCTTCAAAATAAAAGTACGAGAAAGTTTGAAATTTGAAAAGTTCTTACAGACATTTAAAAGAGTCTGTGGATCGCTTCGTTGCAGATAAGACACATCGGCTTTGCATTCACAAAACTAGGTAGGATGAACTCATAGTTGTGTTTCCATACTACTTTGTATTCCCTATTTTCGCTGTCAACTTTCCTCTTTAGACTCTTTTCATAGTGCCATTTTCTCTCCCCAGCTAGCTTAAATGTTAACATCACTCTCAGCACACGACGTAATAGCGTACCCAAAAGTAGGCTACGTCAAATAATTATTACAATAAGTTAGGCTCCATTGTGTAACAAGCAAATTAAGACGGTCTGTGTTGCAAGTTGGTGAATTAAGATACTTGCCAGGTTATGTTACTACTGCTTTATTAATTTATCCAGTGCAAAACCCAGACACTGCCACACAAATGTGGCTTTTTGTTAATGACTGTCCTAATACAGGATTTAACACAGAGTAACAGCTCACTACCAGTTACAAAAGACACTGTAACAGTCTGTCAAAGGCAATGACAGACAATGACTTTTTTTTTTCTTTTTTTTTTGGTCCGATGCCAAACGACCCCTGGTTTAGGGTTTGTTAGCTGGCCTAATACCCTCTCGTCCTTCAGTGCCCCTTGCTATTGGATTTCTCCCCTGTGTAGCCAGAGCGTGTGGTATTATCAGGTTTAACTTATGTTAGGCCCTGGATTTCGTCACTTTTCCCATCACTATGCTGGAGGTTTATTAGGATTTAGGCCATAAGATCTTGTGCAGAATATAGAGCACTCTATTTGTTGTCACAGAGCCAAACAAACTCATGTTTGTACTGTCAGCTAAGCCATACCGTTACCAGGGCAAAAAATAGCCTCTCGTGCTTGAAACTGTAGTTATTCTGTTGAAACAACAGCTGTCTGTAGAGTTTTAGCCTATTCAACAACTGTATTCTTATTTTGTGCCATGGTAATTTCATATTATACAATGATGTAGATGGTTTGTGCTGGACAGTTTATGAAAAATGGCTTATATTTACATTTATGCATTTGGCAGACGCTTTTATTCAAAAAGCGACTTACATTGTATTTTTAAGGTACACATTTACATTCTTATCAGTTCTTGCTTTCCCTGGGAATCGAACCAATGACCTTGGGTTCCGTTGGGAACGCCAACGCTCTACTGTTTGAGCTACAGGAAAGCCGTATGCAAGCCCACATGGATGTGCAGGCTGATTTATAAATGTTTGTTTGTTTGTTTAATAGTTTTCCCAGTTTAGTAGCTTAAAGCATAATCAATAAGAGTTTAGTACTCTTAGCTCCATTTACCACAGTTTATTATGTTTAAACCCGTTCTGCAAGTTTCTTTTTTATAACCAGTGGAGAAAATATGAAGGAAAAACCCTGTGTACTCTGTCTAGGCGGCCTATATTAAACGATTTATTACTAATAACAGATAATTTAATATACCTAGAATAAATTAATAAATTTATAATACAAACAAGATTCTTATAAATAAAAATAACTTATTATTATTATTGGTATTAGGCTATTACTTAAATGACTGCAGATTCTGCCTGGGCTTAGCTATACTATTAAATTAGTTTATTTATTATAATATATAATTCATTATCTATTATTATTATTATTATTATTATTACATGTTATCATGCTTATTGATTGGATATTCCAGGAACACACAAGTTACTTAAGATTATTGGATTTTTCTTTCAACTGTAAACAATTGAATGTAGCTTCACACTTAACAAGATTATCTGGCCGGACGTTTTTTCCTCTAGTCTTGCATATGAATAACTTAAAGCAGTCCAGTCCATTGACAGCTGGCCAAATATATCTAGCGTTGCAGTGTGTTTGTTTCACGCTGTGATTCCTTTTTTATAATGTATCATATAATGCGTACGTGCAAATAATGGGTTGTGCAGCTCAAAATGAATCACAGCATGTGCTTCTGCAACACCACTGACTATGAAGACTGAGCTGGTTAAGAATGGCCTAAATGTACAGGCAATAATGGAAACCTTAACTGTAACTTAATTTCAAAGTTTCGAATTTAAAAAGGTAGTCTCACATTGCCAAGCCACCGGTGAATTATTCACAGCGGCTTTTGTTACCGCATAAGTAGTGTCCTGTTGGTAGTTACAGTCGCTTACTAGTGACCTAGCATGACGTGTTCCTATATCAATAGATGTGGCAAAAGTTTCTGTTTTAACTGTGTCCCCTTTAACTTTAGGTGCTACACGCTTGATCGAGGAGCAACAGGCTCGGACAAACAGCACAGCTTGTTAGCAACTGTGCATGAGGAGTTTGCTCTGTAGTTGATTATTAATGATGACCAGGGTTAATTGTGTCATCAGACTCCTCGACTCTGTCATCATCCAGTTTAGGTGTTTAGATCCGTCCTCATCTGTCGCTAGGCAGCCAGCACTTTCCCTCCGGTTGTCACGGTAGCAGATGTGTATGGGCCCGTTGACGTCAAAACCCCGATCCAACAGCAGACTCTCGCTGCATCAGAACAGGAGCCCTGCGTCATTAGACTCGAGATTATATCAATATGGACACAAAACATGACTCTTGAGCTTAAAGAGCGCGAGACGTGACTTGCATAGATGTCACAAACCAAAACTACGCAGTCTGTGTCATTGCATCACGTCAAATGTTACGTTTAACATTTAAATGTGTATAAATCATCTTGACATTATCATAATGATTTGCATGATTTAAATTGTAGCATTTTGCTCATCCAAACAAATGCATCTTCTTCCTTCTCTGGTGCTTTTGTAATTGCGTGTCCCACTATTTTCAATCAACAGCCTGTTGTCAAGGTAACAACTCCTTTAATTCTTATTATTTTCTGATAATGTGTTCCAGGGCTCCAGAGATCATCCTGGGCTTACCCTTCTGTGAGGCCATAGACATGTGGTCACTTGGCTGCGTCATCGCTGAGCTCTTCCTGGGCTGGCCACTTTATCCTGGAGCACTGGAGTATGACCAGGTAAGATAAGGCAGTGATCTCGGATAATGACCCACTTTGTTGCTTTGGGGCCATGCTAATGTGTGGTAGAGTATGACATCATTTGCTTTTATCCTCAGTGTAAGTCTTTCTTCACAAAAAAGAAAATAATTAGCAGCAGGGTTGTGCAAAACTATACATACAGTATAATGGAACGGGGTCTAGGGGTCTCCTGACATGTTTTTAAAAGCTAGACAATTTTAACTTGAATTCAACGTCGTAACAGTCGTGTTGCAAAACTCAAACTGTGAAGAGCATGCTAGATAGAGACTAACCAATAGTGGATTTTGGAAAACTGAGTTATCTAGATCCACCCCCCCCCCCCCCCCCCCCCCCTTTAATTAAAACAACTTTAATTTAAGTAAATGTAATTTTATTAGGGTAAGCCCAGGATGATCTGAAAGATTTTAGATTTTAGATTAAAGATTCTATTTTTTTCATTTTAGAGATCATCCTGGGTTTACCTTCATAAAATAAAAAATATTTAATGAAATATTTTTAATTAATCATCCTGAGAATGTAGTATTCAAATCCATTCTGCAGAATTCCTAATTTCCCCACAAACAAGAACAGAAAACCCAATGTCTACAGATTTTATCATGGACACGTAACCTGAAAGATGATTTGCACACATTCAAATGTGTGAGCACATTTATGGTCACCATGGACCAGTGCTGCCGATAAACCAGTTGTCGGAGGTGGTGTAAATGTCACATATGTCAGTAGCAAAACTAGCTGGCTATGTCAGAGTAAGCTGGACTGGGTTTGCTGACCACAAACTCTCGGGCCGCCTGTCAGTGCCAGCAATGGGTCCAGTTCCACTCCACACAGCAGAATGTATTTATAACCAAAAGCCCCACTCGCACACACACCCTCTCCCTCTGCACTATCAGCAGGTTCTCACTTCAGCGCGCTCTCTGTGTTTGTGCAGCGCTTTGGCAACCCGATCATGTCACTATAACACCCCTAAGATGCCATAAACACTGCTTGTTTAACACAGCGGTGTTGAGCCTCAGCGCTTGTAAAAGGAGAGGTGGCGTCATAGTCGAGAGAGGAAGAGACTAAGAGGAATGAGAGCGAGCAGCCAAAGAGGGCTTTGTGGTGGCTTGTGCTTTCACTGGTAGAGGCCCACTATGACACAGTCTTTCTGAGAAGCAACAGATGCACGCTTGAAGGCGAACGTCAGAAGAGTTCACTGACCAGTAATACTCGGTTTCCCAAGGCAACAAGAACAATGGTGTTGTTACACAGAGACTCATGCATTGGTGGGGTTGGACTGCTCCTGCTTTCCCTAAAAAGACAGCGCTATGGTTAACCAAACACTGTTAATGCCTTTGTGATGTTGTTTGCGTTATGAAGTCATCGCTCGTTACCGTCATAGATTTATAAAAGCGTGCTTTGGCAAACAAATCTAGGTAGTTAAAAGGGAGTGATGTAGCATAATGTTTAAAGATGAAAACCAAAGAGACTATTACTACAAACCTTAGTCTAGTCAGACAACTTATTTAAAACTATTCAAATGAGAAACAAGGCTGTCTTAAGGTCATTGGTCATGTCTGGAAATGCATTTTCAGTGCTTTTGTTGACTGAATGACCAATACCGAGGGCAATATTTTCCCCTGTAATTGATTTTCACAATCACTTTAATTGTTTTCTAACTGTTAACACACACTGTGTTGTCTGTTTATTTTAAATAGCCTACTTCAATTTCTATTAATTATTTGAAACAAATTATCTGCATGAACAATTAAATTAAATATTGTAAGTGAATATATATATATAATAACATCCACATTACAGTAAGTAGCTGTTAATGATGCACTAGATATACTACCTTTCAAAAGTTTGGGGTTCTTAGATCTTTTTCTTTTATGTTTTTGAAATAAGTCTCTAATGCTCACCAAGGCTGCATTTATTGATCAAAAACACAGTAAAATGGTAGCATTGGGGAATAATATTTGATTTAAAAATAAATATTTGCTATTTTAATATTTAAAATGTAATTTATTCCTGTGATGGCAAAGTAGAACTTTCTGCATCATTACTCCACTCTTCAGATGTCACATGATTATTCAGAAATCATTCTGATTTGCTGCTCAAACTTTTCTTATTGTCAATTTTGAAAACCGTTATGCTGCTTAATTTTTGTTGAAACTGTTGAAACCTTTTCAGGGTTCTTCGATCATTAGAAAGTTCAAAAGGCTGAATGAAAACTTGAGAAACATTAAACTAATACTAAACGCGTACCTTACGCCTAGAATTAATTTAAATGTGTCAAATATTAGGTAGCAAAATATCAGTGAAATGCACTATATGGGGCTTTTCACACTAGGCTTGGGCGGTATTCGAATTTTGATACCATCAAACCTCCTCCCTATTTTACCGGGGTATACGGTATTACCGTGACTAATTAAAAATGATGACATAATGGGCTCAGACGGCGTCACCAAACTGTTGTCTTGTGCCTACACCGTTAAGAAACGGAATGCCAGATCGGGCAAAAAAAAAAAAAAAAAAAAAAAAAAATCAAGCCCAACCCATGCACGTTGTGTCTGAGTCCGGCCGACGGCATTAACTGTTATTATGAGCCCGAGCCCACCATTATTCAACATAATATCTGTGTGCGTGCAAAAAGCAAGAAGTGCCTTTGTAATCCGGTGACACGTGTCCATTGATTTTTATTAATAAAACTTTTCTGCAAAGATGGAAGTTGACGATCGCCATCTCTGTAGTGAACGCGCATATAGAGAGAAATGCACATCATTACACAATCAGAGAGTGGCCTTTTTCTTTTCGTTTTGAATTGTTTCGTTTAAAGAAATTGACGATCGGCATCTCCGTAGTGAACGCTATAGAGAGAAATGCACATCATGGATTACAGAGAGTAGGCTAGTCTATTTATTTTCGTTTTGAATGGTTTCGTTTAATGAAATTGATGATCGCATCTCCGTATGAACGCGCCTAGAGAGAAATGCACATCATGGATTACTTAGCCTAATCAGTGAGTAGCCTATTTCTTTCGTTTTTAATTGTTTCGTTTAAATAAATTTCAAGCTTTATTTATATATATTTGTCATGTCTGTGAGGCATAGCCTACACTGAGTTTCGGTTAATTTATGAGATTTCAATGCAAGTGACCGCGGCATGCCCATCATGTCATGATTATCCAGGCAACTGGTTGATGAAAAATTTATTAAAATTAAGAAACAATATATACAAAACGAAATTCGTTTTAAAGAGGCCTTTTACAAAACAAAATTTATTGAAGTGGTCAAATCGTCTGACTCCCGATGCATCCCATCTTATTTGTGCCGTTCACTTTTCATAATCAATAAAGATATAATATTTTAACAAATACGAAACTTAATGCGCTTATTTAATGAACTCGAGAACAAAATGCATCCTGGCAGCAGTGAGTGGGCGGTTGTTTCGGAGATGCGACATTAGGTTAGAGGTGTTTACATCTCTTGTATTTACCGCCTCTCCCTTCTCATTCGGTTGGAACCAGAAATATTGCCAAACTGCAACCACACATAAGCATTTTTTAGGCAATAAATAAATTATATATATTATAGGCTATATAAGTGCCGGTAATGACGGTATTGAAACTGATACCGGTGCTATTTTAAGATCCCGCGGTATCCGATATTACCGTAATACCGCCCAACCCTATTTCACACTCACATTGTAAATTTAAAGTGTAAATTGCAGGTTACATTTTTCATGAAGATAATGCAATGTGTTTATTAAACATAAAGATAAGAACCGCCCACCATTGTTTTTTATACCAAAATGCTGAATATAATTAGCCTAGAAATCTAGACGCACCCTAGCGGCAGCAAAATGTATTTTGCAGCCAGGGCAGTCTAGCAACTCTCCATTGACTTTCGAGCTGCAAAAACCTAAATTGGGTCAGGCCAATCACGTCGTGTATAGAGTAGGCGGGGCGGGCTTAACATATGACGACAGATTTGCGACGGTTACCTGCCACTTGAAAACAAAGAATGGGCTTCGAATCGGCTTTGTCTGTGACTCTGGAGGATTTGGAGTTAAGTTTTTCTTTGAGAAAAGAGCATAGAACTAGACAATGACTTAGAATTAAGTCATTCTTAAAAAAAGGAAGATGTGTTCGTAGTTTTGCCAAAAGTTGAATCTATCAACTAGCTCCGCTGTTGGGAAAACGCTCTGGTTGGTTGAAGCGCTGTCCTATTGCGTGCAGAGGGAATTTGAAAGACAGCCGTTTATCGCGCCCCTTGGATTGAGCCGTGTCTATGGTGAGTTGCCAGACCCAACATCTTGATGTAGGTCTGGCTTGCCATGCTAGAATATAATATGAAAAGTTGGCACTTTTTCTAGTGGTTTTAAGTACTCCCGCTCCCGTCCACTAGATGGGGCGTGACGTCATAAGAGGAACTCACTAGTAGAGTTACCGGCATAGTCAATAGTACGCTAGCAGCTAAATGTAATTACTCATGCATTAAGTATGGTACTCTTCAATGTTGTATTTCTTTGAAAGCTATAGATGCCTTACAGAACTACAGAAAAGTTGGTTGTATGTTTTATTTGATAAAAAAAATTATGGATAAAATAACTCAACTGTAAACATACTCGTGTGTGCTGACTTCAAGGGGACCGTGATCCTGCCTGAAATGAGAATAAGCTATTCGCAAAACAAACGGGTTCAGGCACGTCAGATCAGCCGGTCGTAGGTCGAGCTGTTCCACTAAACTGCAAAACGCGTTCACCTCACGGCAGCACATACTGTCCACTGCTGATTCCATTGGGTGGCATAGCCCACACAAACACAGTGATGGGGACATCGATCTCTCTTTTTCTTTTCTGACAATAAACATCGCTAATTAAATCGTGAGAAATTGATAAAGCGTGGATTGAGGAAGGGTATTACATGACGTTTGAGGCGTCGATGAGACTAGCGATTGGTGCCTGTGCAGTGTGTGCATCTCTACAGCTCTGATTTGGACTGACACCATGTAAGTAAATAATGTCTTCAGTCGTTGTCCCTCCTTGCTATTCTACATGACGGCAAGATTTTGAAAAGACTGGCTTGTTCCCTTATTTTATCCGGGTTAAGTTTGCACCAGGCTAGCCTAGACTAGCTCTAACGTAGCTACTCACCAGGACACCTGGCCAACCCTCCACTCATTCTCCTCACACCAAGCATTAATAACTCTTTGAGTGCCATGGGTCCTGGCAATTTCCTCCCCTCTCTCACGCCTGACCGGTTAAAAATTGTAGGGCTGTGGTCCATAAAGAATTTGATGGTTTCCCACATCCTCAGTCGTTCTCCAAATAGCCATAATACAGTAAGAATCTAGCAGAGTATGGGTTGCGAGTTCCTCTTATTGACGTCATCACCCAGTTACTGAAAAAACACGCTATCTTTGAAGAAACCCCAATAAATGTTATTTTAACGCATTTTAAGACAGAAATAATTAAATATATACATATAGAGCACTTTAATTTACACATTAATTGGTTGTGGTGGTTAACCTACAACTTACACTTTAAGCATTTTTGTCACATTCAGGATATTATTTTATCACCTCCAGTGGCAGTTACGATGACCCATGGTTCATTTCTGACCCTGTTGTCATTCACTTCCAATTAAACTTTCCTTTTCCCTCAAGTTGCTTGATGGGAATCGTCCATGTACTATTCTGTAGGTGCCAGGTGGTGTACTATAAATTAATCTGGATTAAAAGCGTCAACCAAATGGTAAAGAACACATTTTGCCCTGCGTTGGCTTGCATGAAGTCTGTGCGGTGTGAGAGGTTTGACATCTGTTGTGGGCAGAAAGAGTGGCCAGCATCTTGACTTGGCATCTTAATAAAGCCCTGAGGAGCAGAAGACCCCATACTGCGCTCTGTATTGAGAGTTAAACGCTGAGCTCGCCGAGCTTAGCCTTCATGAAGCTGATGAAACTGAGAGCTTGAAATAACAACTGAAGAAGTTATTTGCTTATATTTGTCTCTTTTGTTGTGCATATCAGAGCTGGTTTTGCTGGTTCTTGTCGATTGATATCGCCCTGTGCTTTGTAACTTCTTGAAACGCTTCTTTTTTTTAATGTTCTTTTTTTTTTATCCTGAACATGCACAATCATGGGTGATATCTAAAATATTTGTTCCTTCTGAATAAATTTGAGCCATATTTATCTTTCGTATGCACTAGGGTTGTGATACAAATATACTTGTCAAGACAAAATACCATTCTGAATGGTTCATTGGTATTTTGGCAGACAATTCCCCTGCTGCATACCACTCATAGGGACCTGCCTATTCCTGACCAGCCTTATCTTGAATTACTTCCTCTTGGAATAGTGGAAAAGTACCATCATCATCTTGTCATGCTTTGTAAATCAAAGGATTTATGTCATGAGGGATTTTCAAATGGATTTACTTGTTTTATCAGAAATCCACTAATATTGAAAACATCTCTGCAGATTCGTTACATCTCTCAAACTCAAGGGTTGCCAGGTGAGCAGCTTCTGAATGTGGGGACGAAGACAGCCAGATTCTTCTGCAAGGAGTCCGATTCACCGTACGCCACCTGGAGATTGAAGGCAAGGGTCTATTTCTCATCCACTTAACCAGACATTGTTGTCATAAACAGCATATCTCTCTGGATTGAGTTACTGTCTGCTCCGCATAAAGTTTTGATGTGAATTTCTTATGTAATGACTTCAAACACACTTCCTGTTTCTGCAGACGACTGAAGAACATGAGACCGAAACAGGACTGAAGTCCAAGGAGGCGAGGAAGTACATTTTTAGCTGTCTGGATGACATTGGACATGTAAGACCTCATTAATCTTGCTTAGCTTTAAAGGTTGTATCAGTGATTTCAGGCCCAATTTTTTTTTTATCACATTCATCTAATCTTTCCTAACGATCCGCTAGCTGCCCGCCCCATAAGCATGCCGTCAAAAAAACGCGTCTCTGTAGGCAGCCTAGGCTCTGAGATCTGCACACAAAAACAATTGGTTTCACCAACCACTCAAAACCAAAACAAATAGTGTTCCAACCAATCACCGACAGGGGGAGGGTGTTGTGAGGTTTTGAGCCAGCTTCTTCAGCTCCGACTTAGCGTGCAGCCGTGCATGAGCACAAAATCTCACAACACCCTCCCCCTGTTGTTATTGATATTAACAATAATTATTACTATGATTAATACTGTTTGTAATGATAATTTTGACCAATAATAACCAACAGTAATTAGTTCTAATTATATAAAATAATAATATAGTTAATACATAATTATATAATATTTGTATTGTAATATATAATTATAAAAAAAAAAAAAAAAAATTATTATTGTATGTGGTAGAAGTAATGATAATAATTGTTTTTATTGTTTTAATGTATTTAAGTATTTGTATTTTATTTCTATTGATTTATTAGGTGAATCTTGTGCTTAACATGGAGGGCTGTGACCAGTTGGCGGAGAAAGCTGACAGGAGAGAATTCGTGGACCTGCTGAAGATGATGCTGATGATTGATGCCGATCAGAGAATCGCCCCTTCAGATGCACTTACTCACCCTTTTGTCACTATGCAGCACCTGATGGATTTCCCCCATTGCAACCAGTATGTCCAGACATTTTTAATGGCAATTTCATTGACTGTTGTCTATTTTGTGTGGCCATTCTCGAGAAATCGTTTCCGTGTCTCCAACAGTGTCCAGTCCTGTTTCCACATCATGGATGTGTGTCACTCAAGAAGCATTTACGATACTCTCAACCGCAACAAACCACCCCCACTCATGAAGCCTGTGACTCTTCCAAGTGCTCCAAATATCACTGTCGCCTTCAACAAAATGCCATCTGTCCACTCTCAGGTAAAACAGCATGCTCTGAAAAGTTCTCAGGGTTTAAGTGCAAGCAAGAAGACAACGACAGATTATTTCTGAGATTAATCTATTTACCTTTCCATTTAGACTCTGCCGCCGTCTGCTCCACCTGTGGTGCATCCTGGAATTCCCATCCAGACAGGAAGTTCCCAGTTTGGGTGTAACGACTCCTTTCAGCAGGCGCTCATTCTATGCCCTCCTGCTCTTCAAGGTACTGGAATATTCACATTCTAGTGGGATGCACGAGGGCACTTTTAATCTTTAAAAAATGTATATGAAAAAAAAAGGTCAAGGATTTGCAGTGCTTGATTGTAGGGCACAACAATTTGGGCAAAAGTGTTGTGATTTTTATATATCAATATGACTATAAAATGATGAATTATAATTGTACTCTAAAATAAAATGACTATTGTTATTATTACTACTACTAAATTAAAATATTAAGCAAAATAAGAAATATTACCATTATTTAGTAATAAGACATATTGCAAATATTTCACTGTAGAATAAAAATAAATATAATTTAATAACAATAATGATTAATAATATTTTTACAGTACAACTATAAAAATGTACATTTTTATATTTATGGCTGTATTTTAATTTTTTCATTTTAAAACCATCAGGATTTTATTTTGGCAGAAACCACATGGAGACGTTAATTTGGTTGTTTGACTCTACAGGAATCCCTTCAAACCCAAATCAGCCAGGAGGATATTCGGTTAGAATGGAGAACACTCTTCCTCTGGTGACCCAAGCCCCAGCTATTCAGCCCTTACCCATGAGACCAGGAGTTATAGCACAAGTAAATGCCTATTTCACAAGATACTGTGGAAAAATAATGGAAATCAGCCAAGGGTTGTTATCCATCTTGACGTACCAGTTTTGATATTTAACACGAAGCAAGATACATTACAAAGGTTCAGCATTGTCCTTTCTTGACCTTTCAGCAGCCGTGGTCCAACAGAACTCCACAGATCCTAGTGCCAGCTTGGCAGCAGGTCCCACCACCTGCTACGAGCTTGGCATCCGATACTGTCGTTGGACAGCAGAGGAGAGGAGACTGGGGGTAAGATCATCAAGAAGGAGCTGCCCCTTAAATATCATGCGCTGACATAACCTCTTGAGCATTTTGGTGACCGTTGTTTTCTTTGTTAAAGGAAAGTGCGGCCACACAGCAGCCATTACAGTTCGGTGATGACCCAGGCTATTGTTCCCAGCCAAATGGCTGTGTCAGCCCATCAGCCTATAAACATTGGCATCGCTCATGTGGTCTGGCCTCAGCCTGCATCTAACAAGAGGAACAAACCCAGCCAGAACAGGTGAGCAAAAGCCTACAGTCATTGGCAGGGTCTCAAAAGTGAGATGCCTTGGCCTCTATTCAAAACTCATGATACTCTTTTTAGAGTTTAATTCGGTTTTGATTCAATGGATCCTTTTCACAGACTGTGACTCACTTCCGCAGCTATTAACATTATTTTGTTTATTCATTTTACAGTGGACTATTAGTAATAATTAGTAATATTACTATAGTGACTTCTGCTTCTGAGAACCCCGGAAAGGTGAAAAGGATCCATAACATTTGAGTTGAAATAAATGTATTCATTCTTGTTGCTTTTTAGGAGTATGAATGTCTCGCACTACACGGACACACAGCCCTCAGTGTGTCCGTCACCAAAGATGGCGAACAGGATGGTGAGTGCGGAGCAACAGCAGAGTTCTCCTGACAGAGCAGTGCAGGCCCAAGTGAGGCAGGAACCGGAGCAGGTGGAGGAAGAGGGGTGCTATAAGGCAGCAGTGGCCAATCAGCAACGAGAGTCTATCATCATCAGAGAGTCGCCCAGTCCGGTGGTTAGCGTTATTAGTATAAGCAGCAGCACAGATGAAGAGGAACAAGCACAGAGGTGCTCTCTTAATAAGTGAGTTTAACCCTCAATATGCACTTACGTTTACAAATCAACATTCATCACCGTCCAAAAGTCATGTTTAATCAATTTATTGCATCCATGCTAAATAAAACAATTAAATTATTTTCAACAGAAAAGTAGTGTATATTCAGTATTCAGTGTGACTTGCAAATAGATTAACCAATCATAACATAAGTAATTTGCATATAGAACTCTTAAAGCCGCATAAGCAAATACACCCTTTTTAATTCAGTGAGAGGTTTCAAATGGTTATGTAAATCTAATTTATGACTGTTTTGGTGTAAAACATCTTGACTGACGTAAGTAGATTTCAGGGAAATAAAATGCTATTTTTAGCTTGCATACATATGGCTCTTGTTGCTAAATTGAGTGGCATGTGTCTTCGACAGGTGTAAGGGCAGTCCAGAGTGTGAAGCATGCACAGGCTCTCTGAACATGGAGCGAGTGTGTTCCCTCAGCAGTCCCGATAGCAGTCTCAGCACCAGCTCCTCAGCCTCGGCACAATCCAGCCCTTCTCCATGCAAAAGACCCAGCAGGTATGGCATTTTATATTCAACACCAGTAGAACTGTGAGGTGAGGTTGAGTCTCTATGTATTTTGATGTTCTTTCCCTCCTCTGCCCTACTGCAGTATATCAGAAGATGACGGCCATGAAAGTGGGTGTGAAACGGTAGACGGCTCGCCCCCTTCAGACTCCTCCCTAGGGCCCCACGACAGCCCCTTCCCCGAAAGACATTTCCTGACCAATCAGAACCAGAACCAGGAACCCCAGGCCAGGCGTGGACACCCTGACACAAGGCTGAATAAACCTGCGGTGAGGACCGTGGTGGTGCCGCCCATGAGAGTGCTGAACAATAACCATCATCCCAACAGTGAGCACCACATAGGTATGGACCGGCCATATGTTGAAGAATAACTAGTTTTTATAAAGTTTTTATGAAAGTGAAATGGTAGTTGTTGCCTATGTTTTCTTGAAATAATGTTTTGGGTTTGATACAGGCTGTCGATTATTACAGAAAATAATTTCAACTTGTCCTTCAGATTGTAAAAAGCAACACAAATTTAACTGTTACTATGGAAGTTTATGGGGCATTGAGTTCATCTGAGCTGAAGCGTTATCTAAATCAACCTTTTATCTTTCCGTGCTGTTAAACTGCTACTGAAAGGTGTAATTCCTGCTGGTGGAGTTTGCTTCATGCAAACAATACTTTGCAGATAGCTACACTGCCATTTAAATTTTGGACTTGGTCATATTTTATGTTTTTGAAAAGTCTCTTTTTTTTCTTTTTTTTTTACCAAAGCTGCATTTATTTGATCAAAAATACAATAAAAACAGTAATACTGTACTGTAAAACATTATTGCAATTTAAAAGCTATTTTCTATTTTAATATATTTTAAAATGTAATTTATTCTTGTGATGCAAAGCTGTATTTTCAGCATCATTATTCTAGCCTTCAGTGTCACATGATCCTTCAGAAATCATTCTAATATGCTGACTTGCTGCTCAAGAAACATTTATTATTGTCAATGTTGAAAACAGTTGTGCAGCTTCATATTTTTGTGGAAATCGTGATGCTTTTTTAATTAGAATTTTTAAATGAATTGGAAGTTCAAAAGAGCAGCATAAAAAATATATATAATAATTTATAAAATTAAATAATTTAATGTGTCCTTGCTGAATAAAAGTTACATTTTAAAGAGTAAAAAAACATTTAACGTTAATGTATCATCTCCCTTTGTGTTTTGTGTGTGTGTGTGTGTTGTGTGAAAGTTTACTTTGCATGACACAAGTTTGGATTGGATTATAACTTTGCACAGACAAGCACTTTCTTACCCTTTTTTGTAATAAAACATAATGGCCTGGTTTCACAGACATGGCTTAGATTAAACTAGGATTAGGCCTGAGTTCAATTAGGGTGTTTAAGTAGCTTTTAAATACATGCCCTAGAAAAAAAAACATTACTGGTGTGCATCTAGAGACAAAACAGCTCAAACATGCATTTTAGTCGAAGACTAGCTTAAGCCTTGTCTGTGAAACTGGGGGATAATGTTTAAATGTCCTGGCTATATCTTCACAAAAATTTGTATCATAGTGCTATGCTAAATAGCCTTCCGTTGTGTAAGTGCATTACAACAAAAAAGTTTTTTACTAAATTAAGGATGGTCAAAATTATTTTCTGTGCCATCATGCCTCTTGTCTAAATAGCTCAACTTTTGTCAAACCTGTAATGGTGCGTTGTCTTGTGCAGGTTAATGTACAGCTGTTTCTTGAAGTGCTATTTGCATCCCATTTACATCCACAGCTCAGATTTTTACATAGCTGCGTGAGAAAAATATAAACCGACTTGCTTCATTCCGTACTGTTGAACAGTGTCTGTTTTGCGAATATATTTTTATTTTATTTTTTATTTTTTGTGGTATACAGACTGGTTTCTCTGAATGGACTTTTTTCCAGTCTAAAATTGGGCTATTAATACAAAGTTCCTTCTGCACAACCAGTTTTTTTTAGTGTGGTCACAGCCAATGTCTACTTTACAGGTCATAGGAGAGAAACAGGAAGTTGTCACAGAGGCTATCGCAGGTGATTATGGGTATAACGTGCACTGCGACCCTGTGTCTTGTGCGCGACATCCCAGTGTTGAGTGACCCTTTCGGTTTGAGCTTCCTCTCCCATACCTGTGATCTTTTCATTCCTGTATTCATTTTTACTCTGCGTGTTGACTGCCCTAAATTTCTTTACTTGTTTTTGGAAAAGAAATTCCCGGCCTCCCCCTTTCGTGTCAAAGCATATCTTTCCTGCTTCCTACATGGAGCCAATGCTTTGTTTTCAACGCATGCTATGAGAGAAATATTGCTGGAGCGGTAAACTCTTTCAAAGGCTTCTCATGGCACATTGTCCATGGAAAGTTTGAAGAGAGTTTATGTTTTAGATACATTGCTATCTAAATTTGTTTATAAGTTGGTAGGTTCTCAGTTTTTTTGTTTTTTTTTACCTCAAAGTTTGTACTTGTTGTTTTTGATGTTTAAATCACTTTCTTGTGAACAGAACGTCAGCCAATTCAGTTCGTACAAGTTGCAGTTCTTGTGCCAAACTGCAAGCGTTCATTTCTGTTAGCTGAAGTTTTGCATTTAAGTTTAGTTATCCTTCTTTCATTTTATCCCTTTTATTTATTGATCACTCATTTTTTGGTCTTTTCTGCTTTCTGCAGTCTTCGAATCCTCCTGCCAGTCCAGAGGTCGCTGCGGCCCAGGACGACTGAGCCACCTTTCCACGCCCACGCTGCCCCGCCAGCAGAAACTGAGCTCTTCATTCCAGCCACAGCCGCCAGGCTTTGGCCAGGTCTGTCGGGTTTAACTCTCTTTGACTTCTCTCGGTAATGCTGTACAAATTGAAAACGTGGAGAAAAGCTCTGTAGATCATACTAAATGAATTATTTTATTAAAATAAACATTGTGAGTGCTGATGTTGAATGAAACCATATGCTGAGTCTGTTCCAAAACAATTTTTTAGTTCCCAAAGAGTACATGGATTCAAATGTTTTGCTTTTTATTTAAGATTTAGTTAAGGACCTTATGAAATCCAAAATTGATGTTTTGTGTCTTTTAGTTTGTCTGTTAACTGTTAACTTTTTTTAAACAAACAAAAAAGCATATTTTTACATATCTAAATGTGCCAAAAAATATTGATGACTCCAACCACCATTCATGCCCCACCCACTAATAGTGCCTGCAATTGACTACCAAGTAGTAGATCATAGTTGTGACAATGATGTAAACTAAAGCTATTGGTTAATTACATTTAAAAAAAAATATGAGCCACCCAACTTCCTATTTTAAAGTCAGCATGAAATGTTAAATGCATGTTTATTGTGAATGTTTGTCCATGCATATTTATTTAGTTTTCTTTTTTGACTGTAATTTTCAATCAAAATGTCTACACAATCTTCCAGTAAAAATAACTTCTCTCTGGTGACACATGCTAGACTTCTCTAATAATTTAGTCTGCTTTTCTTACAATCAGCTTCAAGCTTTCATTCAGATCTGCCTCCACAATAATAGGAATTGTCCAAATTGGGAAGTTAATGAAGTTGATATTTAAAATTTTGGAACAAAATTGACATTGTTTTGTTTCGTCCCCGCTCAGGTCCAGCATTACGGCTCTTGCCACAAGGAGTGGAACGGCAACTACCGGCAGCCGCGCCGACCGCAGGCCTTCATCCCACCCACGGTGCACGGCCACACCTTCCCGCTTCCCCACGGCAGCCCCACACACTCGGCCGGCCACCCACCACCTCCCGCCCTCCTCTCCTATCCACCTTCCGCCCCCGTGGCCCACCTCTTGCCTTCACCGTGCCCACCACCGGGCCCTCGGCCCGTCTTGCAGCCCGCCTACAGCCTGGTGCACCACCAGGGCATCAGCGTAGGCATCAACCACAGGCTGCTGCCCTCACCCACCCTGCTCCCGCAGGGCCAGTTCAAAGCCCTCTTTCACCCACACTCCTATGTGGCGTCGCCCGTCTACGCAGGCTTCCCCCTCAGCCCCAGCAAACTCAGTCAGTACCCATACATCTGAGCTGGAGCCCGCGGCAGCCACGCGCACGCAGCCGGCACTGAGCCGCGACATCTTTATTTTCATTTCCTTTCCTTTATAAAGTTTGACGATGATGATGATGCAAATCAAGCTTTACAGATATCATGGAGAATAAAACAAACAAATGGATGTGTGAGCGAGTGAGTGGATTGAACACAAAAACTAAATTTTAATGTGTTTTTGCACATTTGATACAACAAAATCCCTAGTCGTAAGACCCTCGGCAGAGGGCCGCAGCAGTTTCCCTATGCTATTTTTCGATATTGCCTTCTGACGTGTGTATTAGACACAGTGACTCTCGTTCAAGCCATCCCTGTCTCCAGTGTGCGTGCGAGTCCCCCTTGTGGTGACCCGATGTTACCCGTCTGTATTTTTCCGTAGTAGCCCCATGCTCTTCAGTGTTAAGTCTCTCTTTTAGACCGGTGTTGAAAAGGTTCTGTCGCACTGCATGTCTCTGCATGGGCAAAAACCAATGTTGGACTTCAAAAGGGGGGGAGGGGGGGAGGGGCTGCAAACCGTCGCTTTTCACCCTCTGTGTGTATATGTTGTAAGACTTGCTGCATTGAATCCTTGGGGTTCAATAAACAGTGCCTTAAAATACATGTTGTTGCAAGTTACCCCGAGTCCTACGTGCAGTCATGCGTGTACCGGACTGCAGCACTTGAAACATTTTCAATCGTTATTCGTGATTTTTATATTAGGGCTGTTTCATAGATCTTTTTTTTTTTTTGAGCTTGATGCATTTGCGTATTCGTTGACTTACATAATCTCTACTTCGGTGTCATTTATCATTATTTAATTAATCTCTTAGGGTCTCGACAGGAGTTTTTGTTCGGAAAGCGGCTCGGGTGTCGAACCAAACACGCCCTAATAGGTCTCATGTTTTAAACCGTCAGTAAAATCTCACCTGATTGGCTATTTACGCCTGCCGAGTGCATGATCAGGCTCATGATTTGACCTTTTGTACAGGGCGAAATGTGTCGTTCAACGCCTTAGATGATTTGCGCATTATTCGGAAGCGATACAGTCCTTTTGCGTGTGGTATTTACAGGTGGATGTATTACGCTGAGTGGTAGCAGAGTTCGATTTTTCGAGTATAACGTGCTTCGCCGTAGCAGAGGCCGATGAACTATGTATAGAAACGTTTGAGTACTTTCATATTTGATAATCTGTTTCTAATCTAATAGTATTTACACTGTTTAATGAAACTGCAATACAATCCATAGGTTTTCGGTGTGTGTTTTTCGTTTTCTTTCCATCAGTTCTCTGTTATTTTTAGAGTTAGAAGTGTTATCGGTGTTGGACTTGTATCAGCAGATAGCTCTTTGATGATATTGTATGGTTTCATGTTTGCTTTGTGCAGAATTATTCAGTATTGAGTATCCAACTGTAAAGTCTATCATTGCTGGAGTATTCAGTGCTTTATAAGACGAGAGTTGATCGTGTGCAATTTTCTTCATAGATGCATGTGAAAAGATTGGATTTTGTATTCCCTCTCTCACCATTTAATTGCTTTTTTTGACGCTGGCTGTTTTTATTTCATACATTCCGTCAGGGAGAAATAGCTTTTTTTTTTTTTTCTGTGTGAATTTCTTTTCTTTTTTAGATTTGAGTTTTTCATTAGGTGCATTCTTTCATAATTATGCTTTCGCTACACCAAAGACAGTAATTAATTTCTTAAGCAGAGTAGCTACTGTTTTAGCGTAGACCTCGAACGTAGTGTAGTTGAGGCCGTATTTAACAGAAAAATCTATGTAAAAATGTTGAGGTTGATGTTTAGCTTTTTCGGGCAAGTTATGACTTTGTTTCATTTATTCTTGAATGTATCATAGATAAGCTGCTATATACTGATTGCCACTTCATAATAGCTGTGAAATTAGATGATTAACTTTGTTCTTAGCCTTCTTATTTTTATATATGTCTAATTACCTTGAAATAGAAGTGAGATGATTTTTTTTTCCGTTTGTTTGTTTTTGGGTTTTACCGTACTGACTGGCATCAGAAGCATTTTAATGCCTCTTTCTGTTTTGCTTTCTTTTTTTGAAGTGTCATTGTAACTACTGTATTGCAAGTAATGGAGATTTTGGGGTTTTTGTGTGCGTGGGTTTTGTATTTTACGTTTTGTTTGCATCAGTGTTTTATCTGTTGTTATCTTGGGGCTAATCTTACGTATTAGATGCATATTGGTGTATATCTATCTTAGTACGTATATTTGCATTTTGTTAAAGCATAGCTTGCAGGATAGATTTAACTTTTTGTTTTAAGTATCGGTATAAATTCTGTTTTCAATGACCCACTCATCTCGCCATTTCAGAATATTAATTTTAGCAATGCTATTAGCACTTGATACGTTTGATAAGCTAGACAAAATTTAGGGTTGGGCAAAAAAACGCATTTGGGCGTCTCTAACTACAGTGCTTTAGAATTTTTATTTGATTTCATTCCCCCCCTTATTATAATTTTACATTGAAATGCACACAAAAGGTGTATCAGGTATATTCATGTATTAAGAAAAAAACATGATACAGAATGCACGTTTTGCTTATGTTTTAAGGCGGACTGTTCGCTAACTCTGAAAAGCAGGAGTTATTAGGGCACCCGTTCTCATTTTGTGGGCGATTCTACATGGGGGTGTTCATTCTCGCACCGGTCCCTGCTCTTAAAAACGAGCGACACTGCTTTAGTGCCTTTGAAATGTGCGTCAGACCTTTATATCCCTTTTTCAAACACTGCCTGCCAGCCTCTTCCTCGCTTTCATGCTTGACCGAGGGATGAAAGCGTAACTGCAGTGTTTGATAGTCATAACTGAAGTGCTGTTACCGACCAGTTGCTTAAAAGTAGATCGTTGATAACCTGATAACCAATAGCGAGTGTAACTTTATACTCATGCGATGCAGTAATCACCTGAAAGGTGAAAAATGGATGTTTGTTTCTCAAAATCGTGGAAAGGAAATCCAATCATGCTTGATTAATTTATATTTTTATGACCAACAACAACAACAAAACAATAATGAAATGATATCAGGGATTGTTGTTATTATTATTATTATGCTGACTAAACGCCCAAGACACGGTTTTCTTGTATTTGGGAAGCTTTACATGATACACTGTGAATGTAAACCACCATTTGTAAAGTAGAATGAACATTTGCCCTTTGTTGATCAGAATTTTTGCTTTAGCATAGCCGACTTCATGGAGGTACAGTCCAAAATATGGTGTCGTACCTCGCATTATGACCCTATATTTTATATTTAGCATGTAGCACTAGAGATGAGTACCGAATTGCTACTCATGCGCACATTATATGAATTCTTTTCATTAATTCACTGCAAGTAAACATTTCGGAAATGTTTTACTTCTAACAAGGTCTACCAACCCCAACCTAATAAGAGTGAAACTTGGCGTAAACGCGAAGGACAGAGGGATCTGCAAACGAAACTAAAGTCGAAATGTCTTTGAAACTCCCAAACCAAACAGTTTTTGTTTTCTTTGATTCATGTTTTTCTTTTAGATCTTCTTGTACAGTTAATTCAGGGTCCTTGTATTTTTCATATGTGCTACTGTGTAACACTTGCCGTAGGATTTGGGTTGGATTGCTTTAGATCTATTTTTAACTCCTCTGCAGATTATATTTTAGTAAAAGTTAAATCTCACTGCAAGTTATCGGATAATATTTAGACTTAAGAGCAAACAGACTTGATTGACTAAATCTGAACTGTTACTGTTTTCATATTTGTAAATTTTTTGTGGCTTTCTGATTTCTGTTTGCTTTTGATTTCTATGCTACATTAGTTTGCCATGTAGCCACTGCACTGTGCAATATTCACTATATGAGGACTGGGAACCTTTTTTTTTTTTTGATGTAATGTCTCTTACAGTTTGCGGTCGTATTTCTCTCTAGTTCTCAGTGATTTATATGTGACCAAGCCTTATGTACTTTGTCACAGAAAGCGGGTTTTCCTGGTGACTATTGGTGAGTGTCAAATTAAAGAAATTATGGTGTATTGTCAAAATTCACTTTGAATTAAAATATATATTGCTGCGGGCACACAATGTTTGTTTGTCTTTATTTAAAGACCTTTAAGACAACTGAGAACATGAAGAATGTGATGTGTTCTTGCTTGATGGATGCTTTTTTGTTGAAAACGCTTGTTTAAAATTTCTCATCACAAATAAGATTATCTTCTGAAGATTATATTTAAATTTACATTATATTAATTCTAAACAAAAATATAATGTACCAGGCCAAAAAACTTGAGTTGAAACTGGCGAAAGTGCGCCATCATGCGGATGGAGTCACAATTTTTTATGACGTTTTATATCGGTGCTTCCGGTTGTTATGTAACACATGCTTATAAGTAGCCTATACAAGGACATTTATTCTGCTAATATCTCTTTAATAAGTACACGTATTTTAAAACCCGGTTATTTATTTGCAAATTAAATTATTGCTGTAATTCCCTTACATCGTCCACTTTTTAGTTGAGTAGGCTATAATGTATATTTTAACTGTAACATTTAACTTAACAGATTGTTGTTAACTAGGTATTTTAACTATGAAATGAGTTCAGCGCTATGAAACTGTCAACCTCTTGCTTCATAGACAATACTATACGATTACATTATTATTATTATTTTAATGATCATTTTGCCACGTAGGCTATATTATTTTTTTTTAAAAGACAGTATGAAAATTCTGATAATATATAAAATCCTAAGGAATTTCGTGGAATTTCGTAGAATTTCCACAATAGCAGACAGCATGATGTCGATGAAAATGTTCTAGTATTGGCCTATCCATGAGCAGCAGTCATCCTCATGTAAACCCAGCAGAGGTCGTCTTCCTCTCGTTCATCAGTGCTTATTATAACGCGCCTGCCTCATCACCAGTTTGCCTGCAATACACTCGCTTGGAGACGCGGTATTTTTTCCCAATCAAAAGCAGCCGATTTTCCGTCGCAGCATCATTAATATAATAGCGGGATTATAAGATTGACGCTCATGGATTCCTATGCTGAATATTCGTTTCATGAAGCGTGATAGATAACCTGCTGTTATAACGCGCGCGTGATTGATGTGGTGGTCACGGATGCTTCTGAATGCGCTTTGCAGACGCATCGCCTTAAAGTTTCAATGCTGACATAGAGCAGAAAAACAGTGGAGAGAAGACCTCAGTCTAAGGAACTGTAAAGGATAGATCAAATGTCTTTTTCGGGACCTTTCGGCCTATTGCTGAATTTATCTCTAGCCCGATGGCACCAAGAAATGCGCGTAACGATTTCTACATTGTGGGCTCCAATAGCGGGAATGGCAACGCTGGAACCCAAGGCATGTCGGAATGGATAGGCTTGTCCTTGTGCCGAAAATATGTTGACCTGGACGGTGTGTGGACCAAGTGTCTGCTATCTGTTGGAATTACATTGCTCCTGGTTCCGTCCATATTTGCCATAGACGGTGAGATATTTTTGGGTTATTTTGTGGACAACCTGTTTGAGTGTCCAGCTTCAAAACCTTTCCATAAAAAAGGTATTATGTTTAATTTGAATGTTTTGAAATTGCACGTTTGACTTTGAATTTCGAATCATTTCAGACGAACTATATATTCGGAGGTTCTAACTGTTAAACGCAATGCGGAATAAAAACTCGCTCTTATGAAAACGTTATCGCATTAAGACGGACCATACATATTTTGTTTAGATCTTAACCACTGATGTGTGTTTTGCGTCTGCGATTTGTTTGTTTTCCTGTGGCCGCTAGCGAACAAAACAAAACCTCGAGTCTCAGACAAAAACAAGATGCAGGTAACGTTAGCCCTACTACATCAGTCTGGTCTAAAGCACTTGTGTATAAACAGACCAGGGCATTCGGTGCTGCAGTGCTGTGGTCTGTCGCTCCTAAGACGTTTTTATTCATTTTCAGTGGTGATTTTGCGCACTCGCAAAAATCACCAAGTGGCCGAGGTGAAGGAATTTGGAGATTGTGATTCATCTCGAATATTTTGATTACGAAACACTTTAATTCACTGATTCGTTCAATGACGTTTCCCGCAGGTTACTTCGAAATGCGCCAGATTCGCTACAAAACAACCGATTTGCTAAAAGTTCGAGAACGAGATGGCTGGTTCGTTAATATCGTTTACAAACAAAATGGGATATTTTGTTCATTCAGGTCGTTCCTAAACGAAATGTTTTGTTTATTCAGTTTGCTAACAACATAGACATATCAAATATTGTATTTTTTATGTCTATGGTTGACAAACTAGATGTTTTGTTTACTTAATTAGTTCGCGAACGCGATGCTTCAGTGAAGGGACGTAGGAGTATTTATTCAGTAGCCAATTAAAGGTCTCCTTTACAGCCCGCACTCGAATTCTATTGGTTCTTGCTTTAATCAGTCTTTAAATGGAGGAAAACAGTCACGTGATTCAAAGTCAAAAACGTCTCTGCGTTTATGGTGCCTTCACGTGCTATGGTAATTATGGTAAATACCAAAAGCCGACGTGGAAAATGCACATGAACACCCCCTCATGTGGTATTTTCCACTGGGCAACTCGTAGAATATTTTGTTGCACGAGTTGCCGAGATGAGATAACCTTTGACCTTTTCAAAATGGCGGAGAGCATCGCAAGAGTCGTGAATGATTAGCATTGTACACAACTAAACGTTTTTTTGCTACTGTTAGCGGATAGTTTTTGTAGCCTATACAATGTTTGGTCATTAACAATTGTAATATAATGCGTTAACACTCAGTGTCAGTTTTAAAAATACCGTTATGGCTTGGTGTTTATTCCTCCTGGGAGGTTCGTATTTACGAGTTGAGAAGTCGTGTTTACTACAGTACGTTCAAGTCGGAGCAAGATGGCAGTGTGCCTTCTTTTAATTTACTACACAAGGTTTTGAAACTCTACTTCTAGAAAATGAAGAAAGTGCATCAGTTGTGTTTTGCTTTTAAACGTTTTTAAAAACATTTTTTTTATGAAGCCCATGTTAACTTTATCGTTACATATTGTTGTTACAATGCTATTATATTTTGTTTAGGGAATTAGCTTATTTTGTTGTAAATAAAAAGTCTGACAATGTCAATGACAATACCTATAAATATTTTGGTATTCCGCCACTTTTCTCACTAGCTGCATTTCTGTTACCCTTCAATTTGCACAAATTGCGAATTGAAAATACGCCCAATGGAAACAAGCCAATTTCGCAAAAACTCCCTTATATCGCAAAAAAAGTTAGTTTTTCTGGTAATTCGAATAAGGAATATTTCACAAAACTCCAATGGAAACAGTTTTTCCGCATTCACGTCACCTGGCTTACGTAGAAGTCGATCATTCTTTGAAGAAGACGCAGTATGTTTGGACAGAAGACGAGACAGAGTTCTTTATTAAACTCAAAAAAGACAAAAGAATTAGGGGAATACTGGATTCTAAACAACAAAGAAATATAAATATAAAAATAATGGCTAGTGCGGTGGCTGCGATATACGTAAATCAGTTGCCATGATTTTTGGAATGACTTATCGCGAGAGGAAAAACAAAAAAACAGATTTATAATTAGTCGCATAACATCGGTTAATCGAAAAGCCGTCATTTCGCAATCGTTTTTTAACGACATTTAGAAAATATCGCAAAAGTTTTGCGCAAATCTGCAAACCAGGCTATAGACAGACACGCCCCCAACTCATACAGATCGGGGCTTAAAGAAAATCCCGAGCTTCCCACTCGTATTTACGACTTTGTGGTGGCATACATGTGCGTTCAACACAATCTTTTCGACATGACTTAAACGCACCATAACACTTGTTCAGGTGTTTGGTCTGAACTTGGGTTCAATTCTACCTCCTTTTTCATACTGTTATTTTCATTTCTGGGTCTAAACCACTGAACATGAGTATCAAGGGCAGTGAGTAGCCTACTAGCGGTTATGTTTTTGTTGCTCTCATGATTCTGAAAAAATATACCTCGTCACAACACTTCCATGATTTAGAACGGATGGCTTTCATAAAAAATGCGAACTATACACAAGACACATTCATGCCAAATGACAGAACGTCAAACGGACTCCAAAGCCGCTAGTGCGCCATGTGAACAAAAAAGTTGAGTCCGTAAATACGAGAACAATTCATTCAATACAAAATACAAAAGTGGTTCTGATGGCACTGTTGCCGTTATTCTTGTCGAAAGCCAAGTGTCAAATTCATTTAACTTTTTTAACCATAAAAAAACATTCTCAGAACATTCCGGGAACCAATAATTGTTAAATGTAGCTGTTTTTGGTGCTGTTTTACCCTGAGCTGGTTTATTATGTTAGGCTACCCCATATCAAATGGCTATTTGTTAATAGATGGTCCTTGTGCACCATCTAGTATCTACCTCAGTGTGTGGAAAAGCTACTTGTGTGATGAGCTTTGATTCTACATGTGGCTGTCTCAATACCACCTGTGTTTTATGGCGGTTATCAGAATGAAACAAATGGTTCTTTGAAGAACTGTTCACTGAAAGGTTCTTTGGGGAACCATAAACGGTTCTTCTATGGCATTGTTGCGAAAACCCCCTTTTTGGAGCCTTTATTTTTAAGAGTGTAAAGTTCTGGTATTCACAGCTGTTATATTTTATGGATTTAGAAAAAAAAGATTTACGGTAACTAGTGAACGGTGCAACTGAACTGATCAACCAGAAGCAAGTATTCTAGAGATCCATTTAATAATGATACAACTTGATTTTCAGTCCATAATCAGTGACAGTAGCCAAGTAGGTTGAAATATATTTTGTTGAATGTATGCCTAATGTTCTTGACCTTTGACCCCATCACACTGCAGATGTTTTCCGCCTGAAAATGATACTGGAGTATAGAAATGTCTGGTGCATCAATATGGCACTTTCAATTCCACTGTGTTCTCTATTCATGCTGCAGTGTATCAGTAGCCTGTGCCTGAGGACCAGAAGAACATTTAAACCAAAAAAATGATTTAATTTGTGCAAACAAGTTCAGCGTTGATGATGTGAACTCACTCCAGGCATGATGGCCCTTCTTAAACATCTGAAATATCCAGATATCGAAAAAAGCAGATTAGATTTTCTAAAGCTAGAATTACAAGATAAATACATTTCTAAAGCTAGAATTACACCAGATTAGTTTTATGTGGGCACGCAGACATGCATCGGTCTGGACCATAGGCTTAACCCTTTATAGGGCACTCATTGAAATATTTGGAAATTCAAATTTTTAACCTCAGAACCCTAATGGGGGATGTTAAAGGACATTTAAACAAAAAAAAAATTTCTCAATTTTTTTCATCTTTGCATTGCAAATCAAGGTCAATGAAGTTACCATATATGAGCACTTGCCTGTCTAGGGTAAAATAAATTACAGAGAGTGAATTAAAAAAATATATGACACAAACACACACAAACTGCAAGGAACATTTATTTATTATAGGCACAAACTGCAAGGAACATTTATTTAGAGACATCTCTGTCTTTAGGTACTGATACGGGCATCTTGTGGAGGGTGCTCCGGGAGTTTGGGGTCCGGGGCCCTTTCCTAAGGGCTATCCGGTCCCTGTAGGAGCAGAAGCTTGGTTCGCATTGCCGGCAGTAAGTCAGACTTGTTCCCGGTGCATGTTGGACTCCAACAGGGCTGCCCTTTGTCGCCGGTTCTGTTAATAATTTTTATGGACAGAATTTCTAGGCACAGCCAGGGGCCGGAGGGTTTCAGGTTTGGGGACCATACAATTTCATCTCTGCTCTTTGCGGATGATGTTGTCGTGCTGGCCTCATCAGGCCAGGACCTTCAGCATGCACTGGGATGGTTTGAAGCCGAGTGTGAACCGGCTGGGATGAGAATTAGCACCTCCAAATCCGAGGCCATGGTCCTCAGTCGGAAAAGGGTGGCTTGCTCACTTCAGGTTGGTGGAGAGCTCCTGCCTCAAGTGGAGGAGTTCAAGTATCTTGGGGTTTTGTTCACGAGTGAGGGAAGGCCTGAACGGGAGATTGAAGACGGATTGGTGCAGCTTCTGCAGTAATGCAGTTTATGTACCGGTCTGTCGTGGTGAAGAAGGAGCTGCCAGGCAAAGCTCTCGATTTTCCGGTCTATTTTCCGTTCCTACTCTCACCTATGGCCATGAGCTTATATTTGCTCATAATTGCGTTTTATCACAAACCAATATTCAGTAATTACAATCAATTCACACAGTACTAGGCCTCACACGAACAATAAGCACCCGTGTATGCCATTTAACTATAATAAAAAAAAAAAAAACGTTCATAAGGCATATGTCTAAAAATGGACACTTCCTCGACTTAGGTAAACGGGGCATATGATCAAATATGGTGCATTTAGTTTTCAGCCAATCATTAAACTAATTTTTACAAATGCTATGCAAATAACAGCAATCCTAATCTTTAACACAACTATTCAACCAAATAATTTGTGAGTTACATCAACTTACCATGTTTAGTTATGATGTTATAACTATAACTTTGGGAGAAGCCAGGTTCAAAAAAGCAATATTTTTGATTTCTGCAAGATGGCTGTGTTTGAGGTGCGCCAGGCCACTGCTGATTGGTCAGATGCCTTGATGTCAATATCTGTCAGATAGCTTGATCTCCCCTGATTGGCTGAGAGCAAACTACATGACTCTAGCACTCCAAACGGAGGCAGGGGGGGGGCATTTTGAATGAGTGCGGAAGTGACTAAATATAGTCACTTGCCCCATAAAGGGTTAATACACAGAGGTAAAGAGCCTTTGCCTTCTCATTCATAAAACTGCTATTGTCCTTGTTGGCTTTGAGCTGGGTCTATGGCGCATGGCCAGACACACTTGTGGCTTGCTGAGGATGAGGCATCTCTCCTCAATGCCCCTACAGTGATGATTCTGCTAGTCAACAGGAGCCTGCTGTGCTATGTTGCCATGGGAACTGATCTACATTTTTTTTTGACCAGAGTGTAAAGAGTGAGTGTATTACCAAGAATGACAGTGATGAACTGCTCCGTTTGCTTTTCAAAGGCCTTTTTGCGGCCTCAGACCTGCAGTGACTGGATTCAGCAATTAGTTGAACCTAACTACACTGGATTCATGCTTTAATTGACTATTTTATGGGGATGCGTTGTCACTTGTCAGTAGAAAGGTTGTGCGTGTAACACGGAACCAAAGCCAAGTTTTAATGGAGTAGGCATAGTGTTTTCCCCCCTGTGTTGTGTGTGTGTCATTATTATAACTGGAGAAGCAGGTCTCTCATTGCTCTTTACGAAATCTGTGGTGTTTTCTTCTTTAACTCACATTATAAAACCTGGACTAGTCAATCTGATCCCATCAAAACGTTTGAAGCGTCTTTGCAAAAACCCATCTGTTCACCCTCAAGAGGGGAGCTGCATTTAAAAAAAAACAAAAAAAAACATGCTATGATGACAACTGCGGGAGTCTTTGATTCACAGCCATGTACTGTTGAAATGACTGAGAACAAAGGGAGAGCTTTTTACATTGTTAATACTGCCATTAAAATGGTTAACAACATAAAAGACTTTAGGTTAAAAAAAATATGACATCACTGAAATATTGATATGGTTAAAGACGAGGTTGGCATAATATGATGTATTTACTAGGGCTGTCAATCGTGTATAAAATTTAATCTGATTAATTACGTCATATACTGATTAATAAATCAAATGAATTGCATATCAACATTTGCTGAGAAACATTTGCTACAAAAAATGGCTTTAGAAATCAATATATTGTTTATTTTTATGTCATGCAATGCATTTATCTATGAATGAGGCTGAAATTATTTACAAAAAGATTGGAGAGTATATTAAAGGTTAGTTCACAAAATTCTGACATTAATTACTCACCCTCATGTCGTTTCACACCCGTAAGACTTTCGTTTATCTTCAAAACAGAGAGATTTCTGTCCCTCCATTGACAGTCTATGCAACTACCACTTTGACACTTCAAAAATGTCATAAAGAGATCGGTTTAGTCCAAATTTTGATTTGATCGCTTTATATGATGAACAGATTTAATTTAGGCTTTTATTAACATATAAACATTTATCAACCATATAGCCTAAACACAGCAAGCAAAATGGTTAATGACGTTCGCCTTACATAAAAAAAAAAAGGAAAAGCAGTGCAGTGGAATGGAAAAACGCGTTCTGTGTGAACTGTTCCTTAAGGGTTTGGAACAACCTTAAAGTCCCCATGAAATTAAAATTTAATTATTTTTTACTTTTACTATGAACATGTTAGCCTTACTGTTATCTATAAGCGAGTGTGCTTCAAAACAATGACAAAAATTGCATTTAGAAGATATAAGCGTTCAAAACTTGCAGTCTCTCATTTCCGCCAATATGCATCAGTAATTTTGATGACATCACTGCACTTCAGCTTTCATCAGATTTTCTGTCCAATCAAATGCTCTCTAGAATCTAAAGCGTCCCGCCCCCTACACTATAAATAGACGCTGAAGCTGCAGCTGAAATCTGTCACTTGTTCACACATTTACTATTTTCTATGGTGAATGGCACATAGTGCACTATATATGGGATAGGGAACAAGCACACAGTCTGCTCCGGTACAGAGACACGATAGTACAGAGCGGATCATATGCGCAAGTCGGCACAGACCAGAAAACATATCGGACCCATTTGATTTCTGCACAGAAGATTAGGAGGAGAAACGGTTAGAGATCAGGAGGAAACTGCGGCTTTACCGAGCTCAACGGCTCTGGCCGAACTGTGATATAAACTAAACGCTATTGGCTACTTTTAAAAAGGGGAGGAGCTGTTCGACATGTCCCGCCCGTCTCCCTGTTTCAGTGGAAATTACATCAACACAATGAATAATGCTGCACATTGAATAAAGGCACTTCAGTGGGCCTTTAAGGTTGAATAAACTAACCCTTTAATTGAATAAGTTTGATATTACTAATAATTAAATAATAATATTTTGATTCATTATTATCAATGATAAAAATAACTAACAATTACTAAATGATATAAATAATTTGAACAAACCCCTAACCAGAATGTTGAAGTATTTTTTTATGGCTAAGGCTATTATCTATGTTAAAGCTACACTGTGTAGGATTTTCTCCCATCTAGTGGTGAAATTGTTTATGACTACCAACTGAATATTACTTTCTAGCCCCTCCCATTCCGAGGGCGTTTTAACTCCTACGGTGGCCGCATTGTTTCAAATCTGCCGGCAGTCGCGAGTAATCTCCCCCTCGCATTCGTCACGGTGCCACTGTGTAAAAACGCGAAGGGCGAAGCTTGAATTTCCAGGTATGTCCCTCTTTGGCTAATGTATTTTCAAGATGGAGGCGCAACATGGCTGCCGCCATTCGAGCGACTCGCTCGTATGTATTCTAAATGGCAGATTCTACGCTTACGAGAATACTTGATTAGTTGGTACAAGTACTTACACATTAATGAGCAAATATCATTTTGAAAGAACAAAGTGTTTTTTGCTAAGAATCAACTTAAAAAATTACACACTGTAGCTTTAAGCTATTTAGGTTGAATTAATTGCAGAAGTTAAATACTTTTATAAATAATTAATTCAAATAATAATAACAACAATGGTCATTTGATTCATTATGATTGATAATATAAATGACTAATTATTCATAAATATTATAAATAGTCTGACCAGAATGTTGAAGGAATATCAATACAGTGCTGCCTTGGCATTATTTCTCATAATGGCTTGTTAAATTCCACACAGATGTCAAACACTATATATGGTCAGTAAATAGCATCAGTGAAGGTGAAAAACCTACAAAAGGGCATGATTTTATTACTCTAAGCCTTTTTAAGCCTTTTGGCTTGTCTTTTAACCATCCATTTTGTTAGTCTTAACACACTCCATAGAATTACATTAGAGCCGGCTTTGTTAGCACCAGGATTCTTTCCAGAGGATCAAAGCCTGCCAGGAAAAAGATGCTGCACACCAGTGTTGAAATGCGAAAATATCACATTTTAACTAGTAGACGTTTGCCGTCTCAAACAGAAACGCAATTACAGTTTCCAGTAGGACGGGATTCAGTCTTCGTAATGCGTATTTCTCTCAGTCTAATTACTGCCACTAGAGTCCTGAACCAGTTAATTATCTGCTGATGTCAGCGATGACCAAAGCAGCTGATCTGCTTCCCTGACTGACCGTTTTCACAGCTGACAAGTTCTCATTTCCGACAATTCCATGCTTCATTAGTGAAACAGCCCATGTGAAAGTTGATTATGTCGAGTCTGAGGCGCTCACTCTGTTTCTATATATACAAAAGGTTATTTTTTTTCCTCCTTCATTCTTTTTTTGGCACAGTTTGCTAATGGCCTTGCTGCAGGGCCCGAGCAAATTCACGCGGGTGCTAAAATCCATAACCCCAATTCGACATTACTCTGTCGTTATAACAAATCTATGGTAATTATGTTCTTCTATATAACACTATACCAAAAGGTGCTTTTTGCCCTTTTGCTTGGGACAAACTTATACAATGCTGTTTTGTTTATGAAATAACCATATTGCCACATTGCAATTACGACAACAGTGACCGTGTCATGATGAATGATCAGTACAGAGCTTTGACAAGCTTGCAAACAGCTCATCTCCAGAGATGAATGACTTCAATCAGGTTCTCTTCCATCTTATGATTTGGCCTGTGGATTCAGGAGGTTTGGAGCAAAAATGGTTAGAAATGGCTTTCCTTGGCAGTTTATTGGATAATTCTTTATAATGTGAAATATATAGGCTAGTATCCAGATCACTTGATAATGTGGTCATACTTACTTTTTTAGACTCAGATTGAAATGTAGGCCTGGACTACCATAAATGGAACTTTATTTTGGATTCTCATTAATGATAACCCTTTTATTTTATTTATTATTCTTCAATAACAGTTCTTTTTTATTATTATTTTTTGCATTTTCTTAACAGCTTCTGGATTTATTGGTAGCCTATATAACAGCACAATAATATTCTACTTGCAGCATTGGATCTGACAACATTTATTGCATAACTTAATTAGTTTCTGTTGGGATGGCTGATATATCGGTTCCAAATTGGTTATTGGCCGATTCCACTTAACACTCACTTAAAAGTTAATCTCTAAAAATGCTAATAATATAATAACACTGTTAAATGTAATCTTTAGCCAATATAAAAATAATATTATATTTTAGTATATATAATAATAGCAGCCATAACATGAAAATATCAGCTTATCATTGATAATAATATCATCGATCCCTAATGTTTTGAATTTATTATACAGCTTCTTGGTCATTTATTGCTATATAACAGCTCTCTTGTTTGTCACTTGCCTATGAGGACATCTGCTATAACACAAGCCAGTCATTTTCAGGTCACGTGCGTCGAGCTAATACTTAGATCCAACCATCTGATGCCAATCGTCTCCCTAAAAGTGTTCCTTTGCCCGGAGCGATGACAAACAAATATGTTTTATTTAATCTGTTTTGTTAATGAATGAACAGATTATAATGTCCATTATCCATGCCATAAACCAAAGAGTTATTGTTTTGCTCCCTCACTTTGATCTATTTTGCTTAGATAAAGGGATTGATGCTGACCCCTGCCAGATTAATACACAATTCAGAGAACCGGTAATGAAATTGAGTGCCAGCTCACACCTGAAAATCTCCTCAGGCTTATGAAACAAGGTTTATGCTGGGGAGGGGCTAATCTGGTTTGTGAGCGAGAAGAAAGGACATTAAAGGGTCAATAGATGTATAAAGAGAGACATCACTTGTTTTATGGAGCTTTTCGCATAGGGTGGATGTCGTTGATTTTAATACTGTTTTGAAGCTTTTATAGCGCACCCATTTTTTAAGAGGCATTTATCCTACTTCAAAGCTCCAGACAGGCTCAGCTGTGCGCATTTCCGTCTGTCTGTCTTTTGGGCCTGATCAAATCTGTCCTCGTTTTACTCAACCGCTGTTAATTTCCACGGAACTCATAGCTGTGGCCTCAGTTGACTCTAGAGGTGTTTGAAATCTAGTCAAAGCGTTGTTCCAGCAAAAATGCGGGAAAACCGAAGCGCAGATATTCTGAGCTAATTAGGCATGTGCATTCGCATAATTCTCTTTGTGCTTGTGGAATCGCTTGCGTAATTAAATCAGGCGGCCGTCTTTGCTCTTGTTGATAGAACTGCCATATTCGATTTTGGTCCTGCCCTTCGATTTATTTAGTTGTTAAACTGTCGCCTTCCTATCTTGAAATAAAAGTACTCCGCTTCATGTTCACACCTGGAATTACACACATGACAGTGCTCATTAGATTAGAGAAAAAGGAAAAAAATGAGCTCTGTCCTTGTCCAACCTCAGACGTCATAAGCTTTACCCTTAAAAAAAATCCCTTAGGGAAAATGATGCCATGTAAAAGGAATGGGATTATCTATTTTTGCCTTCAGAGAGGGCTGATGTTATGTGGCCATGTCATGTTTGCTATGCTAAAGCCCATAATATTCACTGTAATTCGCGTGCAGAATGCATATTTTGAGGACTCTCGGTTGCTCTGCTCTGTTCCCTGGGAGTCAGATTGGCTTGAACATAAGAGATGGTCTGGAAAACTGGGAAAGAGATGGGGGCAAATTCACTAAACAGCTGCGCTACTTTTCTGTGCTGTACCACCAGCAATCCAGTTTAACCAGGCTCTAAATGCACTGCAATAGCGTTTCGGCATGCACGAGTGTTTAAATTAACTCATTCTTTTCAGGATTACACATCTTTTTTTGTTAAAGAATTAATTAATTAATTCATTTTAGTCAGTATTATTCCAAATTAAATTGCAGCTAATTTTAGTTGACGATAATAACATTTAAGTCATCGAGAGTGCAAATGCTAATTATTTGTGTTTTAGTGCATTGATACAGAAATAAGTTAACATATTCACAACATGACTTACACATTCTGACCAGCACATAGTTCAAGTTCACTTTGTCATTTTGTGCAGAGTAGGGTCGTCAAACGCACCGGTACTAGGTACTTAAAAAAAAAGTTGGATGATATCAGGATGACTGCAGTCCCGCTAGTACTGAGTACCGCCCCATTATGCTCCAAAAAACAACCCTTACTTATTAAGATAATAGGGACAACCATTTTAGACCATGCACCGGGTGCGCCGACCATTTTCCCGTCATTAAACTAGAAAAGTGGATTCTGACATGCCTGTGCACTTTAGACCATGTGCTTAGATCGTTAATATAGGGCCCAATATCTGTGGATGGCAATATCATTACGTGAAGAGACTCTCGGTTTGTTTAACAACATGATTTTATAAGTACATTTTGAAAGTGTCATATTTTTTAAAAACGTAAGTTTGTTAACATGTTGCTACATAAAGACTACAACAGTTGTTTGGTTCGTTAAAGGGGTCATATAATGGTACATGCACTTTTACAAGTTGATTGTACTGAAATGTGTGTTGGCGGTGCCTGTACACAACCATCATAAAATTCTAAAAATCCATCCAGTGTTTTTTTTTTAATCTTCTTATATGTTTTCCCCCATCTCAAATCAAGCCGTTCGATTTTGTGACGTCACAAAATCGACGCCCGTCCCACGATTGTTGATTGACAGCAGCGTTTCAACACAGACCCGCCCTCGCTCGTGAGCGAGCTGTCAATCATAGTCCGCGCGGACCGGCGAGGTCATTGTTGATACGCTGGAGCACTGTCTATGAGCAGAATGGCGTCTAAGCGATTGTGGTGTTCTGCTCTTGGGTGCAATAAGGAACAGAGCAGTCATTTTGATGTTCTCAGGGTACATTACGGCATGTTTTCTATGTACGACGTTCTCAATATAATTCATAATCCCACGTTTATAATGAACAACGCGTTATGGTTATTGTGTTACAAACGGTGTACGCACAGAACAGAGGGGCGGGGTGAGCAAAGCTCATTATCATTTAAAGACACATGCACTTAAACGGCGTGCTGAAAACAGAGCTGTTTTTGACCAGGTAAAATTTGTGTTTTCTTACAATACTAATGAGAATTTTTAAACTTTAAATTGCAATTTTTTTTTATATTACAGACTTTTAATTTAGACCCTAAAGAATCATATTAGCTTGTACAAAAATGGCATTATGTGACCCCTTTAAGCAAGTAAACTCACATTTTTAAAGTAGTTGTTCTTTTTTTTTGTAACTTTTTTAGATTTAAATAAAAACACAATGGTGCTAAAATAACAGAAAGTCTTGACACTAGCAGTAGGCTCTAGGCTATTTATTCTTAGCAAACCAGAGAGAGTGAGACACTCATTCAGTTTTAATGGGGTTTGCAAATACCCGCCTTTGCTCGTGAGACTCTCGAGTCAAGTGCATCAAAGGTGTCCTGCACGAGCTCCTGAATATTACAACATATTCCGGAAGGGAATATGGAATCTTTTCCACTCTGTGTAAAAATTTAAATCACTTCCAGTCAATGCCAGAGGTGAAACTAACCAGGTCTGACAGTTGTGTAATGCTGTGAGAGATTGGGAGAAGTAAAACAAACATGGAAAAGCATCATTTGAGCCTGCAGGTTTTGCGCAGGAGGCTGAGGAAACACATGTGTTAAGAGGATTGATGGGAAGGTGGCATGAGGGCTTGCGGAATTTCACTTTTGCTGTGTTGGCGTGTTGAGCGCTCGGCGTCTGATTGCTAATTTCATCTCGAGTCAAAATAAATCAATCATTGCATGCTTATTGTGTTGGTTCTTGTTCTTGCACTTTCCATTTATGTTTGCATTTTTAAATGCTAGATGATGTAATATTTTCGACTGCATCATAATTATTTTTTTTTATCCTTCGCTGGAGAGTATGATTAGTGTAAGTCAGTCACATACACCATTTTTTCCCCCAGACTCGACGGGGGACTAGATGACCTACCCAGTGCCCATGCGAGGAAGTCACATGACCCCCCTTTATCCAATCAGGCAGTGCTCGGTGATGCTTACACAGATGTGTCATGGTGTTTGCCTCATCAGTTAGAGAGGCTGGAGGGGTAGCCTACAGGCTGTTATTTTAATCAGATCTGTGTTTGTATCTTCTTCAATAATTCATGTCATCATCCTTTCAGCTAAACGAAGCCACAGCTTTTATGATTACTGCAGCTCAATGGCTCACTTTTCAGGATTGTGACATAAATGGGGTAGTCTCTGGAAATCGGTAACATATTTGAAGTACATTTCCCTCCACAGTTTACATTCTTATTGCTGTGATGCAAAAATTATTTTCATTAATGTAATGGGAAAAATGATATGTTGTTTTCATTAATGCTGATTTAAATGTAAAAACCATTGTATTACTGTAATTCTATACTGTAACGCTATATATATAGAAATACATATGTTTATATTAAAGCCACATAACTTCCTTCTGAAAATAATTGATGATGGATGATGGGGAATGGATTGATGACTCCTGCTCAAGTGAAAGATGAATCAATCTTAAATATTTGGTTGGCATCTCATATCTTTTCCATAGATTATACTGAATATACAGTATTATCTCTACTTTGGCCATTTTGCTACTTTTTCAATATGACTGGAGCAAAGACAAAAAATGATGGAAGACATCAGAAAATGTCACAAGCAAGATTCAAACTTACATCTCACTCATGAGCACCAAAGCTCAAGGCCATAAAATATTACCACATGTAATATTATTTATGAAATTAATACTATTTACTCGATATAGCAAGAAATATGAGAAATACAATATTTTTTTTATGTATCATGATATATAATTTGATAATGCTGAAGACTATCCCGACTGACTGGAGCCTGGAGAAACCAGAGGGTTCTTTAATTACATTTTAGAATATAGTTTATTAACAAAAATAGAATAACATAGTTATGTTCTTATTGGTTGATCGTCTTGATTGTTCACAGGTGTTTCTTGTTAGTCATTAGTCTTGGTGTACAAATAGCCCTCATATTTCCATTGTATTTTGTCTAATTTTGTTTGTGTAACCGCTGTTGGTGAGTCTCATGTAACCAAGTCAAATTCACGTTTTTTTGTGACGGTGTGTCCGTGCCGGTGGCAGCTTCCATGCCGGTTTCCATGCTGGTGTCCATGCCGGTGTCCGTGCCAGTTTTCCGTGCTGGTGTCCGTACCGGGGTTTCCGTGCTGGGTTTCCGTGCCATGCCAGGTTTCTGTGCCGGTCGGTGTCCGTGCCGGGTGTCCATGCCGGTGTCTGTGCTGGGGTTCCGCGCCGGTGTCCGTGCCAGGTTTCTGTGCCGGTGCCGCTGTCCGTGCCAGGTTTCCATGCATTTCCATTCCATGGTGTCCATGCTGGTGCCCGTGCCGGGTTTCCGTGCTGGTGTCCGTGCCGGTGTCCATGCTGTGCCGGTGCCCCTGCCATTGCCCCACCAATGCCGGTGTCTGTGTCCGTGCCGGGTTTCTGTGCCGGGTTTCCGTGCCGGTGTCCATGCCGTGCCGGTGTCCGTGCCAGGTTTCTGTGCCGGAGCCGGTTTCCGTGCCGGTGTCCATGCCGTGCCGGTGTCCGTGCCAGGTTTCTGTGCCGGTGTCCGTGCTGGTGCCCGTGCCGGGTTTCCGTGCTGGTGTCCGTGCCGGTGTCCATGCCGTGCCGGTGCCCCTGCCATTGCCCCGCCAATGCCGATGTCTGTGTCCGTGCCGGGTTTCCATGCCGTGCCATTGTCCGTGCCAGGTTTCCGTGCCGGTGCCGGGTTTCTCTGCCGGTCGGTGTCCGTGCCGGTGTCTGTGCCGAGGTTCCGTGCCGGTGTCCGTGCCAGGTTTCCATGCCGGTGCCGCTGTCCGTGCAAGGTTTCCGTGCCGGTGTCCGTGCCAGGTTTCCATGCCGGTGTCTGTGCCGGGGTTCCGTGCCGGTGTCCGTGCCAGGTTTCCATGCCGGTGCCGCTGTCCGTGCAAGGTTTCCGTGCCGGTGTCCGTGCCAGGTTTCCATGCCGGTGTCTGTGCCGGGGTTCCGTGCCGGTGTCCGTGCCAGGTTTCCGTGCCGGTGCCGCTGTCCGTACCAGGTTTCCATGCCGGTGTCCGTGCTGGTGCCCATGCCGGGTTTCCGTGCTGGTGTCCGTGCCGGTGTCCATGCTGTGCCGGTGCCCCTGCCATTGACCCGCCAATGCCGGTGTCTGTGTCCGTGCCGGGTTTCCATGCCGGTGTCCATGCCATGCCGTTGTCCGTGCCAGGTTTCCGTGCCGGTGCCGGTGCCAGTGTCCATGTTTTGCATAAACCGGCCCTTAATATGCACTTCATTGCTTTTAACAAACAACAAATGCAAGTTCACGTTTGGTTTTGTTTCCCTCACCGGCTCCCTGCACGGACTGGCTGTTGTCACGTTTATTTCTGCTGTGTTATAGACTGGTAGGGTAATCCATAGCGAGTCAAAACACCCAGAGCTTTTATCGAGATCTCGATATGATACCGTTTATCGCCCAGCCCTACCATCATGTCATTCCAGTCTCATGTGCTTTTTGAAGAATCATTTTGCAGCCCAAAAAACCCCCCCAAAAATAACAGCAAATGAGTTTGAAATGACATGAAGGTAAAAAATTGATGTATGATTTTTTGGATGAACTATGCTTATAAATGCAAAATCTGGAGATAAACATGTTAAATATAATTTTATACACAGCATCTTCCTTTTTAAAGATAGTGATGTTCAGCACGGACATTGATGCGCAGTTTGGCCATGCCATGTTTTTTTAGACGTACAGTAGGGCCCAGATGCTTAGCCAACACTTGAATTATTCAAAGATGGGCTGTGCTCTGCAGTACTTACCTATCCCAGTGTTCTCAGCAGGTGTGCCACGGTATATCAACTCTAAAAACACATAGAGCCATCAGCAGAGGGATAAACTTTAATACAGCTCAAATCTCAAATCTGCTTGCCACTGCTGTTACCTCAGCTCTCCGCCAAGAGCACACTGTTCCCTGTCTCTCAGATTTATCCCCTGCCTCATCTAAAAACAGTGATGGTGTTGGTGTGTGTGGGATGTGCGTGTCCGCCATGCCCCTAATTTCCTTGCTCACAGCATTTTAAAATACACTGAAGGATGTGGGTTGTTGCTTCGTTCAAGGGAGGCCCTAAGGTGTTGTTTTTGTACCAGCTGTTCATATATTATAATGCAACCATTTCCCTTGCCTTTAAAAGAACTGGGATTTTATACTTCACAGGGATAGTTCAACCAAAAATGTAAATTCTGCTGTTGTTAATCAACCTCCAACCCATTTGAATGCTGTCAGGTGTCTGAGCAAGAACTTCCAGGAATAGAATCTGAATGTAAACATGAATACCCAAAGCAAATGTGCTGTGTTGTCTTAATTTAGTCTGGCCTTATCCTACCCTGCCCTGCTGGGAGCAGTTTGTTGAAATTGGAGTCAATTGTTTCTTTTTTCATTTTCTTGCTGGCAGCTCCCAGTTGTTTAGTAGCTAAGCTACAAGCAAGGAGCTACAGTATGAGCTACGCCCTGTATGTAATTAATTTACCATTATTGAGTGGAGTATTTTTAGTTTTGAACATCTAATGATTAATAAACAGTCCTAAACAGCTTCAGAAGAACAGATCTTCATCTTAACTAAAAAAGTACCATGGTACCATGATAATACAATGTTTTTGGGCATATACCCTGGTATTCTGGTATATACCATTGGAATATCAGATAATTATTCAGTACCATGGCTTTACCATCTGATATCATCGTTGCACCATGGCACCGCCATGTTGAAAGTTGAATAACAGAAACCTGGTGTTGTCAAAGAATGATAGAAGGCCTCGCTTGCAAATTAAGTGTATTTTCTCATTGGAAAAATGTGCCTGTGGTGGCATTTCTGCTAAATTATATTACGTTCCTTTGCTTTATATTAGTGTTTCGCAACACTTTCAAAGTAAAATGTCCAATGAGTGTCACTCAAAGCTTGTTTAGTTTTATTTGAAACGTAAATCTGGTAATGTTTTATTATGTTGGTTGTATCGTGGCAGTTGGGAAATGAAATGTTCAGTGAGTGGTGCTAATAGGTTAACGCTCTATTGCAATTAAAAAAATAACATATCTACCACCATACAGTACGTATACACCATAAACCCTACTCTACAAAAGCAAAAGTATTAAAAAAAAAATCCATTTGCAAAGCAACCATACCATACCATTTTAGCTTGCTTCTACAAGTCTTTAAGCTTTTTTTATCTTTACTCGTGTTTCACGGGACTCGTACCCACCAGTGCCACATCGCAAGTGCTGTATGTATGATGTAAATGTGAACACGTTTTTTAAATAATCAATAGGACAAAAAATTAAAAATTTTAGCCATAATATAATTTTTTAACTGTACATGACACTAATGCAGACATGTCTCCAGAGCTGAGACTTCTGTGCAGCGTCTGTGGTCAGTGAGGAATGATTTTGATGTGCGACACTCAAAGTGCTTTCTGTCCTGAGGGTTGATGGGTGTTCGTTTGGACGACATCCCATTCCATGTCAAAGCATTTAATCTGCTTCATTGCGCATAGACGCCCTAATCTGCTTTGCTGTATAATTTTTTGATGTTGGAAGTTTGAAATATGCCACGTTTATAGAAATGTGATTTTTAAATAGCAAAAACCTCTGATAAAGGAATATTTTACCAGAATTTTTTTCAACAATTACTTACCCTAATGTTCCAAACCTCTATGACGTTCTTTATTCTGTGGAACATAAATATTATATATTGTTTTGTTTTTTTCATGGAATTACAGTGAATGGGAACTGTAGAATTCAAGCTTGAGAAGGACACAAATGCAGCATAAAAGTATCATAAAAAGTTATATAAAAGTAGTCAATGTGTCATATTTCAAGTCTTCTGAGGCTATACGATAGCTTTGAACAGACCTCAAGAACCAGATCATTCTGATTCGTTAATGAATCAACAAATTGATTATCGTATTTGTGAATCAGATCAATAGATTCATTGAAAAGATCTGACTAAAAGAAAAAACTGATTAATTCCCAAATTGCTTTTTCCACTTTTAACTGATTTGTTAACAAATTTAACCACCACTTTTTACAGAGAATAATGACTTATATTTCAGTTTCTCACACAAACATATCAAATGGCTTTAGAAGGACTGGAATATAGTCATATGTACCACTTTTATGCTTGAGAGCTCATTCCTTTCATTGTGTTGGGGGAAAAATGGCCCGGATATTGTACAAAAATCCACCTGTTTTGTTCATATGGGTTTGGAATGACAATTAGTTTTATTTTTTTTTGCGTGAACTATCCCTTTAAATCTTCTTTACTATTTTGACAAACAGATGTAATGCTGTTACCTTCGCAATGCCACAACAAGATGCAACAAAAGCAGATGGGATCTATGAATAGACTACGGATGCGGATCTTTCCTGCTGGAATGGTGTGACTCCATGCTTTGGTTCCCCATATACTCCCTCATGGGCTTCAGTGGCTTTGGCCTGGTACCCATCAGCCCCCTTCACCACCTGTCCTCATAATGGACAAGGTCCATGTTTTTCCAGCCCCCTGATGTCTACAATATGCAGTGGCTCTAAAAACATGTCCTTCATTTTTAACGCTTGACGTTATTGATTCGGAAGCTCCCACATATAGAACAATATGCAGTGGGACCCGTTTGAGACCAGGCCACGCACTTGGGGGTTGTGATGGATGAAGCCTTCTTGGCATTTACCATCCTGTCTTCCAATCAACTCTGTTCTACCTAGCTGTAGAGTTTGATTGGCTCAGCTAACTGACCCAAGTCATGTGACACATTACACAGAGAGAGTACTTAAATCTCAGACCGTCAGAAAGCGTACTTAAGTGTCTAGAGCTTTCAGAGTTCATTGCTATCCCGTTCACAGGAAGTGCAGTCATTAGGATGATGGGTTGGATGTACACCCAGAGCCCCCTTCACATGACATCTCATCTTCTCTCTCGCTGCCTGTTAATCAGGACAATCCCATATGTTCGAACTGTCAGAGCAGGTGGCTATCTGTTGGAGGATAGGAATTTGACGTGACTGCTTACAGAACCCACACACACATCTATCCGTCATCTATCTATCTTGTTTTTGAACATATCTTTAAAAAAACGTCACTTTTAAAAAGTAAATGATTTATTTAACAAAAAACGTGCGAGAACTGTTTTTGTGATCAACCTGGAATTCTGAAATAACATATTGAGTACACTATTATAATATAATATTGTGAATGCTTTATTTATTTGTTGTATGTTTTAGTGTGTTGTTACGGAAAGAGCGTCTTCACAACATTACTTACACATTCTGATTAGTGTGTAACAAAGTTCACATTCATCTTTGTGTAAGTTGTAATGGTGTCAGATGTAAGTTGTAATATTACGTTTATGTTGCGTGTGTGTACTGTATATCTGACTAAAAGGATGTGATTGGGTGAGTTAATTAACGCACTAACAAAGCACTTGAGCTTTAGGCTGTTCACTAGGAGCACATATAGAGTGAGAAAGGGACCAAGAGAGCTCGCAAGCACCCAAGTAAACCCTGCACATTTCTAATTTGGTCCTCCGGCTAAAGGATTTATGATTAATGTCCACAAGTCACTATATTGTATGACTCCGTCCATGTTATGTTCCCCAAGATAAAAATAAAGTAAAGAGCTGTAAAGGTCGATTAATCACAATATTAATCATCTCAGAAGGACTCGCCAGCAGTCCGGGATGGAAGTCGATTTTCTTTTCTGAGTTGTTAAGCAAGCTAAATAATTCAAAGACACCCAAGAGAGTAATGTTATTGTAGAGGGACTTTTAAGTACCGGTAAGTGTGTAAAAAAAAAAAACCTTGCCTTGACTATACTTGCAAAACTATTTTTCTTAATTAACTTCTTTTTTTTTTACTATAAAATATCTACATTGTGGGAGTTTACAGAGAATTTATTTCAAATTCAGGTACATTTCTTGTGGTAAGAATGCTACAATTAAGCAAGCAAGCAAATTATGCTTGTTTCTCCCTCAATTTTTTCTCTGTCTCAAATACCTTGAGAGCAATTTAATACAGCGCATTATCATTAATGCTGATTAAGTGTGTCATTAGGTTCACAATCTTAATGCAGCTGCCTCTAATGCCGTCAAGTATTTAGATTCTTGGCTTGACAAATGAAATCATATTATTTTTTCATTATTTTGCACCATAACATCTCCTTTTATTTCATTACCAGATGAAGCAAAGCTGGAGGCATCAGGTCAACCCTTCAGTCCTTCCCGGGATCCAACCGGAGCCCCAAACATCACAGTCTCATCCTCACTACTGGAGGATGAAGACTTTGCCTCGCAGTTTCACTCCCCACCAGCGAGGGCAGAAAGCACAAGGGAGCAGCCTGTGTTCGCCTCAGTGCAGACCCTGCAGGTTGCAGAAACAGAGCCTCAAGCGCTGGTGCATTCTCTGCCCTCCCCACCCGGCAACAGTGACAATCGCACCAATCAAAAGTCCCCTGGGGAGCTGGCCGTCAGAGTGCCAAATCCACCGTCCCCGGCACAGAAAATCAACAGTGTCTTGACCACTAGCCCAGGTACAGCTTGATTATGAAGCACTGAATGAATGCTGTGTACAGAAACCAAGTGCTATATTTAAAGGTGTCTCTTTTCAGGGACTTTGCTGATTTGATGTTGTCGTCATCCCTTCTTCATCATTTGTTCATCATTATCATCAACGTCATCATCATTTTCAAGGTCATTGTGTTTGTTGTTACCATCATCATCAAGCATTTTTCTTTACAATAATCCCTTTAAAGTCAACATGAAATTGCATTCACATCCAATTTTGCTTGGTCAACATGACATTTCTGAGTAAAACGGTAGTTCAGTCAAAAAATGTAGGACTTCATCAGAAATTGATTGGATTGTGAAATATTAGACTGTTAATATTGTTTTGAAAGAAATTAATACTTTTATTCAGCAAGGATGCATTAAATTGATTAAAAGTGACAGTAAAGACATTTATAATTTTACAAAATAACATATTGATCTTTCTATAAAATAAAAAAAATCCTCATATTTCCACAGAAATATTAAGCAGCAGAACTGTTTTTAACACTTATAATAATTAGAAATGTTCCTTGAGCAGCAAAGCAGCATATTAGAATGATTTCTAAAGGATCATGTGAACAAGACTAGAGTATTGATGCTGAAAATTCAGCTTTGCCAACACAGGAATAAATTACATTTTAAAATAAATGAAAATAGAAAACAGTTCTTTTAAATTGTAATAATATTTCACAATATTAAAATTTTTACTGTATTTTTGATTTTAACATAGACTTAAACATTTTACTGACCCCAAAATTTCAAACAGGTAGTGTATTGGGTCAATTTTGATTTCATGTTGTTTTTAAAGCTGAAGAATGTAATTTTTGTGCATCCCAACCATAGATATCATATAAAGGCTAGATGTCTCGTGTGCGCTGCTGGCCAATGGAGGTCGACGTCCGCACACGGCGGCCATCTTACCACAGTGTGTTCGCTCACTCGTAACATGGTGCATGCACTTTTAAATAACCATAACTTGCTCAATTTTCTACCGATTTTCAAACGGTTTGGTTTGTTATAAACGTTAGAGATGTAGTTATGACACTGCATACATATGAATAATTATAACATACATGTTCAAGCATTCGAAATTATAGCCACGGTAATAACGTTTGTAAGAAACCAAACCGTTTGTAAATCCGTCAAGATTTCAGCGAGATAAGAGGATTTGTGTTGCTGCTGATCACTCACCTTAATTCACTGCTTCCCTGTGGTAAGATGGCCGCCGGTAATGCCGGAAGTGACTCCGCCTTAAGACATCTAGCCTTTATATGATATCTATGATCCCAACCACCACAAAATTGACTTTCACTGAATCTGTTTGTCAGATCAATGGAAAATAAAATCATTATCTTCGGTTGCATTTGGTTTGATGATTCTAGTGGCACAAAAATTACACACTTCAACAAGTCCTGCTACTGAATAATCCCCCAGAGCTACGTGTGTCCTCTAGCACATGCACTATGTGTCATTCTTCACCATCAGCGAGCATTCATGTGTCCTCAATCTCACTTCCTGCTCCTGAGGTGGCTCACTCAAACGTTCTCTGCTTTCAGACGAGACCCTCGGTGAATTCCCCAGGAACCCTGATCTACCCACCGCCCCGGGTTCCTCTTTCATTCCTGTGGCAGACACAGACGCCACCCTCACTGACAATGTGACAACTTCAGTCTCCATTTCTGCTTTTAACGCCACCTCTCCTGAAAGGGTTGAAAACGCTTCGTCCGGCGCTTCAGCACGCAACAACTCCCACACTGTGACCAGCGACAGTCTCCAACTCACCACAGTGACCACCACGACTGTCACGCCCCTAACTGTGACATCCATGACTTTGACTCCGCCCACCGCCGTCGTTGTGGCGAAAGAGGTCACGACCGGCATGCCGACCACAACGACCACCCAAACCACAACAACCGAGACGGAACCGCCCACGACGACAACCACCACCACAACCACTACGACAACTACCACCACCACCACAAAAGTAGCGCCTACGACCACAAAAGCGCCCACAACCACTTTAGCAACTACGACAATGACAACCCCTCTTCAAACCACCGCTGCATCTACCTCTGGAAGTACCACGACTGAACTAACCATCTCCTCTACTGACAGTGCTCCTTTGACCTGTAATGTGACCGAAAGGTTATGGGTGAAAACAGGTGAGCCCCTGTTTACCGTTTATCTGCACAAATCTGAGGTGAATGTAATTTACATTCTATTACAGCAAATTTAGCATCTCATTTAACTGAATTGTTGAAATAATATTGTGCGCAAAGTGCCGCCAGTGTGTGTGAATTTACCATTGAGAGTGTTTTTGCATGTGCACTCTGTTTAGGTCTAGATATGACTTGCATGGTGCTGGCTTATTAAACAAAAAATGTTTTTAAAAAAAAAAAAAAAGTTTTAAGTGAAACCCAGTCAGCACACCTACATTTTTTCCAGTTACCCTGGTTTTGCATTGCATGTAAATTGCATTTTAAACTCTTATATAGATTTAAATAAACAAAACCGAATAAGTCTTTGAAAAAAATAAACGTACAAAAGTCTAAATATAAATAATTACAAATATAAAAATAGTAAATAATATGAAAAATATTAAACAATTTCACAAGATTTGGGTAAATAATGTTTTCTGGTAGGTTTGTTTGTGTGTTGGTTGGGCATTCTTAAATATTTATTAAAATTTTTATTTTGCTTTATCATTATTTTCATATAGGGAATGTTTAGGATTTATTCATGTCAAATGTATAAAAATAGATTAGTTAGTTTCAAGTGACTTAATTATATAATTTTTGTAATTATTTCAGTGTTTTACATTGATAAACTTTCATTGAAAAACATTGATGTATTGTTTGTTTTCTTATAAATAATAAATAATAAGAAAAATATGATTATTAAAATAAAAATGAATTATTAATGCACATGTAAATCTGTACAAAAGGATTTTAAAATGACCTGATTTTTTTGGTCGGCAGTGTTTTGTGCAAGTAAGCGCACTTAATCAGATAGCTTAAAAATGTTCAGTATTTCCAATTAGATTTTAATTTAATTAAAAAAATAATAATAAACAGCTATGGAATGATGAATAAACATGCATTACAAATTTAAAAATAAAGCCATTTTGACATTTAAATTATGCTCAGCTTATTGCAGCAGAGCCAAGTGACAAAACCAATGTACTAGTGCACATATCTTGTAAAAGGCTTTATTATGCAGTCATTTTACTCCTTTCCGACATTCTACAGTGATGGCATATGCACTGCAGTGAAACCAACATATGTTCACTGTAAACGGACATGTTCACAGGAATGGCTGTCTCCCTTGGGATCTGGGCTGCTTTGATGTTAGAAAATCATGATATTCACAAGTGTTGTATAATTTTTTCCCCCAGTGCTGGCCATCCAGATGCGGCGAAATCGCCTAGAAGTTGGAATGAGACAGAACCTGTCTAAAGGTTTCACGCATGCGCTGCAGAAAGCATTCAACGACAGCAGCATCCAAGTTCAGGTTGGTAGTTTTACACTGTTAGTGAATAATAAGGGAAACACCTTTTATAAAAGTTCAAAAGTCTGGGATCGGTAATGTTTTGATTGTTTTTGAAAGAAGTCTCTCATGCTCACCATGGTTGTATTTATTTGATCAAAAATACTGTAAAAACAGTAATATTGGGAAATATTAATAATATTTACAATAACTGTTTTCTATTCTGCAAAGCTGAATTTTTAAGCATCATTACTCCAGTCTTCAATGATCCTTCAGAAATCATTCTAATATGCGGATTTACTGCTCAAGAAACATTTCTTATTATTATCGATATTAAATATTTTGTGGAAACCATGATAGATTGTTTTCAGGATTATTTGATTAACAGAATGTAAAAAAAACAGCATTTATTTGAAATAGAAATCTTAATAAATGTCTGATCAATTTGCTGAATAAAAGTATTCATTTCTTTTAAAAAAGAAGAAGAAAAAAAACACTGACCTCAAACTTTTGAACAGTAGTATATCTTTTTAAATTAAACTGTAGTTGGCTACTTACTGAATACTGGGCCATATACACTCACTGGCCGCTTTATTAGGTACACCTTGCTAGTATCAGTTTGGATCCTTTTGCTTTCAGAACTTCTTTAATTGTTCGTGGCATAGATTTAACAAGGTTCTGAAAACATTCCTTAGAGATTTTGGTCCATATTAACATGATAGCATCACGCAGTTGCTGCAGATTTGTCGGCTGCACGTCCATGATGAGAATCTCCTGTTCCACCACATGCCAAAGGTGCTCTATTGGATTGAGATCTGGTGACTGTGGAGATCATTAGAGTTTAGTGAACTCATTTTCATGTTTAAGAAACCAGTTTGAGATGATTTGATCTTTGTGACATGGCGAGTTATCCTGCTATAAGTATCCATCAGAAGATGTGTACACTCTGGTCATAAAGAGATGGACATGGTCAGCAACAATACTCAGGTAGGTTGTGGTGTTTAAACGATGCTCAATTGGTACAAAATGGCCCAAAGTGTGCCAAGAAAATAACAAACACACCATTACACCACCAGCAGCCTGAAGCGTTTATACAAGGCAGGATGGATCCATGCTTTCATGTTGTCTGACCCGACCATCTGAATGTTGCAGCAGAAATCGAGACTCATTAGACCAGACAACATTTTTCCAGTCTTCTATTGTCCAATTTTGGTGAGCCCGTGAGAATTGTATCCTCAGTTTCCTGTTCTTATCTGACAGGAGTGACACCGGTGTGTCTTCTGCTGCTGTAGTCCATATGCTTGCGTTCAGAGATGCTCTTCTGCAGACCTCGGTTGGAACGAGTGGATATTTGAGTTACTGTTGCCTTTCCATCAGCTCGAACCAGTTTAGCCATTCTCCTCTGACCTCTGGAATCAACAAGGCATTTTCGCCCACAGAACTGCTGCTCACTGGATATTTTCACTTTTTCAGACCATTTTCTATAAACCCTAGAGATGGTTGTGCGTGAAAAGTAGGTCAACACTTTCTGACATACTCAGACCAGCACGTCTGGCACCAACAACCATGCCACATTCAAAGTCACTTAAATCACTTTTCCACATTCTGATGCTCAGTTTGAACTTCAGCAGATCATCTTTACCATGTCTACATGTCTAAGTGCATCGAGTTGCTGCCATGTGATTGGCTGATTAGATATTAGATATGAGCAGTTGAACAGATGTACCTAATAAAGTGGCCAATAAGTGTATACTGCCTATAACACCAATGCATTATACATCATGTTATCACATGACCTCATCACATTTCATGTTTATTTTGTCCAGTGGCATCTTGGATATAAAAAACCCCACAAAAAAAACCCTGTATTTCATGCGGAACAGTAGTATGCTTATCCAAGCCCTTTTCTTTCTCCTCCACTGCAAGTACAACATGAAATGAGAAATGCAAAATAAATAATGAAAAGAACAAATCGGAATAGTTTGTTGCCATTGGAAACACAGTAAAATATGACTTATACAGTAGAATATTCAGCAGCAACAAGATAAGTGCTTTGACCGCAGTCATCTGGGATCTTATCACAGTTGCATCATGGGAATTGTAGTTTAGCAGAGGACAATGTGGTGGGAGGTTGCGTGGGTGGTGTTTCCTGTGTATGATCAGTGTGCAGCTCATTGAGTGAGATTGTGTAGAACATCTCCCTGTTTTCAAGCACAGAGAAAGGACCGTCTTATGAAACACTTGGTTTGAAGCCTAAGGAGCATTCGCACGTCTGTCCGTCAGAACTGCACGTTCAGAAATAGCACAGCGCTGCTACCTCATATGCTGCAAATAAAGAATCAATGGTAACATGGTAACAGCAGAGACAATGTGCTGAAGGGAGGGCAGCAGACTAAATAGAGTTTTTTAAAGGAACAGTTCAACCAAAAATTGACATTCTGTCATCGTTTAATCAGCCTCATGTCGTTACAAACCTGTATGACTCTTATTATGCCTAAGGTGCTAGTCATACAAGTCTTATGAGTTTGTAATGACATGAGGGTGAGTAAATGATACATTTTTATTCTTGGGTGTACTGTCCCTTTAATGATGATTTTCCACTGAAAAGGTTGTTATTAGCATTTGAAGTGCAACCGTCTGTGTCTATTATGCTGAGTGACTCAATCTGTTCTCTTGAAGATCTTTCTCTATAAATGTCTGTTTTGCTCTCTGTGTGATGTTTTCCTCCTCTTTCTCCTCCTCCTCCTCCTCCTCAACTGTCCATCAGATCAGAGGATCTGTATCATTACAGACCCTGGAGGTGATCAGCAGGAGACGACACAATCACTATCTACACACAAACACAGAGAGAAAGTGTGTGTTTATGTTGGAGTAAAAAGAGAGAGATGGTCAGTCAGCTTGGCTCAATATGATGAAATTTATTCATGTGGGATTTGTATTAGCATTTGCCTCAAGCGCTTAACAATAAACAAAGCCAGTAAGAGCATTTGTGTGAATTTAGCACTATAATATGAATTCAGAGAGGCATATGTAAACATTGTATGCACTTTTCATACACTCACTAGTTTTTAATTATTCACTATCCACCAGCACACATGCTTTATACATGCTATTCATGTCATTTTACATCACATGTGTTCTCTCTAGTTGGAAAGAGATATCTGCACGCCTTCTAATGTGACCGTGGGCTACTACGTCTCGAGAGGGAAGACCGTGTTGGTGGCCTCTGTCGTAATAGACACCTTATCTTCCTATGGCTTTGACAAGCTTTTGAATGACATCAGAGAGTATGTTCCTGTGTTGTTGGCCGTCCCAAATCCAGTGGCCCCTTGGCTGCCCAGCCTCGGCATCCATCTGCAGCTCAAAACGGGTGAGATTCTTTTCCATTGGGAGATTGTTGGGAAATCTGCCTGGAAATCATCTGTCGTTTGATGAACCATTTTAGATATGCAAAATTCTTAAGGAGTTTTATACATGAGTCTCTTCGTTTAACCTTTAACCTTTAAAAAGTCAACATCCATTTATTAAGTTGGATTAAAGTTATTATTCTTCTGAGACTAAAATGTCTGGCTCTAACTCGTCCTAGAGCTTTACTAACTCTACACCCACCAAACTCGGGTCAGACTGTTTGGACTTAGTGTGCTATATCTTTTCTAATCTTTCTTATCTTTTCGATCTTGCAACATGCTAAATCTTGTTAGCAATGTGTTAAATAATGCTAGCAACATGCTAAAACATGCTAATTCAAGCTAGCATTGTGGTAATTCATGTTAGCAATGTGTTAAAATATGTTAGCAATGTGCAAAAACATGCTAATTCATGCTAATAATGTGCTAATTCTTGCTAGTAATGTGCGAAAACATTAAAAAATATGCTAAAACATGTTAATTCATGCTAGCAATGTGCTAAAATCTATCTATCTATATCTATCTATCGACAGTCTATCTTTCTATCTACATATCGACAATCTATCTATCTTTCTATCTGTCTATCTATATATTGACAGTCTATCTATCGATCATTCAATTTGTCAAACATTAAGCTTTAAAACTACTTTAAACTTCAAACTATTTCAAACTGAAAACCTTTGAAAACCAAAGCTTTTAAAACTTTCTGGTCAGGCTTTTTCATGCAAACTTGTAAGTTTGTCTAGACGAACTTTTGTTTTATCTAGCTGTTTGTTAAATTGCATATTACTCAGTTAAATCTTGGTAACTAGAATGGAAACTGGTGTGTTTTTAGTTAAAAGTTTTTTTGTTTTTTTTGCATATAGTTCTCAGATTTATTGGGCCAGCAGATGACAGCAAGTCTTGCGTGTTCATCCAAATGATGGAGCAACGATTGGAAAATGTGTTTGCTGAGGCGCAGGAGAAAGTGGAGGACTCTTATGGGACTCTTTCTGTTGAGGTATTTTGTCAATTGAACTTGACAACAAAGTTTGATGAATGGCTTAACTTCAGAGGCCTGATAACGCTCTGTTGGATTTGGATTTATAGTTTCTTTGTGTTTTCGGACAGATTCTGAACTCGTATCAAACCGGGAATTCGTTGGCAGTCACTCTGGTGTATGTGGTGTGGAACGGTAGCACTCCGTTGAACGGCACTGTGTCCAGCGGACTCCTTAACCAGCTCACTGCCGAGCTGGTGGGCTACTTTCTCTTCTTCCCCCCTCTGATCATCGCTGAGCGTAAGTTCCAGCTTGTGTTTACTGCTTGATGTTACATTTACTTGCAGCACGGCTCGTGTTTTACATGTCAGTGCACAAACGGTAGCTCATGTTTATTTCTGTTTGAATCCGTGAGTTTATGCTTTCCTTAAGGTAGAGATCTTCAGTTTTGATTGGTCCAGAATACATTTTGCAAGGATGCATAGCATTCTCCTTTTTTAGATGGGAAGTTTTTTAGATTCTCCACTTTTGGGAAGCTGACATGTTCTGCTGTGCGACATGCTATACATGCTATTTTAAACAGCTATTTTGCTAGGCTTTTTAACTGATATGCATGCAACTTTTGCGAACATGTTAATTAAGAGACTAAAATATTTGTACTTTTAAAATTGTATTGGTTACCACAGCACTATGGATACACCAATTATGGAAATTTTGACAGATACCAATAACTGCTAATTATTATATTTTGAAGCTGATAACCAGTATATTGGAGGATAATAATTTTGTGAGAATGATTACCAAAAAAATCAAGAAAGTCCAGATGTGATGTAGAGTAGATCCATATTAATATGTGATGATTAATTATTATTAGTATAATATATAATCATCTATCCATCTATCTAATCGATATATACACACACACAATATTTTTATGTTAGTATGTATTCAATTAAATATTTATGAATTTAAAAGATATTATATTTTTATTCAATATTAAAAAAAAAAAACTTTCACAAATATAACAAGGAATGAAGAAACAAAATTCATGTGTGCTATGGATAAAAAATATAATTATTTTTTAAATGATATATTACTGGCTCACATTTTATGGGTCCCATGATCGTTTGACTATAATTTATCAGCTTATTCTACATATAAGACCGATATGATAACATTAATTTACCAATATAACATAAAGTTGAGTAAATGATGACAGAATTGTCTTTTTTTTTCCAGAATGATTTTCTAGTAAACATCCATCTGTCTTTATCGCTCTTTTCACAGCTCTAGAGTACCACAACCTTAACACTTCAGTAGCAACCCGAGATTACTGGGTAATCACAGGTAATTACCTTAATATTTCAGCTGCTAACCAGCACCCAGACAGCTATTTGCCAGCATGTGTTATGTGAGCAAGCCTAGCTAATGTTTTTTCCCCTTCTTTTAAACTCAGAGAGCCTTCTTTTTTTTTGAGGATAGCTATTGATGTATTATTTAGCTTCCCCCATTAACTGATTTGGAGAGATCACATTTGATCAGAATATTGAGCATGAAAAAGCTATTTCTAGCTTTAAGTTCTTGCTCTCAATGTTCTCTCTGTTGCCTTAGCTAGCTCTTCCTCCCCCTCTTTTACCCAGGAGAACAAATCCTTTTTACCAAGGTCAATTCTATAGTAATTGCAGTTTTTTAGATTCGAAGTGTAAGAAAGGTAAGTTCTCTTTTTCACCTTGCTTCATCTCTCTCTCTCCAGTAATTCAGGACGTTGACAGCTCTTCTCTTGAAGGGAGTTATCAGAGCTTTGCGAGTCTAATGGAGCAGCGGCTGGCGGAGCTCTTTCTGGTTGCCAGTCGACACGGCCTCCGCTTCAGGAGAGCCACGACTGTAGGCGATTACACTGTCCAGGTGTGCTGTCAATTTGTTTGTAATTTTAGCATTTACAATTTAGTTTTTTCTTTTCTTGAGAAAACAGATCAAATATATTGATGACTCATCCTGCACTACACAGGTTTTAGTCCAATCAAATGCTCTAGAATGAGAAATCCCCTCCCTAAAACAACCTGCAACCAATTAGCAAAACATATTAATGACCTTGATGAAACTAAGGCCTGTTTGTTTTTTAAAAGGTGGATGTGGATTATGTTACTCATTTTGCACCCAAAGAGGTTAGCCAATCATAAATGAGATCATTTGCATATAGATGTCTGTTTTGGTGCAAGAAATTTTACTGTTCTAAATGGAATTCAAGGAAAAACTGCTACAAAAGTGTAAAGTATGGCCATTTAAAATCGAATTTTGGCCAATGTTCAATTCAATTTGGGTTTTAGATTGAGCCTAGTTGCGGAAGTTTGTGTTGGAAACATCAAACATCAACTCAGAGTGTTTTCCTCATACAGATGGTCAGTATCCGACGACTGCCTGGTCCCAAAAACCCAGCTGAAATGACCTACTATGTACAAGTAGATGGATCTCCCATAACTGGCACTACTGCGGCCAAGACTCTCAACACAGTGGACTCTCAGACCATGGCTCTCACTCTGGGATACTTCGTCCAGATTCAAGCAGAGGGTATGCATATATTTGACTCATTTAGCCCAGTTTCTTTCCAAACCATCAATTAGTTTCTTTTTATATACAGGAAAACCTAGGATTTTGTGAGTGTTTTCTGTACATCAGATCTAGAACTATGTTTGAAGTGTCAAAAGTGATGAGTACATTATAGTTTACATTACTGATCCTTGCTAATAGAGTAGGGATATGGACAAACCCTTAATCATAACTATTAAACTTTAGCGTGTAACTTAGTGACACCAAAGATCTCTCAAATTGCACATTTTTGCAAAAACAAAAAAATTTCATCTGCCGGACGATTAAAATAAGCAGAATAAACTGTTTGTATGCGTACGCTAGTGTTACGCATGACGTAAATTTTGTCATGAGTATAGTATGCGTGCAACCTGATTGTCTGTCCACAAGGTAGCGACACAAGAAAAACTGGAAAATACAGGAGACGGCAACAACAATATATGCCAATGTTGTCAAGATCGAGGTATATTTTGGGCTTTTACTTTTATACAGGGACCCAAGAAATTTCTAGAAATGATAAGTATCCAGCTAGCAATCTTGTATCTTATCAGCAAATTTTGAAAATTTGAAGACCTTGTTATATTAATCAATGCAAGAATAGCCAACAGAAATGTTTTATCAATGAACTGAAAATTCCACTTTTTGCTTGATGAGGAACTAAAAAAAAGTGAGCATGATAATGCTGACTTATTTTTTCCGAATGAAGTCTATAGATATCTCACTCCACGCTAGAGAAACCACAGGGGATTTGGGTGTAGAGAGTTTACACAAGTTTACTGAGCTCTCAACTGGGGCATCAAGCCCAGTTTGTCTGCCTGAGAAGAGCAAAGCCCCGGTTTTGTATGAATAAAACACAATCAGACCCAGCAGTGGGGGTTTAATCTCCCAGATAAGAGCTACAGCCGAAAGACAGATTCAGCTCATTAGGAGCTAACCATAGACAGTAGGAGACAGAGGGGAGTTGGATTACTGTAAGAGAGTGTGCTGGAGATGCAAGTGGCGGAAATCATGTGCAAACAATGTGATTGAGTCTATTGATTTCCAATGTATGTCTGTGTTTGTGTTTGTGTTTGTGTGTAAACAGCGGTGGTGAAGAGTCTGCCTAGTAACCTCTGGACATTGGCAGTCCTGATACCCGTATCAATTGTGATGGTCGTGGTGGTCATGGCGGTTGCTATCTTATGCAGGAGAAACCGAACCGTCTTCAAGACCAGTGCGTTTCGCAATTTCCACAGCCGCACTAAGGTAGGCTCATCCAGATCATCTTCAAATCATCACTGTCTTGTCAAAACGGGGGCCGGCTATGTCAGCATCATGTTATTAAATCCATTTAATATTAAATATGACTTTATAAGGAAGTCCAGTAACAATGGGTCTCATTCACTAATACACCACTTTTAAAATTCTGACTAACATGGAGAAGCTGATAATTGTTTTAATATGGTTTATAACTGATGATTGGTTCATATTAAAAATCTGTACTATTTTCTCTAAATAGATTAAAAATAAAACACTAAAAACTTTTAAAAAATAATTAAATAAAAATGATTAAATTGTTTTAATGTAATTATATATATATGTGTGTGTGTGTGTATGTAAATATAACAATCAATTTCATATATATATATATATTTATATTTACATAAACAATTTATTTTGTTTATGACTTTTTTTTATTTTTTTTAACAAATATTTTTTATTTTCTATATATAACAATTTATTAATTTTGTTAACTAAATTATTGATTATTATGAATTATATTGATTGCATTAATTTATTTTATATATATTTATGTATAAAATTAAATATATTATTTTATATTAATAAAGTACATTTACATATTAAAAATCTAATAGCAACTTTAAGTACTTATGTCCCATAAAAAACTGTGATTCGTGTGTGGGTTTGTTTTTATTCTCAATATTAATGAGTCAGGACTGTGAATGAGACCCGTTGTGATGTCATACCGATGATGTCATCACATGACTACCAACAGGCTTAAAATATCCTGCTTTCCTTCATACTATTCACAAAATAGTGTTTCTTTGTTTTTTTAATCTTATTTCTGAATATGGTGCTAGAAGATTTAAAATGGTGGATTGTTCCTCAAACACTTGCCGTTTAAAACATTGGAATGACACATTTCAATTTGACTCCCACAAAATGTCCCTCCAATTGTGTCTTCACTACTCTTCCTGTCTAGACCTCATATCGAAGAGATGGGAGTTATCACCACCAGGTATTTTCTGGCTTGTTCATGGTGCTTGGCTGCATGCTTACAGTCCAGACATTCTTCTTGTTGACTGTGCTTGTGGCAAATCGGTCTTCAGGGGGAAGGGGAAACAGAAGGTTATCTATCCTCTGCATAATCAATGAACTGTTCAGTAAGATCTAGTGCACTGAGGATATCTTTGATCTGCACAGCACAAATATCTCCTCCCTTGTACCTCCATTTGAGATTGTAGGACAGTGACTAATAACAGAATGGGAAGGATTTAAAGTATTACCACAGTATTACTGTATTATGATTTCTTTGTTGTGGTTGGATTATGAGGCTTTTAAATAGATACAGGCCAAATGCAGGGTGATAAATTAGGCCACCCCAAGCTGAGAGATATGCCAAGGTTACATATATGAATAATTAGGTGAAGTTTAAATAGATTACCAGGACTTTTCCATCTAAAATAGGACCCAACAGGAATGAGCTATAGGATCTATGTGTGCATATGTATTTATAGCAAATGCGTATATTATACACTACCGTTTAAAAGTTTAGGGGCATTACGATTTTACTTTTTCAATGAAATTAAAACTTTTATTCAGGAAGAATGTATTAAATTGATCAAAAGTGAGAGTAAAGACATTTATAATGTTCTATTTCAAATAAATGTTGTTCTTTTGAACTTTCTATCCTTCTAAAAACTGTACAAAACAAACAAAATTGTTTTCAACATTGATAAGAACAAGAAATGTCTTTTTGAGATTAGAATTAGAATGATTTCTGAAGGATCACTGAATGACACTGAAGACTGGAGTAATAAAATAAAATAACTAAATAAAATATATTAAAGTAGAAAACAGTTCTTTGAAATTGTAATAATATTTCACAATATTACTGTTTTAATGTATTAAACACATGCAGCCTTGTTGAGTTTAATATTTTTAAAAAAGCTGCTCTTTCTTTACAATGAGAGTGAATAGTGACCAAAACTTAAATTCAGTTTGTGCCTTACACTAAGTTATAAAATGGCTTCAGAAGACATGGAATGTAATTCACAATTCATATAAACAACTAACATGATGATTTTATGATAGCCTTTCACTTTCATTAAACAACAGCTTTGACATTCTGGAAAGAACTTCTGGAAAAGTCATATGGGCATAGAACATGAGTGTGAGTAAATGATGACGGTATTTTCCTTTTTGGGTGATCTATCCCTGTAGTATAACGGTATTTTTTTTTAGTAATGGAATAAAACAATATGCAAATCAATTGTAATTATGATAATCGTCTCTTTGATCATACTCCCTCTTAGCCGTGTTCTCTGATCTGAAAACATTCCCTGCTCCGTCCAATTAAGATGTCCTTTCAGGAACATGATTTTGCTTATGCACGGTAATTTACGGATCAGTGTATAAAGCGTTCCGGTTTCACGCAAGAGTTTCCTGTGTTAGCGCAGGGGAATTAGAGGTGTGTAAAGTGGCATAAGGACTCAGATACCGGCACTGATGATTCGTCAGGCTCAGACGTGATCAATTGCATGTGTGTCTGCTTGCCTGCTTTTTGCTTCTACCTGTCGTTGTGTTTGAGCAACCCTTACGTGTTTTCCTTGCTTGTTTGTACAACCGTGTGAGGAAGATCAATTCACATCCTGTGCAAGACTTACAATCGGGACTCAACGTCTCTAGCCTTAAATCAAATTGAACTTGGATTGAAATAAGATTTATATAAGGGGTTTGTGGACTGTCGCAACCCACGTCCGGCTCCTTTTAATACAATCGGATGAAGCACAAGTGAATTATAGTTCAGCTGAGCATGTGAAATGTATTTGAGTCGGATTTTACCTCATTCAAGGTCAATGTCCAATACAGAACATCAGGGTGATGATCTTAAAATGAAAATGTTGTGTGTGTAAACTGTTGCTTTTTGGTATTGTCAACACATTTTAGATGGGTATGCAAGATAAATCGGTACCTACCTATATATTCATTTTTTTTAATGTTTTTATCTGTATCTGTTAATATTGATTATTTAGTTGAGCATGCTCATTTCACCAATGTGTACAAAAAAACAGTAATGATAAATTAATGTACACACACACACATTTATATATACACACACACACACATATATATATATATATATATACATACGTTTGTTTGTGTACAGTATATATATATGTGTACAGTATATATATATGTGTGTAAATATAGTATATATATGTGTGTGTGTGTGTATATATAGTGTATATATATATATATATATATATAAATAATATATATTGTTTTTTAAATAAATGCAACTTAATGAAAATCTCTCTCTCTCTCTCTCTCTCTCTCTATATATATATATATATATATATATATATATATATATATATATATAAAATCTAAATATATAAATGTTAAATCCAATCTTTACCAAATCTTAAAATTATATAAATTTTCATACTTTACATTAAAATATTATGATTCACTTGAAGCATTTAGAATTATTGAGTTTGTTTCTTATTGGGTTTTTTTTGTTAGTTTTTTTTATTAAAAAATTGTGTCCAATTTAAATATAGGTATTTATTGGTTATCAGCCATAACATGAAAATAATTATCGGCTTTTCGCAATTATTTTTGCGATTCTGTTTGATGACACTCATAGTGTAGAAATTATACACCTCACTAAAGGATCTTGTAGATGTGACAGCACCATGTGCAAAGTGCAGCGTCGCATGAATTATTAATTGAATTAATCACACATTTTCCCCATTTACACCATAACAGCAACACCCTGTGACACCTTTTTAAGATCCAAAAGGCACCCTGCCTCCGTTCGCCCTGTTCCGCAGGAGATTGATCCATAATTCATTAAAACGAGGGGCTCCATAGCTCTTCCATATTAAATATCCCATGGCAACTTGATGCATCGTATGCGGGCTCCATAAAATATAGTTTGACTCAAAGTACCTTCAGCCCATGAATAAATTAGGATGGCCGGCATTCCTTTGCTGATTGAAATGAAACGCTGGATGTGGCATTGTGTAACTCTTACTTTCTTCTCCACCATCCAATCACGGCGCATCATTTCCTGTCCAGCCCGTGCAGGGTTTCGACTACGCCAAGAAGCACATGGGCCGGCCAGGCGAGGAGGCTCTCACTGTCACCAAGGAAACACTTGTCCTGTCCCTACCGGTACGGGACGCCCCTCTCACACAAGAGAGGGTGGCGGTGTTACAAGATGGTACAGCCTCAAAAAGACCCCAGTCGACCGAGATGCATCTCAGGTGAGTGCTTTAATTATAGAACAAAGAAGCACTGTGGAAGTATGCACATTTTTAGGCTTACCAAATGGAATAAGCTAGTATGATAGTATATCGCTCAACTCTCTATAGAACACTAGAGGCTTTAAAGCCTGAACGTCATAAATGTTAAAAGCCATTCCACCCGATGTGACCGCAATGTTCTATTTGAGTTGCATTTCTTATCTCTTCCTGCTGAAAAATCAAGTACACCTCAAGTATGACGTATAATTACTGTAAAGCTCTTGAGTTTAAGACGCAGCAGAGACATTGAGACATTGTGGAGGGAAGAACAAAGTACACCGTGTGCTTAGGAACAAAGACATGGTTCTTTTGACGTATATTTATAGAATCTAAATCAAGAAAGACAGACGTGCCACAAAAATATCCCCAATGCCAACATCTGCCTGATGCACATTGTATGATTTTGGTCATGATTTTGTCCAAAAAAGTAAAAAATAATATATATACTTATTTTTTTTGGGACAAAATCATGACCAAAATCATACAGTGTGCAAGACACATTTATGTCAGTGCCATTGTTTTGTCTCAAGATGCACACCAGTAATGTTTTTTTTCTCTCTACGGCACGTTTATAAAAGCTTTTAAATGCCCTAATTAAACTAAGGCTTAATCTAAGCTCTGTCTGTGAAACCGGGCCCTTAAAGGATTAGTTCACCCCAAAATGAAAATTTCCTAATAATTTACTCACCCCAATGCCATCCAAGATATCCATGTCTTTCTTTCCTCAGTGGGAGAGAAATTATGTTTTTTGAGGAAAACATTTCTGGATTTTTCCTCTAACAATGGACTTCATTGGTTACCATCGTTTTTAAGTCCAAATCAATGCAGTTTCAAAAGTCTTTGAAGTGTTTAAACGGGCTGTACGCGATCACAGCTGAAGAAGAGGTTGTTATGTAGCGAAACGATAGGTTATTTAAATTTTTTTTTAATAATTTATAGACTTTTTACCTTCAATAGTTCAGATTGAGCTGATCAACAAACGGACGGGGAACTACGTTGAAAGGTCACGCCGGCGCCGGCAGAAGTACCGCCCCACTGTTTACAATACGACCGTACGTAGGAGGATAGTTCAAATAGTATTGTTTGCTATTATATATATAGTAATAGTATTCAGTGAATATGAATATGAATAGTATATGAATAACATTCTGATGAATATGAATAGTAGTTCAAATAGTATTGCCGGCGCCGGCGTGACCTTTCAACGTGATGTTCCCTGTCCGTTTGTTGATCAGCTCAATCCAAACTATTGAAGGTAAAAAGTCTATAAATTATATATATATTTTTTTTTAAATGACCTATCGTTTCGCTACATAACAACCTCTTCTTCAGCTGTGATCGCGTACAGCCCGTTTAAACACTTCAAAGACTTTTGAAACTGCATTGATTTGGACTTAAAAACGATGGTAACCAATTAAGTCCATTGTTAGAGGAAAAATCCAGAAATGTTTTCCTCCAAAAACATAATTTCTCTCCCACTGAGGAAAGAAAGGCATGGATATCTTGGATGGCATTGGGGTGAGTAAATTATTAGGAAATTTTCATTTTGGTGTGAACTAATTCTTTAAGTTTATTCTGAAAAATGAGCAATCCACAAACTTTTCTTTGAAAAGACTGACAAAATATTACTGAAATTACCATAATGGCTTGTTTTGGTTTACATTATGTAACACAAATGGCCCAGTCAGTGCTGTTTATTTCACACTAAAGTCCTAACTAATATGTATATATTGTATATGCAGACACAAGACCATCACTCAAGATCTCACTGGAGTCATACCGTACAAGCAAAAAACGTTAAGGACAGATCAAATCGTGCAGTGTGCACCGGGTTTCAATTTTTTTGTGTGTTTTTCTTTGTCCTCGATGCTTCAGAAAAATTTCTTTCTTCACAAAGAGCAAAAGCTCCCAAGGTTCTTTTCTCATCCTGCCTAAAAATGCAAATGAAAGATGGTAGGAAATGTATCAGTGTTCAGCTCGCACGACGGTCTCGTCGCAAAAGCGGCCCTTCAAGGTCATTAAAACCCACCACCACACATCTCCCACATCTCCAGGCTTACTTAACCACTCTATGCGGGCCGTGGGATCGTAAATATGCCTTTATGTCGGACGCGGGACAATGCGACAGAGCAAAGAGCACCGATCCTTGAAATCGTTGCAGTGTGGCTTAGCGTTTCCTCTCCCTCTTTTTGTTTCTCCTTCCCTTGCTCTATTTCTATTAGCCTCCGTGCTTATTAACCGGAATACAAATGTATTCTGCCGTTTGTTATCTCTCCTGAGTGGCACGATTAAAGGGAAATGAGCCTGCAGAGAGCAGGGCTGGGGAAATAATTATTTGGAAAGTAAATGCGGTGAATACACGAGCATTTAAACCTGGCAGAGACAGACAGAGATGCATGCAGGGAAGATAAGAACGCTCACAGCTCCAGAATCATGTATGATTCAGTGTGCCCATAGGCAGCTTGGCCAACTCATCCACGCTCTCTTCTGCCCGACTGTGTTAGACCCAGAGGAGGTGCCCGTGTTCGTGCGGCAGCGAGTCCAGCGGGGCTGGGTGTTATGTGCATGGCAGATTGTTGGCTCGCATGCCTGAGAGATTAGCAGATTTAATGTAATATTCATATTTTGTTGACTGTGCTTTATTATCTCCTTCTTAGAGAGAGAGGGGTTTTTGGTCGAAGCATTTATTTTGTGATGTGAAAATTAAATATTTTGTAATTATAGTTAATTGCTTTTAAGGTTCCTTGACCTTTATGGATCTTATAATATAAAATTGAATTATAAAATCAATGTGGACCCCATTTTTTTTCTGAGTAAAACGAGATATTCATTTTATGTAAGTTATATATGTATGTCTGTACATATAAAGTACAAATGTATAAATAAAAATTTAATATATAAAAATATATAATTGTTTAAAATAATGTGTACAAAATATATACATAGATTAGTGCTGTCAAATCAATAAATCGTGATTTACTGCATCTAATATAAAAGTCTGTAAATATATGTGTATGTATGTGTATTATATGTGTGTATATATATATATATATATATATATATATATATATAGGCCTATATATACATATATACATATACACACACATATATTTACAGACTTTTATGTTGGATGCGATTAATAGCGATTAATCGATTTGTCATCACTAATACTAGTTAGTGTCATCAATAATGTTAGTATATAGTATATGTGACTTTAAGCATGTATGTATACATATATAGTGCAATATATATAAATATATAAGCTATATAAGTATGTTTAAGAGTATGTATTCAAATTTTAACGTAAATATATAATTGTTTTAAATAATGCGTGTGTGTCTATATAATGATATATATATGTAGTAAATTTGGTCAGTTTTGATTTCAAATTCATTTCACATTCTGTTTAAATTAGATTGCATTTCACCCGATATGGATCTCTTGGGACCAGTTCAGTTTCTTCATCATTTTTATTATATACCATAAAAAAGTCAGCTTCATATTTCCTTCATTCTAGCAAGTCAGTGTTGACGTGAAATGCTTGCCAACATTCTATCCAGTAGTGATGCCTTACAACTCTCGCCGGCACACGATGTGCATTCTGATATGTTGTCCGTGTCTCATTGTGGTTGTTGTTTCAGAGCAGGATGTCGTCCTGTTGTTGAACATTTGTTTAAATGACAGAAAACATGATGAGTGGATGCTCACCCTACGGTGATGTCTGCTAAATGACACCACTGCAATTTAACGCAGGTTAACAGAGGCCAGAGGGTCCTGCAAGGCAACTGTTAACCCTGCATCACACTGCATGCAACAGACTAACCATTGCCTCTGTTGCCATGGCTACCCGCAGCAGGTTGCCAAGCGAGGACGGCTCTGTTTCGAGCAATGAATCCGGGAAGCTGAACACGGGCAGAAGCTCCACAGCTCGGAGATCAACGGCACAGAAAGCACCTAAAGAAGAGCAACACACGAGAAATGGTGAGAAAGACGGAAGTAAAAGGAGCAACAAAATTCTCATTCCTTTAGTAGGTTCATAACCCATTTATAAAACCCATAATGGTCTTATAAGAACTTGTTTTCCAGTATAAATTTTTTTAAGCATCATTAAAAAAAGATAAATTATTGTAGAGGCAAAAGATACTTGGATATTTAACGAGAAAAATTCCTTAAGAAGAAATATATCCTATATGAGAACTTATGTCCTTTCATGAGAACTTAAATAATAAACATTTGTAAAATTACAAACATTTATAAATAATAAAAAAATATTATATTACATTATATTATTACACTAAATTGTGTCAAAGTTTTGCCAGTGGTGTAACATTTTTTAAATAAAAATAAAATCTTTAAATATTATGCCACTTTGCTTCTCAAATAAATTTAGTTTGGTTTATAATAAATATTACAATAGATATTTTTGCTGAATGTTTGTTTCACTTTGTTTCACTTTGCTTTGTTTTGATTTACTTTGTTTTGCTTTGCTTTGTTTTGTTTTGTTTCACTTTGTTTTGTTTTGCTTTGATTTACTTTGTTTTGCTTTGCTTTGTTTTGTTTTGTTTCACTTTGTTTTGTTTTGCTTTGCTTTGATTTACTTTGTTTTGCTTTGCTTTGTTTTGATTTGTTTAACTTTGCTTTGTTTTGTATTGGACATTTTTGTTTTGAAAAACTAGTGTTGAAACACTAAATTAACAAAATGTCAACACACATCGGTTCTGTAACTGGCTCAAACAAGTATTAATATGAATTTCTTTCTCATAAAGAGTTTATTAAAGGTTTTATACAAGTGTATACGGTCTTAAAATAGCAATATAGTAACATTATTCTTATAACATTTTTATATGTGATGTCCAACAAGAAGCTTTGCCAGCCAAAATATCTCCCACTAAACCCCCAAACCCATATAAAATGAATTGTTCAGTATATTCTGCACCAGTGACTAGTATCACGCTCTTTTTGAGTATTTACAGCTGCACTCTTTACTGATCCCCTTTTTACCCTCCTGCTGTAATTTTATGATTGCATTGGTCTCCTGTGTCTTTTTGCAGACCATTATGATTCTCTAACTGGCTCTCTACGCCTCATCACCATCAAGCCTATGGCTGCCCCACTCAACTATTCTTATCCTGACTCGTCCAATCACAGCCAAGACTCTGTCATCCTGAATGGAGAGGTGAGTTTGCTGTCACCATGGAGACGGGGCCACCTCATTAGGAGGCTTTTATTGTTGATTTATTTTTACATGTGCTAAGTGCTTGTCAACAGTAGACTTACTGTTTCCGGGGCCTGTCGAATGGTGAGGCCCACACAGAATCTGTTCCACAGATTTTCCCTGCAAGATCAGCAAAAAAAAAGATTCTATTTGAACTGATTTATGAGCTGCTGAGTTGCACAAAATGGGAGCAAATAAATAGCATCAGCTTTTCACCTGCAGGTCAACATGGGGCTGAAGCAGAAGTCGGACATTGAGCATTATCGTAATAAGCTGAGGTTAAAAGCTAAGAGGAAAGGTTACAGCGATGGGCCGGTGACTAGCAGCAGCGGGAGCGGGAGCGGCAGCGGTCACATGTACAGTCATCGAGACAGGCTGAGACGTGAGAATGCTTCCTTGGACTTGGAAGATCTGAGGGGGCCGAAAGAGGACAGGAAACCCTCCACTTACGTAAAGTACCGCAGGAGGTAGGCGGAGATTAAATCCCTGCTATTACTCATCCCAAAATATTTAGAGAAAATGAAGCCAGTTGCGTGTTCCTAGAAACAGGAGATGCACTAAAATCATGGGGGGGAATTTACCAAACAATTAAGGAACTTTTACACTTATTCGATCGATTCTAAAATAAAAGTTTGTGTTTATGTAATATATGTGTGTGTATATATTATTGTGTGTGTGCGCGCATGTCTGTGTGTGTGTATATGTGTGTATATAAAAACACATTTATATATATATATATATATATATATATATATATACTCACTATATATATTTGCATACACACACACACACACATATATACAGTATATATATAGATATACACACATTTATTATATAAACAAAACCTTTTGTTAGAATCAATTAGTTTGACAGCACTAATTATATTATATTAATTATTATATATTTTATTATATTATCATACTATTCTATTGATAGCATTGTTTATCTACACACCTTGTTCAAAGAAGTTATTGTATACTATTTTATTAAATAAAATAAATTAGTGCAAAATACATTTTGTGTACTTGCATAATATATATATATATATATAGAAAAAATACAAGTACATATATAATTCAGTATTTTACAATCATTTATTAATTCATATATGCAACACAATACCATTTAAAAGTTTGTGGTTTGTAAGATGTTTTTGTCAGTGTTATATGCTCATCAATGCTGCATTTATTTGATCAAAACTACAATAAAAACTGTGATAATGTGAAATATTACAATTTAAAATAACCGCTTTCTATTTTAATGTTTTAAAATATAATTTATAATTATAAATATAAATATAATTTTCAGCATCATTACTCCAGTCTTCAGTGTCACATGATCCTTCAGAAATCATTCTAATGTGCTGATTTGATGCTCAAGAAACATTTATTATTATATTCAATATTGAAAACAGTTGTGCTGCTTAATATTTTTGTGATGCATTTAACCTTGATTAATTATTTGATGAATAGAAAGTCTAAAAGAACAGCATTACGTTGAAATAGAAAACATTTGTAACGTTTCTTATAAAAAAAAAAAAAAATTTCTTTAAAAAAATAAAATCTTACAGACCCCATATTTTGGAATGGTAGTACACTGTATATAGAGTATATGTTTTTATGTTTGTGCCATTGCATAATTGTTGCATACCTCCTTTTATTGAATTGCGTACTAAAACAACACAGATGATCCAAATAAACAACACTATTAATTCTTAGTAAATTCCCCCTGTGGCATGAATGAAGATCTCCTTAATGCTCTTCTCCGAAAACACAGAGCACGTAATGTTTGGTCATTAATATTTCAGTGTGTATAAAACTAAAAATAAATCATAATGTAAAATTAACCATGACTTCCATGACCATATGTTGGTTCGTAAGATCACAATACTGAATTTTTTAACATTCTCTCCCCAGTGACTCCCACAGGGAACCTGCATATTGGAGCAGGCAGTCTCTGAACACCCCGAGCCCTGTAGAGACAGAGATGGACATGCTGGTCATGAGGGAGCGATCCAGGAGGGGCATCCGCAACAGCGGCTACGATGTAAGCTCTCCAGCCTCTTGCATCATCGGACCCCAAATCCCCGATATAAAGTCTTCTGCTGTAGTCTTTCCGCACGTCGCGTCATTCACAGTTTAGGGAGCCGGCAGAGATTACTTTTACTTTAGTCAGCTCAAGTTTCCTTCGAGGCTTAAATGAAGGTGATTACCTTTAGGTTTAACTTTAAACCCGGTTATGACGGAAGGGAGCTTGAGATGATGCTCCTTACCTAACCCTGAATTTTAATAACCCACGTCATCATGAAACAGCAGAACGTCATTGAGCTTAATTACAATTATGGTTGTTTTCAGTGATTTAGATTGGAAATTCGATATCGGATGATATCCCTGAATGTGCTGGGCTTTTAAAAGTTCTGAGTTTTCAGAATATTTGCAACACAAGTGAGATCAGGGCTTTTTACACTGCGTTTAACCCTGTGACATAACCCTGTAAACATAGTGACATAACCCTGTTCATGTCAACAGAACATTGTTCTAGTTATGGGACTTTGAAACATGTAAACCAGAGAAGAAATATTTATGTCGTTTCATTATGTGTATTCATTGAATCCACCTCAGGGTGAGCCTGAACCGTTTGAAGAGACAGATGTGGACCGCCTTCTGAGTTCCCTGGGTTTCGGCGGTGGGCACCAGGTCAAAGGTCACTCCGACTCGTCCACCCTGAGCTCGCAGCCTTCCATCGATGAAGTGAGGCAGCAGATGCACCTCCTCTTGGACAACGCCTTTGGTTTGGCCTCTGCCGAGCCAACCCCGGCAAACCACCACCACCATCATCACCACCACCCTCACGGTCCGTACAACCCCAGCCACGGTAGCCCTTACCTGGACGGGGTTACCAGCGCACCTGGGACTATGAACCACCCCAATGGAGCTCTACAGCGCGGATCCTCCTTTGGGCCGGAAATGCACCAGTGTAGCCTCCCCAAACCAGTGAGTGCCGCGCTTTGACGCGATTGACGATTGTGAAATGAATGCAAACATTTGTGCTTTGAGTTGAGTTTGGGAAGAAACTAGAGGATTTAGGGTCATATGTTGATATAAGTCATCGTATAAGTATTCATAAAGTTGCTTTGTGCTTGGCTCTGCAGGGATTCAGGTTTACCCAGCTGCCTGATATGGGTTTGGGTTCCCCACCACCCCTCATCCCTCCAAGAGGCGGAGCCCCACCTGGAACATCATTGAGGCGGTGAGAGAAAATTTAAAATACTCATTCATACTCATGTTTGGTTCATGCATTATATTATATTATATTATATTATATTATATTATATTATATTATATTATATTATATTATGTTATATTATGTTATGTTATATTATATTATATTATATTATATTATATTATATTATATTATATTATGTTATGTTATATTATGTTATGTTATGTTATGTTATGTTATGTTATGTTATGTTATATTATTTTATGTTATGTTATGTTATGTTATGTTATGTTGTGTTATGTTATATATATATTATTATATATATGCTTATTTGCATGCTAAATAAAATAAATTTTCCATCTTTTAATTACATAATTTTTATTAATGTTTTTGAAAAAAAAGTCTCGTTGTAGTTTGTAAAAAGATATATAACTATATAAATTTAATTTAACAAATATAACTTTAATAAAATATATATTTAAAAAAATAGATATATTTTATATATTCACATATACATTCATACTCATATTCAGATCATGCATTGGGTTATAGGCCTATATTATATTATATTATATTATATTATATTATATTATATTATATTATATTATATTATATTATATTATATTATATTATATTTGCTGTGTTTGCATGCTAAATTAAATAAATTATTTTCCATACTTTATTTAAGGTCATATTTAAGTCATGCTCACCAAGGCTTGATTTATTTTATTTTTAAATGTCAAAATGGTAATGTTGTGAAATATGATTACAATTTAAAATAACTATTTCTATTTGAATATATTTTAAAATGTCTTTTATTCCTGTGATGGCAAAGCTGAATTTTTTAGCAGCCATAACTCCACCTGCTTAATATTATATATAAAACACATTCATACTCATATTCGGATCATGCCTTTTGTTTTGTTGTAGTTTTCCTGTGGTTTAGTATTATATCTACACCTAAAAGGTACATTTTTATGCATCCTTTTATGTTAGACCAAATGTGACAGTCAATAATCGTCTGAAAAATTATAAATTAATTTAGATGAATTAAGATTAAGAAAATGCATTTGATATCCACATGTTAATAATTATTAGCTACAAAGATATACCTTTTTTCCAATTAATTTATTGATTTTTAATATGAATTGATGTACCTATTAACTGTCATATTGCCCTTTAGGGGAAGATAAGGATTAACTGATAATAAAGGGCACAGCGGGTGTACAATTGTGCGTACTGCCTTACGCGACAAGCTTTTTTGCACATTTCTTTTTCTGACAGATAGCACATAGCATTACAGCATCACATTGCGAGCTGTATTGAGATGAGCCTCATGTAAATTTATACAAGTTTTTTTTCCTCTGAGATTATGTGGCTGGCATGCATTAAAGGTGCTTTGCATGGTTGTCAGTCCTGCTGACTGCATTGAGGTTTGTCATGCGGCTCTGAGGCGATGCTGGCCAGCGTTGCCCCCTGGTGGTTTGATAACAGTATAACAAGACTTCTTCATCTCTTATTGCAGCTCCACACCAGACATGAGTCTGAAGCCTCAAGTGTCTGAGGCCTCTGAGATGAGTCAGCACAATGGCACCCCCTATCTGCCAATCAACCGAGCTCCTTTCCCTGCTGTTACTGTCGACGAGTCTATGACAAGCTACTCAGGTCAGTGTGTTCGGGAAACGTTGGTAAAGGGGTCATATGATGGTTCTAAAAAGAACATTATTTTGTGTATTTGGTTTAATGCAATGTGTTTACTCGGTTTTAGGTTCAATTTATACATACTGTACGTTATTGTTGCTCCTCTATGCCCCGCCTTTCGCTTTTTACAAAGCTCATCATTCTGAAAAGCGCGGTGTGCTCTGATTGGCCGGCGATCCAGTGCATTGTGATTGGCCCAAAAACCTTAAGCGTGTGACGGAAATGTCACGCCCCTTACCATATTTGGAACATCAGCTCCCAAAGCATTAATGACTTATCAATTCAAGACTGAATCTGAACCGGAAAATGCAGATGACCAAGCTGATTGATCAACTTTGCCAGTGGGACTTGACCAGAACGATGAATATAATGAATTATACTGTCTTTTTACGTGTCGCGCCGTGCTACGGGTGTGAGAACACTACGCCTTCTTTCTTTGCGTGTACATTTGGGTGGTGTTATGATGTGTCTGACGTTGATTTGTGTGGGCGTTTGAATGAAGAGTTTTAACTTTTACAGAGAATATCTCTTTAACTTTGAGCTTTGTAACTCTGCAGATCTTATATTTGCACTAACAGCTGCAATAACACACTAAAGAAAAAGGAAAACAAGAAATCGCATCATATGACCCCTTAATATTTTGGGTTTTCAAACGAAAAAAAAAAAAAAAAAAAATCTGCCTTCCAATGTTTTTCAGGAAACCCAATGACAGCAGTATATGCCATATCTGCCAACCGTCCCGGTTACTCTGACTATTTCGTCCTGTCTCCACCGTCCTCCTACCGGAGCCCTTCTTGGATGTCCTACCCTCCAGAGCCAGAGGACCTTCCACATCAGTGGAATGACACGGTAAAGGCAAGCTCTGTTTCTATATAAAGTACCGCCAAGCGTGACTAACCCTACCCCGATGACTCCTAACACATCTGGTATTGTGACCCTATTACATTCACATTTTGTTATTATCCACAAAGAACCTTTATTCATCTGAATTGTCTCTGTTGTGTCATCTTAAATGTAAATGTCTTTTTTTTTTTTTTCTTACAGAACCAGTGTCACCTAGAGACCATCTGCTGAATTGGAGTAATTTCTGATGTTGAGCAGACTCAGAAATTTAAAGGGGTATATTGGAGTTTTAGATTACTATCAATTTACATTATTATTACACTGATTATACATTTAAAAAATAAATAAGGTAACACTTTACAATAAGGTCTCATTTGTTAAAATTGATGTATTAACTAATAGGAACTAACAGGGAGCAGTAACGGTATCGTTTTCAATATATCAGACAGTCACAGTATCGTTTTCAAAAACTTGCACTTTGAAACCCATTTTAAAAAGTTTGCATTTTCAGGCTCCCAGAACACAGTTGACGTGTGAATGAACGGCCAAAACGCATAAAAAGTTTTCCTTTTTTAGTTGAAAACGGTGTCGTGTAAACACCCTTAGACTATAGAATTACTGTTCATTGATAGTTCATGTTAACTAATGTAGTTCACTAATGAAACCTTATTTTAAAGTGTTACCAAAATCATTTTAATTATCTCTGATATATATATATATATATATATATATATATACAGTGAGGAAAATAAGTATTTGAACACCCTGCTATTTTGCAAGTTCTCCCACTTGGAAATCATGGAGGGGTCTGAAATTATCATCGTAGGTGCATGTCCACTGTGAGAGACATAATCTAAAAAAAAAAATCCAGAAATCACAATATATGATTTTTAAACTATTTATTTGTATGATACAGCTGCAAATAAGTATTTGAACACCTGTCTATCAGCTAGAATTCTGACCCTCAAAGACCTGTTAGTCTGCCTTTAAAATGTCCACCTCCACTCCATTTATTATCCTAAATTAGATGCACCTTTTTGAGGTCGTTAGCTGCATAAAGACACCTGTCCACCCCATACAATCAGTAAGAATCCAACTACTAACATGGCCAAGACCAAAGAGCTGTCCAAAGACACTAGAGACAAAATTGTACACCTCCACAAGGCTGGAAAGGGCTACGGGGAAATTGCCAAGCAGCTTGGTGAAAAAAGGTCCACTGTTGGAGCAATCATTAGAAAATGGAAGAAGCTAAACATGACTGTCAATCTCCCTCGGACTGGGGCTCCATGCAAGATCTCACCTCGTGGGGTCTCAATGATCCTAAGAAAGGTGAGAAATCAGCCCAGAACTACACGGGAGGAGCTGGTCAATGACCTGAAAAGAGCTGGGACCACCGTTTCCAAGGTTACTGTTGGTAATACACTAAGACGTCATGGTTTGAAATCATGCATGGCACGGAAGGTTCCCCTGCTTAAACCAGCACATGTCAAGGCCCGTCTTAAGTTTGCCAATGACCATTTGGATGATCCAGAGGAGTCATGGGAGAAAGTCATGTGGTCAGATGAGACCAAAATAGAACTTTTTGGTCATAATTCCACTAAACGTGTTTGGAGGAAGAAGAATGATGAGTACCATCCCAAGAACACCATCCCTACTGTGAAGCATGGGGGTGGTAGCATCATGCTTTGGGGGTGTTTTTCTGCACATGGGACAGGGCGACTGCACTGTATTAAGGAGAGGATGACCGGGGCCATGTATTGCGAGATTTTGGGGAACAACCTCCTTCCCTCAGTTATAGCATTGAAGATGGGTCGAGGCTGGGTCTTGCAACATGACAATGACCCGAAGCACACAGCCAGGATAACCAAGGAGTGGCTCTGTAAGAAGCATATCAAGGTTCTGGCGTGGCCTAGCCAGTCTCCAGACCTAAACCCAATAGAGAATCTTTGGAGGGAGCTCAAACTCCGTGTTTCTCAGCGACAGCCCAGAAACCTGACTGATCTAGAGAAGATCTGTGTGGAGGAGTGGGCCAAAATCCCTCCTGCAGTGTGTTGCAACCTGGTGAAAAACTACAGGAAACGTTTGACCTCTGTAATTGCAAACAAAGGCTACTGTACCAAATATTAACATTGATTTTCTCAGGTGTTCAAATACTTATTTGCAGCTGTATCATACAAATAAATAGTTAAAAAATCATACATTGTGATTTCTGGATTTTTTTTTTTAGATTATGTCTCTCACAGTGGACATGCACCTATGATGACAATTTCAGACCCCTCCATGATTTCTAAGTGGGAGAACTTGCAAAACAGCAGGGTGTTCAAATACTTATTTTCCTCACTGTATATATATACACTCACCTAAAGGATTATTAGGAACACCATACTAATACTGTGTTTGACCCCCTTTCGCCTTCAGAACTGCCTTAATTCTACGTGGCATTGATTCAACAAGGTGCTGAAAGCATTCTTTAGAAATGCTGGCCCATATTGATAGGATAGCATCTTGCATCTTTGTAGTGGAGATGAGTGGTACCCGGTGGGGTCTTCTGCTGTTGTAGCCCATCCGCCTCAAGGTTGTGCGTGTTGTGGCTTCACAAATGCTTTGCTGCATACCTCGGTTGTAACGAGTGGTTATTTCAGTCAAAGTTGCTCTTCTATCAGCTTGAATCAGTCGGCCCATTCTCCTCTGACCTCTAGCATCAACAAGGCATTTTCGCCCACAGGACTGCCGCATACTGGATGTTTTTCCCTTTTCACACCATTCTTTGTAAACCCTAGAAATGGTTGTGCGTGAAAATCCCAGTAACTGAGCAGATTGTGAAATACTCAGACTGGCCCGTCTGGCACCAACAACCATGCCACGCTCAAAATTGCTTAAATCACCTTTCTTTCCCATTCTGACATTCAGTTTGGAGTTCAGGAGATTGTCTTGACCAGGACCACACCCCTAAATGCATTGAAGCAACTGCCATGTGATTGGTTGATTAGATAATTGCATTAATGAGAAATTGAACAGGTGTTCCTAATAATCCTTTAGGTGAGTGTATATATATATATATATATATATATATATACATTTAATTCAATAAGTAATTGTATTATAATTGTATATTTAATATTAATTTAATTATTTCTTAAAGGGACAGTTCACCCAAAAATGAACATTCTGTCATCAGTTACTCACCCTCAGGTTGTTCCAAACCTGTATAAATTTCGTTCTGCTGAACTCAAAAGAATAATTTTCATTATTGGGTGAACTATGCTTTTAAATATAAGAGAAAATATTAAAGATAATATGGTGTTATTTTAATTTTTACCTTTTTTTAAATATTTGTCCATACAAGGCAATATGAGAACAAATTTTTATTCAAACCTGTATGTTGTTGTTTTTTCCCCCAGTGTAACGCAAAAAAGAATTTTGGAACAGCATGAGGGTGAACTGTCTCTTTAAGAAGCCATGTGATTGTATCTTTCAGGTTGCGTGCCACCAAAAAGAATCGTCGTCTACTCTGAAATTTTGGATTCAGCAGCCCCAACCAACCACAACGCCACCCAGACCCATAAGCCACAAACTCACCTGCCAGCCTAAGTGAGATGCAGCACCCATTATTAATCAACGTCTGCAGTGAGGGTAAATAAACACAACAACCACGCTGAACAAGCAACAGGTTACCTCACTGGCCAAAACTGTGTTTTTCTTAAAGCTTTTTCAAATTAAGAAGTGTTGTATCTTATGCAGGTGGTTTTATGTGTATTTTAAACACCCAAGTTACTAATAACGAAAAACTAAAACATATTTATTTTTTTTCATTTTGGGCTTTCCTTGCTTCATCGATGCCTATCTGTGTCTTTTGCTCTCATTCATGCATTTTTTAAAGAAACGGTTATTGCAGGCGATTCTTTTTGAGCACTCCGTATGGCTTGTGTAAAAAAACCCGATGATGACGATGAATGATATAAAAGAAATCAAACATTTGGAGGGATGTGACATCCTGTACTGTATCTACTGTAGTCACAATGCAAAAAAAAATAGTATATGCTTTTTCTTTCTCTCAAAAATCCATAGCTTATGCTGTATTAAAGTATTTCACAATGCAAAAGCTTTCATAAAAGACATGAATCATGTTTTGAGAGTTTACATGTGACATGGGAAGATAGCCATAAAGGTTTAGTGGATAAAGAGATTGATAAATGATGAACGGATGGAGGGATTCATATTTTTAGTAGCCTTTTTGTAAGTACTGGAAGAGTAACAAAAACTACATATTTTATTGCCTTATAAAAGGTACCAAAACATAGAGATATTTATGAGAAAAAATATGCAGCATTCACCAAAATTGACTTTAAATCTGATTTAGAATATACTGATCCCATGAAATCAAATGAAAACTGTAGCATAATATCCTAATATGATATCAAATTGCTATAATTAAGCAAGTACGGTGTTGCAGAAGTAACATTGGGCATGTGTTCTTAAGAGAATGAGTCTAATGCATGTAGTCTGGACATATAAATCATAAGGGCTTTGTATGTCAAGTAAGTCCCATATTTTATTTGGGCAGTTATAGGACGGAAATCTATTGTAAAAAGAATCATACACAACAGAAGTATCCCATTAAATACATGCTACCTGTCAATGTACTTTACAGACTTTTTTTTTTTTTGCCATTTGCAGAATGAATCAAGATACATTAACATAATCGGATTATGAAAATTACATAATGTGTCGTGTAAATTATTACAAATGCCACTACTGTATGATTTGTGTTGAAATGAACGTTGTCCTTTCTGTTTAACTTCGGTGGTGCAGGGGATGTGCAAATATCTATCATGTAATTGTTCCTTTTTAAAGTTTTTTCTTTTAATATTTTTATATCAATTGAATCACCTTTTTTGGCCAACAACAGTGGACATTCGGCTAAAAATTGTTACCAATGTAAAATATTGTGCTTCAAATGTAAAAAAAAAAAAAAAAAAAAAAAAAAAAAAAAAAGCCTCCTTGTGAACCTATGTGGGAAAATTGTGTAATATTCATAATGTGTACATCATCATAACAAATAAGATGTTGACTTCTTTTCCTACTTATATATGACACTAAACAACTCCATATTTGACAGTACTGTATATTTCCCTTCGTTTCTGTAAAATATTATTCGGTTTAAACGTTCTACTTGTTATTTTCTTTTCTTCTTGATTATTTTATTTAGCATAGTGTAAAATAACCATCATTATATAATGGTTTAACACTTTGAAGGACTCATTTTTGTGGGTTACACACTGAATCAAATCTAATAAAAACGACATTTGATCATTTAAAAATGATTTTAAAAGACTTCATATTGTGTTTAATGTTTTACTAACTGCTTTATTGTCCATTTTAGCATTTTTAAAGTTCGTAAACAATATGGTGTCCATGCTAGCCTAGCTTTGCTTAGCTTTTCATTTCCTGTCCAGTAGAGAGCAGCACTACCCCTATATTTCAGTTCAACCAAAACTTCCTCCGCTGCAAAATTATTCCTGGCAGTGATGGAGCGGCTTTTATTCACTTTGTAAAACCCATTATGTCCTCTAACTCTAGTTTAAGCACATTTAGAGACGTATTTTCTATCTGGCCCTGCTTTGGATGTTTAGGTGCGGTCCCTTGTTTCTCTCCCCGTCCCTTAAGGGGATTCATCTAACGTTACCTTGCCAAGGTGTCTTTCATCGGGCTAACTTGAGGACTGTCCGGGCGGGGTGGCTGTCAGCCCGGCTGAGGTGAGTTTCTCTAACAACGCAAGAGGCTGCTGGAGGGTAAAAGCGGCCTGTCCACTTCGATTTCGTCTCTGTCCCTTTATCTGTGACAGCAAAGCCATTCAAAGCCACATGAGTCACATCAATCACTGCAGGGACGAGGCTTCTGTCTCTCCTAAATGTCTGGTTGCATTTAAAGCGCTAATCACTGTTCACCTTATAGCCTACTGCAGGTGAAGCTACATAGAGTAAATGGATTTTTGTTCATAATTCATGCGGAATGACTTCCATTATGACTATAAGCTACGAAGAGTGGTAATCATTTATTTGAATGGTATCCAAAGAACACTCGTATTCGGCTAGCAAAAAGTACTAATTATCGACTATTGCTAAAATAGTCGGTATAAGGGTGAATGAGGACACTTTTGCACTTTAGAACGGCAATTTATTGTCACCCCAACACTTCAGACCAGCAAACGATTTCCCCCCTATTAATTTATTCAAGAATTAGTTATATTGAAAGTGCAGTTCATATAGGGGTGGGTGATATGGCAAAAATATCATATCACGATTTTATCACGATTCTTTTTCATGTTGGTTTTACTATTTTGCAAGTGACTGAGCATTACAGCCAAACTAATGTCCCTATTTTAAAAACAAAGCCTAGTAACACAATAAAAAAGAATGGCAGACGTTTAGGCCAAAGTGGCGAAGATTAAAATCTTTGTAATTATTTTCTTTGTTATTAAAAATTAAGAACAAAGATACACATTACACGTACACAACTTAATATACAAATGAAATAAACAGTGCTTTATTATTTTTTTCAGTCAATTATACATTGATTCTTATTAAAGGGGACATATAATGGTATGCACTTTTACAAGTTGATTGTACTGAAATGTGTGTTGGCAGTGCCTGTACACAACCATCATAATGATAAAAATCCATCCAGTGTTTTTATTTTTTTTCAAATCGAGCTGTCTGACCGTGTGACGTCACACGGTCGGACGCCCCTCCCACAATTGTTAATTGACAGCAACGTTTCAACACAGACCCGCCCTGAGCGAGCTGTCATCATAGTCCGCATTGTTGATACGCTGGAGCAGAATGGCTTTGTTGTCTTCTGTTCTTGGGTGTAATAATGAACACAGCAGTCATTTTGATGTTCCTAAATCCGAACCGCTGAAGACGCAGACAGTGGCTGAGTTTTGTTTTCGAAGGGAATATTCCCCACGATCAACGTCAATGCTTTCATGTTTGCGCGAATCATTTCTCACCGGACTGCTTTATAAAGGAGGGTCAGTATAAAGCTGGTTTTGCTAAGAAGCTGCTCCTGAAAAAAGGATCGGTTCGGTACCAACTATTTGTGTTCCTGCTGCACCTCCAGAAGTAGTGAGTGTAACGTTTTATTAACCTTTATATTAATCTTTGCAAATCGCTTGCACGCTTCACGATGAATGCGGCTAAGGTTTACACTCAGGGTACGTTACGGCATGTTTTCTATGCACAACGTTCTCAATATAGTTCATAATCCCAAGTTTATAATGAACAACGCATGTGGTTATTGTGTTATTACAAACTGTGTAGGCACAGAACAAAGGGGTGGGGTGAGCAAAGCTCATTATCATTTAAAGACACATGCACTTAAATGGCGTGCTGAAAACAGAGCTGTTTTTGACCAGGTAAAATGAGTGTTTTCTTACAATACTAATGAGAATTTTTTATTTAAGTGTAATACAAACTTTTCATTTAGACCCTAAAGAATCATAATAACTTGTACAAAAATGGCATTATATGACCCCTTTAAAGCTACTATTAAAGTTCTCAGTCAAGAGCAGTGAGTGATTTCCCCTTTGTGTTTTGTTGTTTTATTAACATTAAAGGGATAGTTCTCCCAACAATTTTAATTGTCATAATTTACTCTCTTAAGCTGTTATAAACCCGAATAAGTTTCTTTCTTCTGTTGAAAATAAAAGTTATTTGGAAGAATGTGGCTAACCAAACAGTTGATGTACCCCAGTGACTTCCATAGTATATTTTTTCCCTATGGAAGTCAATGAGGACCAGCAACTGTTTGGTAAGCCACATTCTTCAAAATATCTTCATTTGTGTTCAGCACAAGAAAGACATGAATACAGGTTTGGAACAACATTAGAGTGAGTAAATAATGGCAGAATTTTTTTTTTTTGGGTGAACTATCCCTTTAAGGACGAGCGGCAGCGTGTTTACTAGGCTACTGTCTCTTTAAGACCTGCACGCGACGCGATTTGACAAGCAGATTTTCTCTCAATTTTCTTTGTTTGCTTTCACTTTAGACATAACCAACTTTGTTTATGTAAACCTTGTGTGTATTTGACAGTATAAGCGCAATACGACTCAAAAGATAACTTAGTCCAGTAACCAGACGCTGTTAGACAGGCTTTTAGTGCATGTGTGCTTAGGGTGAATGCGCTCAGAAAAGCGCACGTTAGAACAGCGCATCAGCACGCGAATGACATGTTTAACCGGCAAGGCTTTAAAGCACATGCAAATAATGAACTTTTGTGAACTGCAGTGTCCCGTTCCTCTGCGTTAACATTTGATGTGAATAAACGTTGCGTTGTGCAGTATGTTGAGACGAAGGCGCCAGAACTGCAACTGATAGAATGCACGAAATACGGTATTTCTTCAAAAGCAGATCGAAAAAAATCGAAACTTTTTCGACAATCGATGTCAGTGGTAAGTGTCCTCTCAAAATCTTTCATAACATATTTTTGCATAATATCTCGTAATAAAATATCCATATTTAAACCTTTATACATTATAATTACTAGAATCTGGCAACGGACGTTCGCGAGAGAGTCCGGCGGAAGGGTGACCTCTAAACTTACATACTCCTAGGATGTCTTGAGGGTGAGTTAATTATGGGATCATTTTCATTTTTGGGTGAACTGTTCCTTTTAATATAGTTTATGAAAATAGTATACGTGTTTTTTTTTGTTTTTTTTTTATTTCTATGAACTAAACCTTTGAAAATATTTGTCTTTATTGTGGACTGTCTGATATGTCATTGACCCTAATACACTTTACAGTGATTGTCGCATCATCTTTCTCGTCCTGATCCTTTGGCTAGTCACTTGATGTTTGGCCTTAAAGCAACTTTACTGGAGGCTTGGGCTACTTGCACTGCTGTCAAGGATGTAAATATGCGTTTGGAGGCCTTTGAGCTCTGCTGGCTCAGCTCGTGTGGACTGCCTGGGAGGCCTGGTGTAATAAGAGATGTTTAATCGCCTCTTTCAGTAATTAATGTGCAATCACTGAAAGGCAAACAAATGGGAATTGCACAGCACTCAGCAAATGATCAGAGTGGAGGGTATCAGCCACTCGGAGGATTTACATTTCCAGCGAGAGAGAGAGAGCGAGAGAGAGAGAGAGAGAGAGAGAACATGCCGCTTAAGTGAACTAAATATGGTTAAAGCTAAAGTGATTCTCATTTAAGAAAGCCATAAAGTGAAATAATGCAAATGCAAGCATGCATTTTTAACAAGTTTGGGAAAAGTAAAAATGATTAAAAAATGTGGGTCCCCGAGGCATCATGTGGCTCTTGGATAACAGAGGGAATGTAGGTAGGCGAAGCTGTGGTATTATCTGAAGATGTTTACATTTTAAATATGCCAGGAGGATATTTGCATATTTATCTCAAGCGGCTTAATTTTGCACAGTCCTTGTATTTCCTGCGTCGCAGAAACTCTTTACACTGGTTAAACCACAACAGCAAATGCTCATTTTGTGCCGTGGTCCCTGTGGTTTATAACAGCTCTTTTGAATATTTAATAATCATTGAGCTATTTTAGAAGCGTATGATCTATTCACTTTAGAAACTACTTCCTGTAGAATTTGCTTTTTTTTTTTAGAAAGCCAGACTTATTTTTCTAAAATATTTATCCCCCCTGTGCTGCTTTGGGATATGCAAAAATCAATTTTCCATTTTGCATTTAGAGCATGTGACTTGCGTTAGGTAACCTTAAAAGAACCTGTAAGGAAGGGTTTCATCGCCACATCCAGACTCCATCCTGGGATATTTTGGAGTTATAAAGCAGCTGTAAATGTTTCTGTGTCATTAGCAACACCAAATGCATACACTAAAAGTTTGTGGTTGGTAAGATTTTGTAATATTTCTATATTTTTATTGAAACCTCTATCATTTTTTTTCAGGATTCTTTGAATTAGAAAGTTTCAAAGAATTCATTCGGCATTAATTTGAAGTAGATTAATGTTATACCGTTCCTGAATTGCTCAACAGCAAGCATACACTATCTCACGAGCATTAATATGACAAACTCAAGGACTCGACAGTCACAATCCAGCAGTGAGGCGCAGGCTCTGATGCGCAGCCCTGGTGGCGACTGTGTGAGATAAGGAGCTTACTGGATGAATGCCCGAGTAATTAATAGTTGGATAGGGTGAAACTACTGTATGTTTCAGCTGCCCCACGCCGGCTCTTTGTAGACTAAGAACAATGACCCTCGCCACCCGAACGCCTTCTCAGTAAGACAGAAGGCTACTGCAACACCCTCTAAGTTCTTTGTATTCTTTGCAATATTGAACTGTGTGCTTGACAACCATTCTATAAATATACTGAATACAACATTGCTACCATTATACCCAGAGATAAGCGAACTATGCTCTGCTACAATACCTGGAATTCACAGCTTTAGTATGACATTTAATAACGAGGTTATTTTATATATTTATATTTTTTATATAATACAACTTTTATAGTGTGACAACGTGCCTCATTAATATTGGTCAAGGTGTTTTTGATGTAGAAATATCATATTTTTTGTTGGTGAACTATTGTTGCGCCCATTAGTGGCACCCAAAACAATGATAAGTAAGGGGAGTAAAAATATATCGTGTCATAATATAACGCAATACAAAAATGCAACAATATGTACCATGGATAGTGACAATATGTATTGTGTATAATTCACCCAAAAATTCAGGTTTTCAGAGTTTTAGTGTCAGTATGTCTATATATAATGTAACCTATAATAATGCAATCTGGGAATATTTGTGGGTCCTGATAATGCCAAATGTCTTATGTTACCAGTAAAAAGTGGCCTACATTATTTTAAATATATCTAGTCAGTGACAGAGTGCAAGCATATTCGTTTAAAATAATTCTGTATTTTCAGCTTCAGAATCATGAATATTTTAATTCTGGTGTCACCACTGTAAATTTTGCATTTTAATCAACAGTACATTTTTTGTTAACCTTTTACCATATGTCTTGGAGTATCGCAATAATATCGTATCGTGAGTTCAGTATTGTGACGTATCGAATACTGACATGAGGGTATCGTTACACCCCTACACTCTCAGAAAAAAAGGTACAAAAGCTGTCACTGGGACAGTACCCTTCAAAAGGGATCTAATATGTACCATTTATGTACTAATATGTACACTTTTGGAACTAATATGTACAATTTCGGAACTAATATGTACACTTTTGGTACCAATATGTACCTTTAAGGGACTAATATGCACTCTTTAGGTACAAAGGTGTACCTTTTGAAAAGGTACCTCCACAGTGCAGTGACAGCTTTTGTACTTTTTTTTTTTGAGAGAGAGTTTAATTAACATTTTTACTTAGTGGTCAAAAAACAGTTAGCTCCACCCCTAAATCCACACAGTCGGTGCTATGCCCCGCCCCATCTAGCCAGCAGACAAACATTGCAAATCTGTTTGTGGCCACTAGTGGTGCAGTGTCTATTCCAAAGTTGTTGTTCAAAATCCTAGTTGTCCAAGCCTATTCATTTCCACCCCCAATGTAATACCAAATTTTGCATTTTAATCAACAGTACATTTTTTGTTAACCTTTTACCATATGTCTTGGAGTATCGCAATAATATCGTATCATGAGTTCAGTATTGTGACATATTGAATACTGACATGAGGGTATCGTTACACCCCTACACTCTCAGAAAAAAAGGTACAAAAGCTGTCACTGGGACAGTACCCTTCAAAAGGGATCTAATATGTACCATTTATGTACTATGTACAATTTCGGAACTAATATGTACACTTTTGGTACCAATATGTACCTTTAAGGGACTAATATGCACTCTTTAGGTACAAAGGTGTACCTTTTGAAAAGGTACCTCCACAGTGCAGTGACAGCTTTTGTACCTTTTTTTTTTTCTGAGAGTGTAATTAACATTTTTACTTAGTGGTCAAAAAACAGTTAGCTCCACCCCTAAATCCACACAGTCGGTGCTGTGCCCCGCCCCATCTAGCTAGCAGACAAACATTGCAAATCTGTTTGTGGCCACTAGTGGTGCAGTGTCTATTCCAAAGTTGTTGTTCAAAATCCACATATATCCCAAAATAATTCATCCGAATAAAAAGTATGACATCTACCAGACAACAAGCTTAAATATCATATGCTATTTAAAGTGTTACAAGTGAGGTAAGCGCTGCTGTCCATAGACGCCGTCCAGTAGGTGTTCTGGGTGAGTCATTTTCTAGTTAGGCTCGAAGAAGCGAGATGCCAGCTCCAGCTGAGACAATGAATGCCCCAATGACTAAGAAAAGTAGCAGAATGTTTGTGAATCAAACTTAATGAAGCAGTATTTTGGATTTGAACGCCAAGGACGCTGAGTAAGTGCACTTGGTTGAGTCAGGGCGGTAGAATGTCTCATTAGTGGGACGGAAATGGAACAAATCTTGAATTAATGAAGCAGTTGGTGTGCTGTAATTTCTGTTAGATCTCCATTCTAACATATCCATATCTCCATAGATCTACACCGTAATCTCCCCGCGCTTTTACACGGGCAACACGAGCGCCAAGCTCATATAGATGCCTTGTTTGGCCAGGAGCAATTCCATTTGGATTCTCTCCGAGGGCTCATTATCAAAGTCTCATCTACTAATAAGAAGGCAAGGCTATAATTATAGCTCAATATACCTGGCAGAGCTACGGCTCTGATTAAATTGTTGAAGGGCAAAATGAGGGCCTGAGAAAGGGAATGAGGTAGAGAAATGACATTGAGGGAGGTGGAGAGAGGAACGAGAGGGGGAAAAATGTTTTCAAATGATAAAAATATGCATACATTGTTCCCTGAGCTGAATTTTCTTTTTCTGATTGACAACCCTTTTCATGAATTAGGAATTGCTTTTGTGTCCTGTGTGGAATGATTTTTACTTTGCATTTGATTAGATGTGTTTTTGTTTGCTCTTAGAAGATGGTTATCGTACTTGATTTTGACAAGTTCTTGTCTTTCTCTGGGATCAAAGTAGGTAATTAGAGCAAAAATGTTCAACTTTCTGTATATTTTCCCAGTCCTTTTTCCGTCCGAATATTCTTAAGACAAATCAAAGTACAGGACGCCAGTTATATATGAAAGTGCAATGGAGCAATGACTCCAATCATTTGCATGCCTGTTACTGATTGGCCACGTCTATGCCTTATGCAAATGAGCGCAAGGGAAGTGTTTCATTCATTTTTCGGTTTTAGTATTCAAACGTCCACTTATTTATTTTCTGTTCATTTTTAGTTAAAAAAAAAAACTTTATTTTATTTCAGATTGAATTAAATTAGTGAAAATTATATTTATTTATTTTAGTTTTAGTTAACAATAACAACACTGGTATGCATTGTTTGACCTACTACATTTCCTAGATGATATAGTACAGTATACAACAAGGGCACACTGGATTGAGTAATATATCCCACAATGCAATGCACTTGACTTTTAATATATCTTATTTACTCATTATTTAGTTGGACTGGCCAAAACTGAAGACATTTTTGATTTTTTTTTTTATTAAAATGCAAAAAATAAATAAAATCTGAGATGTAAACTGGTCAGCACTCAACGACATGTACATAGCAAGAGTGTAGCATACTACTATCTTACACTTTTTTTTATATATATATTACAAACTGTTTCACATACTATTTAAAAAACTGATCAGTATGCTAGTAATTCTTTTCCTTGATTAATCTGAAATTGCATCTCATTCCCAATAGGGGGCGCTGTGTGTCATTCGATCTTAGTAGAGAGAGCTTGTGAAGATGAGGTAGTTTAGAAAGACTTGCAGATCCACTTTTCCCTCCCACGATGCATCATGGTACCAAATATCCTCATCTACCCAACTGAATGATACAGCATGACAGCCGTTTTTGCCTTATCTGGCTGATTGTCAAGTGTGAATCGATTTTCAGCGGGGGCTATTTTCTGTGACTGTAATTCTGTCACATTTTCCATTTTCTCTGCGTCTCCTCTTCTTTGAGGAGTTAAATAAAAGCGCCATGTCTCTTTTGGTGCTGTCTCTCTTTTAATACTATTGTGAAAGGGAGGATTTCACAATGAGCCTGATAGCTGAATGTATTGTGTCTTTCAGGGCCAGTGAATGTCGTTTCTCAACCTCTCTCCCATCCTCTTATTCTGTTTTCCTTTATCTCTTATTCTCTCTCTCTCTCTCTCTCCCTCTCTCTCACCTTTAGGAAACAATAGATTCACTGCATGTCCCTGCGGCTGACTGTCCCCTGCCCACACACATTTTCTCTCCATCTGTCACTACATTTTCTTACCTCTTCATCTATCTCTCGGTCCATCTATCGACTGTGACTGCCAGTGGGATTGTGTGTGTGTGTGTGTGTGTGTGTGAGTGTGTTTTAGGCTCACCACCTCATGACCATCTGCAACCTGCTCTACTGTCAGGCTTTTGTGAGTCTGAATGTGTTGTGCTATTCTTGTCCTTGTCTCTTATCTTGCACATATTTTGAGCCCCCACACTGAGTTTTTCACCAGGCAATCAAAAACTTTTCCCAGGCTGACTTCTAGATCTCTGTTCCCTTGGATGTTAACAGGGCTTTATACATAGGTGCCATTGGGACAATATTTATTTTTAGTTACACTTTATTTTAAAGCAACACTAAAGATTATTTTGTACCTTAAAATAATGTTTCCAAAATCGTTTCAGTGGTTCATCAACTCGTAACAGTATGAGTTACAGTTCGAATGAGACATAAGAAACTACAAATTTGACTTGCTTTACGGCAAGCGTTATAATGTCATGACTGATGTCGCAATACATCATACTTTCATAAAATCATGCAACATACTCTACCTTGTCTGTGGACATCGTTATTTCCAAAGCCGATGCTGGATAAACAAATAGCGTGCATGTGACGGTAGGCTGCGGTAGGCTAAATTATTTATGACAGCGGTAATGGACAATTCCGCTTCCAACCTGTAGGGGGACCGAAGAGGAAAAGTGCTTTGGCTTTAAGGTGACGTAGTTACATAGTAACATTGATTAACTACATGTACGCTATAGACTTACGGTTAGGGTTTGGTTTAGGGTTAGTTACTTGTAATTATGCATAATTCATGGTTATTACTAAAGTAAGTACATTCAGTAATGTGTAACTACGTCACCTTAAAATAAAGTATTCCCATATATTTAACTGAAAATGCTCATTAACCTTTGCTGAATCTAATTGTATGGCTTTCAGTTGTACTATAAAAATGCTTTGTGGCTTTGTCAGATACTAACAAAAAAAGTGTGCTTCATGTTCAATATGTTTCCAGTGTGTTTCGTCTGAATGAACTATTTTTATTTGATTCTGAAAAATGAAAGTCAAAGGGTTAGATCAGTTAGAAATGAGCACTGAACAATTAGTGTTCAAGTTAATGAATCCTCCTTGTTCAATGTGCTGACTCATTTTTGTTCACATAAATCTCTTTCTTGTGAAGTGTGTGACTGCTTTTGGCACAAACTAATTGGTAATTACTGAACTTTTTATGCATTCATTTACATGACAATGGCGTTTTGGGGACCTGAAAAGAAAACTTTTGAAAACGTTTTCATGATGCACGTTTTTGAAACTGACACCCTTACTGTCTCCGTCTAAAGTACAAAAATGCTAATTTGTGAAAACTATGACGTCATGCACACGTGCATTACGTGTTTAGTCTATAGGAGCGTAGTTTCTTTACAAAGTGACATCGCCAACTACTGGCCTGGTATCATAATACAGCCTTTTTAGTTGTTTTCGTGGATCCGTGTGAACGTGGGAACGTTTTGACAGCTGACTGCACCCTCCTACATCATTTCCACCCTCTCAAAGACATCATGGTCATGGTCCCTTGACTTACATTATTGTAAACTGCCTTTTCACCCAGCAGCAGCAGTCACGGGTCACTGGCGATTCCAGGCATGTTTCTCATTAGGTCTCGGGCTGGAATCATGTGACAGGGCAATCAAGCCTCCGTCATGGCTGTCCACAGGGATCTGGACAAGTTCTGTATCTCTGGGACCTCTGTGCTCCGCCGTTCTGGTGTGGTATGACCACTGTGCCCCATCCCCCTCTGTTCTCAAGTCACTTTAAACTCGGTGTGGCAGATTTTGCCAGTGTGGCCCGGCAGGGAGCTGAGTGATCGGTTTTCTTGACACAGTGCTAATAACACTTACTGGACAAAAACTGCTAACACTAGATGTAACCACAGGGAAAGCGGGAATGGGAAAAACTCAAGTAGGCAATGGAGAATTGGTAAATTAAGGCCTAAAATGAGGTCTTAAACCCGTATTTGTGGCTTTCTTTCTCTCTTCGTCCTCTTTTGCTCTCTGTATGTTGCGACAGTGAAATAAATGAAAAACAATATTTTTATATTTTCATTATATTTTTTTAGTTTAGTTCTTCCAACTTATTTTAGCTTCTAATTTACATTTAAGTTTTTAATCTAATATTTATATTTTATTACCTATTAATTATTTTATTTAACAATAACAACACTGCTGCACACACACACAGACACACACATATATTAACAGAGAGCACATTGGAGAACACTCTACTTCGTTTCTCTAATAGCCTTAAGACTAACGCGAATGTGGTGAGCGCGTGTTAAAAATCAGAAATGGTGAGAGAACATTGTGCTTGGTACATTTTTCGTCTTCAAACCAAACTTGGGTCTTTAGCCGCCAAAATCTGGCTAGCGTGCTACCCATAACGTTTGCGCGTTAGGTCAGTAGGCGGAGAGTAGGCGGTCTTTTCAAACGTATTCGACCACATTTACACTTCGAAAGCAATTCAGTCGAATGCGTTTTCGACTAGGCTACCTCTGGAAGTGGTCATAAGTGGACAAACTCAGAACGTTTTAGACCCCGTTTACACCTGTATTTAGCGTTGTCCATTTGCGATTCGATCGACCAAAAGGCATTTTAATACCAGGTGTAAACAGGGCCCCAGTCTCTTTACATTTGACCAACATGCTACTGTATATGAGTTCCAGTTGAATCTATGTGAGAAAAGTCATACTCGGTTAACACTTTACCTCAGTCTGACAGTGTTGATTTACAGTGTTTTGCTGTGAGGTGCTAGATCTGTGTCCTTCTGCTAGCGCACAGGGGTCACAGTAACATACTGTTTCAGGGTTGAATAAAGACATCCTCCGTTTCTGTCTCCAGATTTCCAGTGACAGTCGTTTAGATAAGATCTATCCGTCTGTCTGAATGCTGTGCAAGTAGACAGATAGTGGGCAAATTAGTGAGAATCAATGCCTACAATTTAGAAAAAATCATAAGAGAGCCATAAACCTTTCATTTGTATTCTTAACTCAAGTGCAAAAGTGTCATTTTCAAATTCAATTTTGTTTTGTTTTGTACAAAATCATAAGATTTTTAGAAAAAAGTAAGCATGAAGGTCGACACCTCACCCCCTAAACTGAAACGTCGTTGCGACATAAGTAGATTGTACGAAAACCTGTACAATCTCATTCATACGAATTAGCCACCAATTGAGTAAAAAGGTTAATTCTGAGAACATTTCGAAACTGGTTGCTTGGAAGGACTAAAATTCATGTTGGCTGATTGTCACGATGTCAAACAGGGCTTTCTGATTACATTCTGAAAGCTCTGACTGCCGGATCCACAGCTGGACTTATCCAATACGTGAGAAAGTTTATTTTGGCAGATGGATGTGAAAATAAAACACAACGTCTTACTCATCTATCATGTTTAGTTAATTTTGGTTGGGAGGAAAAAGGATTTGGATGGTAATCCCATGTTAATAGAAACACCAAGAGTTGTTTCTGTGGCATTTTGGCTCCCTTGTGCACATTTGAAATTTTCCGTACTAAAACAACCCACCGAACCTCATTAAAGCAGCAGACGAAAACTGATGCAACTGGCAGGTCTTTTGTGGTGTTGCATTCAAACGTCAGCAAGGTTCTGCATCATGGGACAATGCATTAAACCTTTCAGCAAACGTTAGTAAAAAAAAAAAAAACAGAAGTAAGTGGAAGCTAAGAAAGAAAAAAAAAGCTAAAAAAGACAGGTAAGTCTAGATGTGATCAACATTTACAATTACAATATCTCACTATGGGCTATACATTTCTTTTTCAATTTGTGAATGCAGATAATGGCAGATGATTTGCTGGGATGCATTGCTTTATAACCAGAATTGCAGACCATGCTCTTGAGCTACAATTCAGTAGGCTAATTAGCAAATGAAGAGAGAGCGTGACAGTCTAATAGCACAAAATTGCCCCTATTTTCTGACAGTCTCACTGTAATTTAAGTAAAGAATACGAAGCTGTTGTTTCAGCTGAGAGCCGGTAATGATCCACGGCCCTTGTTTCAAAACCGCAACATGTACAGTACCTGGGACAAAACAGCCCTAGATGATGATCACTGCAAATCACCGTGTTATGACATCTCTATGATCTGGAGACCAAGGTTTATATGCTTTTAAGACTGCAGAATAGACCATCACATATTATTATGTTTTGTATATCATGTCTGGTCCAAATCCATTTTTAAATGCATGTTTTTGTATTCTAAACTTGCCACTATAGACAACTTAAATTATAACTTTCAAGGTTTTTTTTTTTTTTTTTATGTTTTAGTTTATTAATAAATGCGTTTTATTCGGTCATTTTATTTTTATGTATTTTATTATTTATTCATTCAGTTTTCGAATTAGAGTTTTCTTTGATTTCAATTGATGCCTAAACTTTCTCGCATCCTGTTTTGACAGGAAGCTGCTGTACTTCTTTCAGAGGATGTCTGTGACTAACATCTTGTCATTCTGAGTCCAAACCAAACACTTTTACGGCCTCCTGCATCCCCTTGCTCTGAGTGTCAGGGCTAAAGCGCTAAAATGGAGAAAAATGCACCTTGCCCTCATATTGAACACATAAATCATCAGCGCATGGAGGCCTTGACTGCTGTTTCCTTTCCCTCTAATGGATCCCTCGTTCCACACCTCTTCTCCTTCAGCTGGGAATCAGTAAAGACACGGTATTCAGTCAGCTGGGTGTGAGAAACACCCTGGGAGATGATCATTATCTAGATCATCCTAGTTCCTCCCAGATGCTCTGTGTAAATTGGTAGATTCTGTGTGTTTTTGCTCATTTTCATGGTTATCCTTTAGGATGTTGATAGTTTTGGTGGTTTTTCTAGTGGGGAAAAATATTTTAAAGTCCCCCCCGTGGTGAAAATCAAGGTTTTATGTTGTTTATATGTCTATGTGGTGTATTTAATGTGCTTTAAGACAAACCATATATTTTCTCCTTAAAACTGCAGTGAAAAGAATGAGGTTTGAAATCGCTGGTGTTTCTGACCACAAACTACCTTGCAACCAATCACGTCAACGTGCCGGCGGGCTTTAGCATATCATTAACTGTGAACTAGCAGGGGAGTATCGAAAGATGCCAGGTTATCCCGGTATAGTTTTTTGTTGATATGAAATGTTGGGTTGATTTTGCAATATAGCGGGTGTATGATGTATATTACAATGTTATGATGAACTATATGCCTTCCTCCACTAACGTTCTGAGTTGTTCAAACGTTTCTGATGATTGTTAGAAGGCAGACTGAGATGCGAATGGGAACATAGTTTGTGTAACATTAGCAACACAACATAGTCAAGCAAAAGGCTAATCATATTAATTACTGTTATATGTCCGACGTTGTAAAGAGTGATACCATTGTGCTAGCCTGGTAATACCAGACTCTGCTACTTCACTTTGCTTCGTATACAGAGTCTGGAATGGCATAATAGAGAAGTGTTTTCTCTCTTACTAGGGGGCGCTTGTCTGACGTTTAAAATCATTGGTTACCCGTAAGCCAATCACATGACGTTTGGTTATGGCGTGTGTTATGCGCATGCTCAGCCGCATCTAACTTCCACTGTAAACACATGTATGATGCGAAAACAAAACCATCGAGCGAAATACCGGAGTGAACATGGCTGTGAACGACTTTTGCAGATTATGTGAAGTAAATCTACGCATCCACGGTACAATCAGCATCTACGTCACGGCTCTCAGCCCGCCCTCTGTTCGTTGATTGGCCCGGCCGTCTGAAGGCCGGTGGAAAACTGAAAGATAAGCTGCTATCTCAGACTGACTACAGGAGCGAAATGAAATTGAGCGGAAGTAGGAAGTCTGACGTAGTCAGGCTACCATTGTGCAGCGTTTACCTCAATAAGTTGGCCGAGTGAATCTGTGAGCTGGTGTGAGTGAGTGGAGGCCACAGCGCATGCGCGAGAACATGCGAAAGATGATGAAAAATATATATTTTATTTTTTGCGCACAAAAAGTATTCTCGTCGCTTGATCCACTGTAGTCACTTAGACTATTTTAACGATGTCTTTACTAACTTTTCTAGGCCGGCAGATGCAATTACCTATCAGCCTATGAAGGAGTGAGACAGCTCTCAGATTTCATCAAAAATATCTTCATTTGTGTTCCAAAAGATGAACGAAAGTCTTACGGGGCTGGAACAACATGAGGGTGAGTAATTACTGACAGAATCTTCATTTTTGGGTGAACTATCCCTTTAAGTGAAAACCCCAAGTGTACTGCACATTTAATTTAAAGGGGTCACGCGGCAAACGGACCAAGTGACCAAATTTTTCTTTCTCTGGCAAATGCAAGGTGTTTTTCGCAGTAGATAAAACTAATACATGGTTTCTTTACTGGTACACAACCTTTCAATCGAACCTCTTGTAGCCATTGGCATACAGTTCAAGGTCTAATCCAGGTCTTTAGAAGCTGTTTTGAGGTGGTTTGCATCCTCCTGTCAAAATGCTCTCTAGTCCTCCTTGACCAGCCACAGCACTTTACATTCTGCATGGTAGTGGTCTCACGGTGCTTTGAAATAATTCTGTGGACATTGTGACCATTCATATCCTGCACATGAGCAATATCCCAAACCGATTGACCAGATTTAGCCATTTTAACAATATCCTTCTTGGTTGCAGAGGACAGCTCCTTCCATTTGGTCATTTTTGCTGAACCCACAAAATAACATTTAATAATACAGCTAGTACCTGCCTCACATGAAGTCCCTGCGGGCCCTTGATGGAGACCGTGTGCAATCGAGAAGTCCTGCACTTATCGGTAACACGTACTGGTGCGAATTGGCTGACACTTCACTATCCAAAAACTTCTAGATACTGGAGATCATTAAAATGATGATGGATGTCACAGTGAAGGCACTGCGATCCAGAGTTAGATAAGCACGCTTTCAGTCTGCTGTAACATTTAACTTGAATCACACGATGTGAAATTGAAATGAGCTCGCTGAATATATCAGAGTTGCAGCCAATGACATTACTATGAAACAAGAAATAAAATCATTGGCAAGAACAAGTGAATTTCATCCTGAAAAACTCAAAGTTTCAAAGGAATATTCAATTTAAGCCACACAGTATGTCTTAAACATCAGTAGGAGATAACATTTCCCGTTCTGTGAACAGTTTTATTCCCCATCTTCCGTTAAATTGGATTCTGCAGGAATGTATTGGAAGGTTATGAAGGGCAATCTGAAATCGCTTCAAGGCTGTTTTGTTTTTTCTTCGTGTTTTTCTTTCTTTTTAAATCCTTACTCACTCCAATATTCCGTCTACGAGGTGAAGCACTTGAGATATCAGTAAAGAGACTACTACTCCCTGGGTATCTCCGAGGTGCAGTTCAATAATGTTTCATTTTTGTGTTTCATTTTGTAAGAAGCCAAGGGCTACGCAGAACATCAGCTTGACTGGGCTCGGCGAATGACGGCGGTAGAATCTCTCGGCGTGAAACATAGTTTCAAAAAGTAAGAAAGAAGTGACTCATGACACATTGTGCCAAAATTATATTTCACAGCAGCGTAGCAAAACTCATATCTCTTGCCAGATGTCTAGCCTGCAGTTTGTCTTCCGGAAAAGTCTTGTTGGTAGATTTGAGAGATTTATAGGCACCTTAGCATGATGTCTCCGCTTGTAAGCTATAAACAACAGACAAATTACCCGCCAGTTCATCATCAAATGATAGAAGACGTTTGACGTGTATCTGGCAACTAGCTTTCCAAAGTCATCAAAAACAAGACAGATAGTTAGATTCTTCAATTGTTTGATGATGGATATGTACAAAATAAAGACTTGGAAGTGTTTGCGAATTAACCTACAGGCACAATAACAGAGAAAATGAAATGGCCTAAGCTAAACGCCTTCGGTGGAAATAGGAAAGCCTTGTGAACTAAATGAACCTGAACTTTGCTTAATTCATCTCCATTAGCTTGAAGCTAGCATATGTCTTTGTGTTGAAACAAATTGTCTCTCAGTGTCATACAGAATAAATGGTGCAAAGCATAGGCTGTTTAAAGTGAAATGGCCTTTATGTGGAGATAGGATTTGGTGTTTGGTAATTTTTGTGATATTTTAGCAGTATGTGTTTGATTGAAGTGAGCATGTGTATTTTTTGTTAATGATAACCGACCGTTAGATTTATGTTTTATTTTTAGATTTAAATTTGTATGTTTTTCTATCATTTCCGCTTGTTTCTTCAGCATACATGGAGTCTGAGAACACTTTGAAAATCTGGGATTTCAAAATAATTTAAACTTTGACATTAAAGGTTAATTCACACAAAAATGAAAATTCTGTCATCATTTAGTTCCAAACCAGTAAAATTTTCGTTCATCTTTGAAACAAATGAAGATATTTTGAATGAAATCTGAAGAGATTGCTGTCCCTTCATTGACAGCTACGCAACTACCACTTTGACGCTGCAAAAAGTTCATACAGTCATCGTAAAATTAATCCTTATGAATTGAGCGGTTTAGTCCAAATTTTCTGAATCAATCTCTTTACTAAGAATCCATTATATTAAGAGAATAGGATTATTCGTTGATTATTATCTTATGAGAAGGAATATTAAATTTAGACTCATGTCAGAAAGTTCTTTAAAAACTATTTTTTTCTCAAAACAGTGTAAGGAATTGTTTTGTCTGGTTTGCCTCAGTCAGACCCAGCTTTAAAGGCTACGGGCATGTCAAGCGTCCCTGAGGTATGTAAACAAATGTTCAGCATGTAGGACGGGAGTTTAACTCAACTTCCAACTGCTGCATTCAATTACTCTTTATGTGCGGTTGTTTGTTTGTGCGCATGTACGTTTGCACATTTGTTTCATGGATATCATTTTTTGTAGGTGTGTTCTTAGGGCAAAATAGCAAAAGATGTGATCGATTTTTCATTTTAATATGATAAGGGGCACCCTATTAATGGCTTTTATAGCTTTCGGTGGCCCATTAATTTCAATGTTTTTGATCAGTAATGATTATTTATGCGTTTAGACTTGGAAAAAAAACAACCTGTCACCTACCTAGACCTAAACAGAAAGACAGAAATATCATAGTTCAACTCATATCTCTATATAAACAGTTCATAAAGGACAGCCATCTCGGACATACATTTTCAACAGAGGGGTGTAGAAAGTGATAACATTCAAAGTCTCTCTGTGACCTATCAAAAATCATGATCTCTGAAGGTTTGGAAAGGTCAGTGGTGGAAGAAAGCAGGCTTTGTGGATTCAAACTGAGATAAAAGATGAAAATCTTTTTCGTCTGTGGGAAGGAACTGAAATCTATAGTTTATTAAGCTTTGGATGAGACGTCTTTTGACTTACAGTGACATCCTTTTTGAGTTGGTAATAATATTTATGAAAACCAACGATGCTAAAAGTAAGCTATTATAAAACGGTCTGATTATTTTCTCGGTTGGCCTAATGTGGTTATCTTAAATCAAATTGTGCATAAGAATGAGGATCCCAGTTGAGTCCGGTGCCCACAACAATTTGCAAATCGGCTTTATTCAATGCTAGATCTTGTGCAAATTGAATCAAGCTTCATTTGATTGTGCAGACCGTATGTTAAATGTAATTTCAGTGTTACAGCAAATCCGTTGTTGCGCTCCCAGTGACATTTACACAATGTAAGCCATTTGTCAAGGCGTCACAACTTCAGCAAGTACAGTAATGTGAATGTAATAGTGATTTAAGCAGTGGTACCCACAAGTCTTTCATAGTGAGATTCACGTTAATGCAGATTTATGAAGGGCGTTGCGTCCTTCCTGTGATTAGGGATATAATGATTTCATACAGCCAAGCCAGGATGCCTGTCATGACGAGAAACCGGGTTGTAATTATTCATAATTAGATCCCTGTACTCACAGTGTTCTTTTGGAAATCATTGTGGCTTAAGCTGCCCTGATGTTGAGTGAAATGTGACCCTTTAAAAAAAATAAAAAAATATATATATATTTAACAAAGCAAGTTTGTTTTGCTCAAGTAGATACTATCTCGCACTTCAGAACAGAGAAAGAACAGCACATACATTATTCTTTAAATAAAAGAAAATATCACAGAGGAGGATTTTAATAGACTGTGCGGAAATATTTTTGGTGAAAACGGTCTTCCTCAGCAAATACTTCTGGTAATGAATGTGTCTGCTGGACAGTGGGATTAAAAGACATAATTAGATAAAAAGCCAAACGTCTTATGCTTTCCTGGGATAATAAAAATCAAGCATGTGCCTAATATTCAAGATAATTCGCTTACTGGCCTAAGAAAGATAGTATACAGTAGAGAGAATGTAACAGTGTCTGTTTGATTTTCAGTGGCCTTGGTCCCGGAAGTATTTTTCACATTCATCTTTCCCAAAGAGATTTTTAAAAAGTTTTCAGTAAAGAGTTATAAGCAATGAACCAAAGCAACCAGCAACAAGGTGAATCACAACATTACAAACTTTGATTTGAAGCAAAAAAGTATTGGAAAAACGGACAAAAAGACAAAGGTACAAGACTGTGTACTTATTAGCTTTAATGAGGGAAAGAACTACAATCCTATAAAGCATTGCAAATGATATAATCAAACAATGGATAAATATAAAACTTAATTTAAAGATGTAGATTATGTTTATAGAAACAATATAGTTTACATTTTATTGCAAAATGTACATAAAAATACAAATATTTAAATAGTTTGAGACTGTAGAAAGACTTCGTGGAAGTGGGCGGGTGCTAAAGAATTATTTTGGTGCTGTTTGCTTGTTGTGATTCTCTGATTGGTGGAGATTCTCTGCAGAATCATGGGTAATGTAGTTCTTTACACTGAATTCCGTTGTTGTTAAACATCCAGAGAGCTGTGCAATAAATATTATCAACTAAATATAAGAACAAAAGTAATTTGGGTTTGAAATGACACGATAGTGAGTAAATGTCTCTGAATGTACAGTGTTATGCCATGATGACCAATAAATTTGCTCCAATTAGGTGGAGGAGGAGCCACCAAGGGGTTGGTGCCAGGTTCACGGTTCACACATCACCCACAGAGTGTGTGTGTGAGATGAGTTAGCCTCCTCACCTGTCTCTAAGTGCGGGCTCATTTCTCAGCTTGATGTTTGAGAGTAATCTATTCCAAGCCAATCAATCCAACCAGAGAATGGATGGTGGATGTCAGGGGGTCCAAAGTTTAGTGTCGAAGAAGCAGACTCTTTGAGATTCCTGAGGCTGTACTGTCACAGTTTGAAAAGATAATGACTTTTACTGTGCTAACATCCACTGGGAAATTACTAGCCGTGCCAAAAAAGGAGGCGGAGAAAAGAACGGAAGATGGGAAGGAAAAAGATCCAGGTCATGGGGATTTCTTGTTTACCGCCATTTCGGAGCCCCGGGGCAGGACACTTCCACTGTAAGATGTCCATTTCCTTGATAACCCACAATAATAATGCAGCTCCATTAGCATGCCTGTCTCTGTGCAAAAAAAGCTGTCTGAAGTGACCTAAAACCTTTCCTCCACCTACATCCTTTTTGACTGACGTTTCTAATTTAATTCCAAGCCTCTCTGTTATTGCAGCTGGGCAGATGCAGATTCTTAACGGGAAGGCCCTTTAATTGTTTCCATGGCAATTAAGTGTACACAGCTGTGATGAATATTCTGAAGCACAATAGAGGGATGAGCAAATTGACCCTGAGTAAACAAATCAGGCTCCTTCTCACAACCAATAGAAAAGGAGCGGAGGAAGTGCAGCATAAGCAACTTGGAAAGGATGTGGTGGGCCTTTATGTTATAGTTAAATGAAGGCGCAACACAAATATTCACTCTCCAACTAAAATGTCAGCGGTTGCATTTAAAATGTGTAGTAAAAAGGTTCTGTAAATTAATACTATTGTGTGAGGTCAAATAAGAAACATTTGCATTTTTTGCAACAGATTTTGACATGGAACTGCAGTATAATAGTTACATTTATGTATTTGGCAGATGGTTTAAAGCAACTCAAAAGTACGCAAAAGCAACGTGAAGTATCTTATGTTCCAAGTCTTGAACATCAGTAATGAACATACTTTGAATCGATTCTTTCAATTGAATTGTTAGTTCATAAAATGGAATGATTCATTTATGAATCCAACTGTCCCGATTCTTGAGTTCAAAAGATATGGCTTAAGAATACTTATAAAATACTTTTTATGATACTTTTGTTTTTGAAGCTTGATAGCCCAAGTCCTCATTAACTTATTGTATTGAAAAGAATGCAGGATATTCTTCAAAAATCCACTTTTGTGTGAATGTTAAATGATGAATTTTCGCTTTCGTGTGCATTAATTCTCAACATTCAAGGCTCAGCTTTCACAAAGAATGAATTGGTATTTTTTTGTGACGAATCTTTTTTTCTTGAGCAATGCGCATACTCATAAAACTAAACATGTCCACAGTTTTTATATATATTTTTTTATACTTTATATTTTTGTTATTTACAGTGCAGCTAGACTTGGAGAAACTTTTATTTCGACAATAAAAAATCCACTAGAAATCAAATCCTCAGCTCAAAACATCTTTTCATAAGCTTTAAAATGAGTACAACTACAAAAAAATAAGCTGCAAACTTTAATAATAAAAGCATTGCCGTTATATAAAAACACATGGCAAGCTTCATGTGCTTTTGGCCCCAAGTGTGCACTTTTGTCTGAGTGCCAGTGTGTACTTTGGGAAATGGGAGTTCATTATCTGGATCCGTTCTGTCCCGACAGTAGAAACTAATTTTCCGCAATTGCCAGTGTGCCACATGTGTATACCAGCCAATAAAGCCTTAGTCTGATTGTTTAGTGGTTTATGCAGCATCTGTGAAGGTACAATCCACAACAGCCACAGAAGCAATGACTGTTATTCCAGTAATTGAACTCCAAGATGACAAAATGTGTTTAGACACTATGCTTGCGGTTAACCCGGAGACTTCTGAGATAGTCGTGAGGGTGTAAGGCGCTCATTTCAACAGATCTGCCAGCTAGTCGTAAGACTTGCGATTAAAATTTCTCACCGTGAAACATAAACAGCTTGAGGAGAACATAGCGTTCTGCTGTTAAATCATCAGCAAACCTTTATTTAACTTCACACAATGCTGTAGAACAGACTGTGCCTCCTTGTCACCTGATTGTATTCGCTGCAAGAACTTTATTATGTCTCTAATACATTGTCACCTTCTCCCAGTTTGGTATGTGCATCCCTCGACAGTGTTTGTGAAGGCTAAATAGAGAGGCGTTTTGTCGCTGGGATCTTCAAATGCTAAACATTAGCTATTGTGCTGTCGTCCTACCTTTCGTGCCTGAGAGAGCCATGGGAACAGATTCTCACATTCACATGCAAATACTCAGAAAAGCATGCATCTCTGTTTGCTGTGTGGATAAACTGGATACTCGTCCTCTCTCTCTCTCTCTCTCTCTCTCTCTCTCTCTCTCTCTCTCTCTCTCCGTGCACCTTTCATCTTTTCAATCAGAAGGAGCTGTTTGCTTCAAAGATGAAACCATTTCCACAGGCCTCTCAGAACCACACATTTTAAGACCTCTTTTGGATGCCGCAAAAGGTTGTGCTGAAAAGAGGAAGTGGAAGACAGTACCCATCACTTTTTGGTTATTTAAATGTAGTAATGACAATAAATGTTCAAAGGGGAAAGTGGAGCTTAGAGATTTCTCGAATGATGAGGAAAATCATGATGATGTTTCCTGAAAGACTGTCAGACAGCAAATTGTAGCTAAAGCAGTGGTTTCTACACTGTAAAAAGATATTTTCAAAAAAAATGTATCACAACATTTTTTCTTTTGTCAAATCAACTCAGGTAATTTATGTGGTTGAGCTAACATAAAATTTTGAGTTTCAGTTGATTAAACCAATCTTCTTCATTGTATTAACTAAAAAAAACCGATTTCAATTAACTCAAAATTTTAAGGCAACCAGGTTACTTACTTTTTTTAAGTTAAACCAACAATCTTTTTTTTTTTTTTACAGTTATCTGAAAAAAAAAAATACTCTGCTGTGGAACATTATATATATTGATATTTGAAGCTGTTCCAATCATGATTTTTCTCTTTCACTGCCTCAGCGTTAGTCGACTCAGGAGCTGCTGCCAACTTCATTGATGCCGATCTGCTAGAAAGACTCAAGATTCCTCAAGATCACTGCTATTGATGACAAACCTATTGGAAATCGGAAAGTTCAAGCCATCATTGCTGCCATTCAACTGGAAGTGGGACTACTGCACACAAAGAACAGGTAGAGTTTTATATTGTACAGTCTCTTTGAAACACCATTATTCTTGGCTATTATCCTTCCACAATCCTGACATCTCTTGGTCTGAAGGAGAACTCCGCCAATGGTCAAAAACCTAGAATACATCCGGCCTGCCAAACATTTTAGTCCTCGTCAAGCAAGATGGCCACTGTTCTTCACAAGATTCAACTTTACTGTCACGTATCAACCTGGAAGCAAGAATGGCAAGAATGACCGCTAATCACGTATCAACGAAAAAGCTCAAGTGAACCTTTCCAACTCTCACATTCTTGACCCTTATATAGTTGTTGCACCGATTAGGTGGGATATCATGACGGACATCAAGAATGCCCAACAACCTGGCATGGTTTGCACTGACTTCCCTGCAGGTAAACTCTTTGTGCCTTACCACTCTGTGATTTACCCTATTGCTTCTATTACATCTCCCTTTGCTCTCCCCAAGTCTGTTATGTTACACTATTACTGTATATAATTGTTTTCTTTTTTTTCTTTATAATATTAAGCCTTAAATGTAAGATTAAACCTTTCAATATATTTATTAGTTTATTACAGCTTCATATAACTCTCTTTTTATTGTGCTACACACTTTTGATATGACATTTGGCTTGATATTTGAAGCTATACCAACCACACTGACGGGCCATCAGAAATATATATTTTTTTATTGATTTATGAAGTCTGGTCTAAACTCAATATGGCAAGATTTGAACGTTTTTCAGTATGCTTTCACAAATAAAAGGCCTATTATTTTGGGCCAGAATTTATTGAATGCATCTTTAGAAAACATTGTCCATTTTCTTCATACATATAGTATATTAAAAGAATATGCTGTAGTGTGTCCTCAGAGATTGTAAGGATGTGATTGGAAAAATATGCTTTTGTAGATGCTACAATAAGATTTTTTTTCAGATGGTTTATGCCTCTATATTGCCTAAAACATTACATTGAATATATCCTTAACATCATTCAAATGCAAACATGCGATCTCAAGGATAAAATGGCATCCCTCTTCCTGAGGTGTAACACACTGGTACTTATTTAGACCAAAACTAATGGGGAGGTGGAGGGGGACTTATTATGTAAGTTTGAAAGTTGGTTTCACAATCCCTTTTTGACAGATTAACCATTCTTATTTAACCATTCAACTTTGCTGCTGAGACAAGAGAGAGATTTTTATGAGTAATTTTCTTTGATCTTTTATTCTAGTTTAAGCAAATGGTCTCAGAGGATAAGCTAATATAGAAGTTCTATGCTCACACAAGTTCAAACAAGCCAATGCCGTACACATTTGTTCTGGTGATGAAAGACAGAAAGAGACAATAGTGCTGTGTTCAAAGGAAATGACATAAGTTGTCAGTAATTACAAAAAGAAACTTAACTGAGCTATAAAGCAGAAGTACAAACTCGATGCCATTATAAAAGATGCTGTAGAAGTTATGCTGTGTAGCAGTCGGTAACTTGAAAGAATAATCACCCAAAAATTTAAATACTGTCATGATTTGACAAAGAATGAATAATTTCTCTACTGAATGTAGTTCATAAAAGTGGTCTAAATGATTTGTATGAATCATACTGTCCTAGCTCTAAAGTTCATTTCACTGACTAAATAATCTAGGTGATAAGTAAATAAACTTAAGTTTTAAAAGGTTCCTCACTTCAGAATTTGAAGGTAGAGCACCTGCTTTTATGATGCTTTACTTCGTTTTTAAGGTTTGAAAGAAAGTAATATGTCATATTGGAACACAATATGAGTTTCATTACAGAATTACCCTTAAAGAACAAAACGTCCTGTACTGCACAATCATTTATCATATTTTACTTTGCACATTTAGTTATGGCATTAAGGAAAATTATTGGATGCAACATTCCATTCCATAATTTGAATCGATAAAAACGTTCCCTGAAATTGTTTTTCCGTAACAGATAGTATGCACAACAGTGCTGGGCACAGAGTCAGGAAAATCTTTCTTTCTTCTTGTGTCATTGCTCAATGATGAAGCGCCTATACCTCCAATTGGATTAAAACTAAGGTAAGCAGCACAACGTCATGTCATAATTTAATGAAACGCACAAAGCAAGGATTTATGCACTTTCAGGAAAAAAATATTTAAAAAATTACCTTTTGAGGTACAACAGCTGGACATCTGTGTACCTTTTCTTTTTTTTTACTCCTAAAAGGTGCATATTAGTTCCTTAGAGTAGCAGTACCCCTAAAGGTAACATTTTTGTGTGGGTGCTTCTTCAACTCTGTGCCCTTATTTGAAAATAAAATCTCTTAACTCACCTTTCACACACTTACTTGTTTAATTTGTCCACTTGCAATATATAAAATATGTTTTACGGGTTACATTTATTTGTTAATTTATTAAAAGATGCCATTTCCGACACCTCTCCAATTATGTGTTGTGTTTAATAGCACCCTGTGTTGGAAATTACTTGGTGAAAATTAAGGAGGATTTGTGTAAAAATTTACATAAATGAATAGTTCAACCATGAAACACTATTCGCGTTCTGATTGGTTGTTTCAAACCTCCACAGCCAATCTATTTCATGTATTCAGTACTACTTCCCTTTATGACCACGACACATCCAAACGATTACACTAACTGTGCGCTCTATGCAAATTCTTATTCTAGCCCTCCATCCTCCCCAACACCACCTGCATATACTGTATGGGGGATCTCCCTCTCTCTAGTAGCAGTGCCATGTTTTCTTTAATTTTACATAGCATTAAAGGGATAGTTCGCCCAAAAATGCTATTTAACCCATGATTTACTCACCCTCAAGCCGTTCGAGATGCATATCGAGCAGATGGATGCTGGCGTATGACGTAGGACGTAGCGTAGGAAGCGTTGTGACGTAGAACGAACGTGACAGCGCAGCCAGAGAGCAGAGCAAAATAAAACTCTACGTTCGTTCTACGTCACGCCGCTTCCTACGCTACGTCCTACGTCATACGCCAGCATCCATCTCCGTGAACGCGCGTCGACCGCTACTGGAAGCCAGTTATTTTTGTTTATAAAGTTTTAAATATGTATATTTTTACGACAAAACCGCACGGATTACCCTCAGAAGGCCTTCGTTTATCCCCCTGGAGCCGGATGGATTACTTTTGTGAAGGATGCATGCACATTTTGGGACTTGAACGAGGTGGACCCCATAACTTCACATTATAACCACTGAAAGATCTAAGACATTTTCTAAAATAACTGAAAATGTGTTCGTCTGAAAAAAGATTGACATATGCATCTCGAACGGCTTGAGGGTGAGTAAATCATGGGTTAAATATCATTTTTGGGCGAACTATCCCTTTAAGTACGCCTTTAACAGAAGCAAGTCATACTTGCTCTGCAGATCTAGTCCGCCAAGACCAAACATTTCGTTTACATTAATAAAACATTTTATAAACTATCCCAAGAGTTGTCATGACTGAAATCCTTTTTTTCATTTTTTGCCTAATTATTATATATTTTTAAATGAATATTTTATGGATTTTTAGAGAGATTTTTAGAAAACAAAATGATATAGTCTATACAAAAGTTATTCGAAAAGTAACAAAAAAAACATAAAGACTGTTTTAAGCATCTTATAATGCAAAGACAAATGTTGAAATCTGCTAATTGTAATAAAACTCAACTGCTAGGACATAAAAATTGCCATAAAACTGAACCTGAAGAAACACCCATAAATGTGTCCTTATTGAGAGCCATAACATTATGGTAAGCTTATGAATAAAGACTACAACAAAATGTTTTTACTTTGTAAAACGATTTAGAGAGTATTAGTGAGAATCAAAAAGAAAAAGAAAAAAGCAAGCATAAATCTCAAACAAAACACCATTCCCATTTGCTGTTAAAAAATAGGAAAAGAGTTTCTCATGCAATTGGAAAATTGCTTCACTTGTGCTTTAGTGGCTTCCATTTGGGTTTGTTTATTGTTCCTTGGCTGCATTAGGCCAAATTCAATAGATTATGAAGGGAAACATTTAATCATTTATGGTGGGAGAAATTGCTTTTATTGCTGCACACAGTTAAATGAAAACAAAGAATACAACGCACAAACCTCGTTGAGTCTGCACAAATATGTCTTACTTAAGAGGCCAGATATGTAATCATACATTCATAAGACATCCAAGCAAGAAGGAAGAACTTAGTAAAGGCGATTAGTAAAGAATTGCATGATATATATATATTTTTTTTTGCTCCAATATGAAATACAAGCTAAAAGTCTGCAAGCAGTGTGTTTTGCCAGAACCTCCCTAGTCCTTTCAAGGCAGGTGGAGTTATCTGAAGCGAATGAGTAATGATTGTTGGCTCCCGTCACAAACCTACTGCAGATGTGTTTGTTTAGCAGGGGTCACTCTGTATAAGTGAGTGCAATATAGCACATAGGATGAGATTTTCACTTTTCTCCATCATGCTGTGGAAAAAGTAATGTTAGTTTTTCTTGAAACAAAAGATTGTCAAAATTATGCCCTTGTTGTATGATTTTAATTGTTAGATACAGTCATGAAGGTCAAAATCTCTGAGGTGGAACGGGCCAAATTGACCATTTTAAGGGGGGAGCCAGACATTTCATGTGTTTACTGTAAAACTAGCTACTTTTCATGCTAGGCTAATTTTAAGTTAGATTTTAAAAAGACGCCAAAGTTTACAGTGATAGTTGTCTTGCCGATGGCCAGGGAACAGACATTCCTCACTTAAAAATAAAAGGCCAAGTGTCAATTTGGCGTACATTAGCTGTGAAGTGCAAGACATATTTTGTTTCATTCGACCAAATTAATATACCCTCAAACACCATGGAATTTGCATATATATTGGATGAGCCTGCAAAACTGTCCAATTATGACAAAGTATTTTTTTGCATCATTATTTGGTTGATTTATGCACAAAAGCCTAATCAGGATAGTCTCCTGTTGCCATGGAAAATATTTGGCAAATGAGGACCATTGGCATTCTTGAAAAAAGATTCAGTGACATATTATCATATAATATTCCGACGCTGAGCCAACCCAATACTGATGTGAATTAATAGCATAATAAATTTGAATTATTTTTTTTGTCTTTAGGGACAAGACGGTGCTTCTGGGAATCTGCCCAGCGCCCACAATCCGGATTTAATTAAAAGTCTATTCTCCATCTGATATCCAATACACATTTAACCATGACTGTTTGGTTTGCAGGTTTGATTGGTCTTCCATCCAGTCTTCTTGTCTGTTTCTGCACGATTCCATGCTTCATTGAGATGGATTATTCTGCCGTTCCTTCAGGTTCCGGTATTTAGTTTTTTTCTCTTACAGAATTTAGATTAAAATGATAAAGTATGTGTGCATTGTTTAGTTTTGCTTGTCGAGTAACAATGTTAAAACTCTGACATGCTCAAAGCTCATTTAAAAATTTGTTTTAGAAAGGGTATATTTCATGTTGACTTTTACAAAATTTAGTTTGGAAAGGCAATTTAAGAGCAAAATGTCTCTCTAAATAAAAATGGCACTAAATAAAAAAATATAAAATCTTTTACATAGGGCACTGCTAAGTAGGTCTATTGCAGATCCAGGGAATTTGGCATGAAAATTCATCAAATTTACTAATGGAGGTGATGTGCTCTTCAAAGTATGTGCTTTTTCTGCTGTCAGTGGATTTTCCTTCCAGTTATCTGCTCAACACAATTTGTGCCATTTGTACGTGCCATACATCGCTTACATTACTGCCTTGACGCTTCATTTCTCTGAAGAATCTTTCCATCTCACCCTGAACTGCCATTATATGGCAGACCATTTCGAAAAATGATGCATGAGCCAAAATACTTGCAAACTGACAGTACACATCACACGAAGTGCAACGTGTATATTAGATAAGTGTCCTTGTGTACTATATATGAATACACACATACATAATATATATATATATATATATATATATATATATGAAGAGTGCAGATGCAAAAGCCTCTAAGTGCCATCTGAAATTTTCTTCTACAATTATCATTTTTATCAAGCTTGTATATTTAAATTCAGTAATTTCACTTAAATGGCTATGAAAATGACCTATTAATGGTCATTTAAGTGAAATTACTGAACTTAATTATACGAGCTTGATAAAAATGATCATTCTGTAAGAAAATCTCAGATGGCACTTAGAGGCTTTTGCATCTGAACTCTTCATATATATGTATTCACACACAGACATACACACATATAGTACATAGTATATTTTCAAAGGGTGAAAAATCCATCCAACTGCTACTCCATGTTTCTGTTGTAGGGTCAATATCCACTCTGATGTCTGATGGAATAAACACTTAAGCTTTGGCCGGGTGGCCCTTGTTGTATGTTAGAAGTGTGTCCTGGATCAAGGCCGCACCAAAGTGTACTTCACAAGCCGCTGAGTGATCATTAATTTCCTCTTCTCTTGTCGGTTGCAGTTGCTCGCAAGCCTCACTTTTGAGTTAAGTGTCATCCTTTGGCTGTGTTCGACTGACCCTCGAGTCGTCCAGAGTCTCTAGACTGTGACAGGAAAAGGTCTCAGTAGAACTACTGTGAACATAGGGGTTGAAAAGCTATGTTTTTTTTAGGAGTTGAAAAGCTACTTATTTTAACCATTCAAGATGTTATATCCAAGCGGCATTGGGTTCTTTGACCTTGGACCCATAATTCTGCATTACTATCCTCTTATATGTCATTTAAGCAGTTTCACATGTTTATTTAATTGGGTTTAAATGGCTTTTAAATGGATGTTTTTCATACAAATACAATCTTTTCTCTTACTCTAAGTGGCTGCGTGAAAATGTCTTTGTACCGATCCAAGAATGACAAATGACTCTTATGAACTGGTTCTTTGTAGTGAATCAAATACGTGCAGTGTAGCACGATTCCTGAAACGAATGACTTTCATGAGGTGGTTCTTTTGAAGAATGGTTCAGAAAGACAAGTAACTGGAGAGAGAATTTGGTTCATATGTTAGCAAAATGGACATTATACAAATACACCAAAAATAATCGTAATCGAATCAGAAAATCTGTGTTGTTTCTCAGTTTTTTATTCGTTATTTAGCTCTTCAGTTATAGCTTATATTATTTCTAAGCAAAAGTATGATTGATAGTCAGTAAAACTAACCTCTCTTAAATTATCTGGTAAAAGTTCAGAAAGTTCTTGCCTTATCTGCACAGGCTTATGCAGTTAGTTAGAATTAATCAAATTGAATTTGAGTCATATTTCCTCTCCAAAGCACATTTAAATTCAAGAGATACGATTTGCTGTTCCAGTCATAATGGACTTTGATTGTATTCTGCTGCTTGGAGTCACAAACACAAACCGAAACGAACGGGGGCAGCACGTCTACTTTCATTCAGAATATTAAATCTTTGTGAACACAATACTAAAAGCAGTGTCTGCAGACTTCGTTTTTTTTTTTTTTTACGTGTCATACAAAGTGGCTGTTTTAGCCAAAGGAAATGGCCTAAGCCCTCTCTTTTCAGATAAGAGAGGTAATTACAGTGGTTTGGACAAGGCCGGCACTGTCGGGACGATTTCAGAGCACAAAACGGGCAGATTAGAATACACACAAAAGTGCTACTGAAATTTCAGATTACAGGTGGTCTCGCACATAACCGCATTATTTGATGATGCATTGTTTCATGAAGTATTCTGACAGTGGAAAGAGCATGCTTGCATCCCATTCTTCTCTTCTGACACAATGTCCAAGATGTTTTATCATCGATTTTGTGTTTCAAAACCCCTGTTTTGGTTCTTTTTAAATGGTTGGTAGCTGCTGCGTCCTTTCTTAAAATCAGCTTTCTGGAGGCAACGATATTTATTAGCTTTTAAACACTAATACGATGTTTAAATTACATCCAGAGCTCATTATTCTGACACATGGTGCATAAAAAGGGAATTTCTGAAGCAGTTTCCTCAGTGATTGCATGAGTACATTAAGCTCCAATTAAAACAGGAAGGCGAAATCTAGCGGTGTTCGCTATGACATCATTTGGACTCGATTTGCTCTGTACATCAGAAATCAACAAAAGAGGCTTGAATTTACAGCCCATTTTAAAACAATTAAACTGGATTTATGGGGCCTTTAAATTGCTTGCAGCTTTTTAAAGATGTTTTAGCAGCGCCATAAAAAGCACTCTCGCAAATAAGAAAAAATAACTTTGGCAGGGAAAAGCAGTATTAAGCTTTTTATTGGCTTGTTACGGTAGTTTCCTCGCACCCTTTTGTTGTTTTGTATTTAAAGAATAGTTTGCTCTCATGTTGTTCCAAAACTGTTTGACTTTATTTCTGTAATATTGCATGTAATGGAAGTGAATGAATCAAGTCAAGTCAAAATGATGTATATACACTGTAAAAAATAGTTTTTTTAAGTATAATCAATTTCAACTTAAATTACATTAATCTGACTTAAAAAAACAAACAAATCTTGTATAAAAAGCTGAAAATTTCTTAACTTATTTTGATGAGTTAATTGGTGAATCAGTTCATAAAAGTTCAGTTAACAAATGATTCATTTACAAACTCACTGAATCAAAGATCCAGTTGCAGCTCACTGAAGGGGAAGTCAAGTTTCTCACACAAAGCTATGACTTGAATATAACAAATAGATCGCACAACCACTTTTAGATATTTTGTCTTTTTATATCTTGACAGTCTCTGAAATTCACTTGAATTAAGAAAAAAATATATTTGGGTGATCGATCAATTATTTTTGGTTTGGCTCAGAATTACTTCAAAACTGTTTGTTTGAATGGAAACTTTTGCTTGGAGTTAAAATCTGCTTATAGTTTAAAAAACGACATTAATTTCTCATGGCATTTTTTATGAGTGCAGACAGTGTACTGAAATTACTTTTTAGACTAACTTTGATTAGAAATTTATTTTAAAGACTATTTAGAGAAGGCTCCATCCATTCACGATAGATCAAAAGAAAGTCGGCAGCGTATAGTAAAATAATGACATCTCTTTCTAAAATAGATGAGTTTATCATTGTCAGAAGATTGTCATGCTTTGACCTCGGTGTTTGTTGTTGACAGTCTGAAATTATGATTTGGATGAGAAACAGCAGACATTGACCCTATCTGTCACTGCACATTTATGCCATGCATGGTTGCATGCTTGTACTGCAGTTTTACAAGGCCATCTGAGGAAATTATCATTTTATTTTTGGGGGGGGGTTAGTGTCTAATGTAGTTTGTCAGGGCAAATACCACCATCTGTGACACAAATTGCACTAACCTTTTCCCCAAAAGCTATTTGCATGCATCCATGATTCACAGGTAACAAAATCTTTGAATATCATGGTATATCTTGCAAAATAACTGCAGGAATGTTTTTGAAACCCTGAACCAAGGTAACTACCTTCCTTTTGCATAGGTCACTTTGTCTTTTTTGTCTTTTTTGCCTAGACAAATGGGCACAAAATATCTCAGTATTTTTTTCTGTACTGTAAAAAGGATTTTTACAAGAGCATTTCACATTTAATTCAGTGTGTTACTTGCTCAGAATTTATGAGTGGAAATTGTTTCAAAGTAAATATTATTGCTGTTTTTTAAAAGAAATTTAAGAAAGGTCTGCAAAAAGTAGTGCTGTCAAATCGATTAGTTGTGATTAATCGCATCTAACAGTTCATCTAAGTTTGTATATATATATATATATATATATATATATATGTGTGTGTGTGTGTGTGTGTGTGTGTGTGTGTGTGTGTGTGTGTGTGTGTGTGTGTGTGTGTGTGTGTGTGTGTGTGTGTGCGTGTAAAACTATATACAGTATATACTTTTATGTTAGGTGCGATTCATCCCGATTAATCGATTTGACATCACTAGCAAAAAGCTAATTGGCTGAGAGTGACAGTGACATGTAGGCTACATATTATAATAATTTTATACATGACATTACATGACAACAGCAAAACAGAAATGAAATGGACTGGAAGTAAAATAAAATAATTTTAGACAAAACATTTTTAACATTAGTACATGAATGCATGCATTCAATGCAATTCTTATTTTTAATACAATAGGCAGTGAATCCTTTCAAAAGGAAATGCTACTCTGAGACTGCTTAGGAACAAGCTTTGAAAGACTTTGAAAGGTCAAGGAGAATAAGTCATTACAATATGAGACGAGACTCTTCTGTTCATTTTATTTAACTGCAATCTTGTCTCCAGGTTCTAAAAAATTCCTTCAGTAATCTGTGCTCAAATATGTTCCAGTTGTCCGAGCTACATCTGCGCCATTTCCCAGACAGGAGGCTTCTACATGATATGCCAACTGAAGTAAGAGAAAATGCAGACCTTGTGGTCATTCTTTACAGCTACACCTACTAATTATCAAGGGAAGGTTCCAGAATGGAGGGTGTTTCAGGAGAACTGGGCATATGGACTTTCTTTGCATCACTTGCCTCTAAGTCAATTAGAATGCTACTAAGAGAAAAAGTCCCCAGCACAGTACATTAGCTGCCAGTGATTTGAACATTTATCACTTTAGGACAAGAGGCCACTGCGCTTGCCTGCATAATGGTCCTTACCCTTTTGGGGGCCAAGAACAATGTTGTACGTAGACATAACCACCTACAGCTCATCTACAGTGAACGCTTTAAAGACAATAAAAGCCTGATGTTCTTGCAGAGTAACGTTGAGTAGTAGACAATGCGAGCTGGTTAGATGTTTCGATTTTTGTCTTATCTCGCATAGGAAGATGGAAGCATGTTTCTGCTTCAGAATAAAAAAAAAGATCTATCAATCATGATTTTATTTAATCAAGTAATATTTATTCACAATTGCAACACTATTTGTCATAAATGTGACTTTTTCGTAATTTAGATTTGTTCAAAATTGACACATAAGTGCAAATTTATATCTTTCATTTGTGTTTTTCTCACAATTACGAATTAATATTTTACATTTGCAGCTATTTCTCACATTTGCGACTATTTCTCACAATTGCGAACTTATATCTTACATTTGCGATTATTTCTCACAATTACGACTATATCTCTCATTTGCATATATATATATATCTCATTTGCAAATATTTCTGTTTCAAATTTATCTCACATTTGTGACTATTTCTCACAATTACGACTATCTCACATTTGCGACTATTTCTACCAATTGCGAGTTTATATCTCAAATTTGTGACTTTCTTACAATTACATCTGTCTTACATTTAAGACTATATCTAACATTTCTAGTTCTTACAATTGTGAATTTTTATCTCACGTTGGCTTTTGTGTTTATGTCTCTTAACTATTTCTCACAATTACGACTATATGTCTCATTTGCGATTGTTTCTCACAATTGTGACTACAGTATATTTCTCATTTGCGACTATTTCTCATATATAAATTATATTTAAATATGTTTAATTATATTTAAATATCTCATGACTAATTCTTACAATTACGACTATATCTCACATTTGTGATTTTTTTTTTCTCTCAATTATGACTATATCTCACCTTTGCGACTATTTCTCACAATTATGACTGTATCTCACATTTGTGACTTTGACCCGGTTTCACAGACAGGGCTTAGATTAAGCCAGGATTAAGCCTAAGTTCAATTAGGGCATTTAAGTAGCTTTTATAAACGTGCCTTAAAAAAACCATTACTGGTGTGCATCTTGAAACAAGGCAATTGCACTTTTGAATTAAAAGCTTTTTTAGCACTTTTCAGACAGCTGTCAGTCATAGGCAGAAACTTCTGCTGAGTCTGCATCATTTGGGATTATAGTAGTGGCTTCGACATGAAAACAAGCACCGCAGCCTTATAATGTGTTATTCATAATGCTGAGAACTGACTAAATCACTTTGACTTGAAAAGCACTGTGTGGCTTTTAGCTTTGCAGGTCCACTCCTGCCTTGGTCTCCAGCTGTCTTAAAGTCTGCTGACGCAGCATGTGATTAACATATACATGAGAGGTGTTTCACACCTGAGCTTTTAAACAGCATTTCTCTGTGCCGCATGTGGCCAAAACAAATTTTCTATCAGAAAAGAGTTGAGTCTGTCAGAATTGCAGCTTTACAATTCACTGCGATGTCTTAGGATAAAGAAAAACATCATATGATGTGTGCCGACTGCCGATGCACTCAATGACCTTGTTGGATATCAGGACTGTCATGGAACTTAAAAGAGAGCTTCCTGGCAACCTCAACCACTTCCTTAAGTAGTAAAAGCTGTCTCCGTGAGACGTTAAATTGCCATCTGGCTTAATCACCGATAGGTTTGACTCAAGTCAGTGTTACCAAACTGACATCTGGACGCAAAGCAGTTTCATACTTAAAGGAATAGTTCACCCAAAAAAAAATATTTTCACCCTCATGTCTTTCTAAACCTGTATGCTGTTATTTTTGTTATATACTGTATATTACACATACATATCGAAAAGAGCAACATAACGAGTAAAATATCTCAAAATATCACCTTTTTGTGAAATGTATATATACACTAAGACTAAATAATACATTTTTTTTCATTCACATTTGTGAACTATCCCTTTAAGATGACTAGCATATTTAAACGGCCAACAGTCACACCGCAGACAAAGTCTATGATTTGTCTGGTTGAGCTGAAGTTTTTCACTTCCTTCTCTATATTTAACTAACTCTTAAATTGCTGAACTTTGTCCTTGGATTCTGTGGGCGAAAAACAGGACAAAACGAGGAAAAAAGGGAAGAAACGTCAGTCCGCTTGCCATTCCCCATCCGTATACCTCCTCTAAACTTTCTTTTCTCATTTCTCTCCAGAGTTTCACAGCCTGTGCCAAAGATGAACTGAAGCATTAACAAGCTCAAATGCGGCTGGTGTGTTTCTCTCACACAAGCCCTGAGCTTTAGGCCAGTACAGGCAAACAAACCTTCTGCCATATTTCACAGCCCCTTGAGTTGTCGCAACCCCAGGCAGATCAATAGGTCGGGTGACAAGATCACACACATAGTGAATGTGTGAGGTGCCAAACTAACAACTCGGCCTAGAAGGTCATCCTCCTATAGTCATTTATGAGCAGATTTGGTCTTTGTATTGTTAGAAAGGACTTTGGTTTGCCCTTTTGGTGAATCATGCTGTTTTGTCCTTCGGTGAGAGATAATCAAAGGTGGTTTTGGTAGGGAAAAATTACAATAAAAAAGGTCCAAGGCACACAAAGCATTTATTTAAGTGGATTTTGCATTTTTTTTTTTCCCTATATTTTTTCTATTTTCTATTATGAAATATCCAGGTAAATACAGGCTTTTTAATAAACCTAAAAAAAAAAAATAGGATATCAGAAATGCACTCTTTTAAGGGTATATTTTAAGATGACTCTTTTCTATAGATTAAAATAACCACATTTGTAAGTTATTTAAATGGTGTGTTGAAGTATGGGAAATTATTTTCATTAATTATTAGGGCAATTCCAGTGCAGTCAGTCAGGATGCATTAATGACATCTGCTGGTGTGTTTCTCTAACTTCCTTCTGAACAGACAGATATGCAGCGTCCAAAAGTAATTATTGTAGATTAGTGATTCTTAAGGGTCAGGGCCTGCTGGGGGCCCTCAACAAATTTTCAAGGGGGCCTCAAAATGATTTAAAATGAGGGGGAAAAAGTCTTGGTCTTGTATAAAAATAATATGCTGAGGCCAAATTATGGCCTCAGTTGCATTACATTTAAGACTATATCTAACATTTCTAGTTCTTACAATTGTGAATTTTTATCTCACTTTGGCTTTTGTGTTTATGTCTCTTAACTATTTCTCACAATTACGACTATATGTCTCATTTGCGATTGTTTCTCACAATTGTGACTACAGTATATTTCTCATTTGCGACTATTTCTCATATTTAAATTATATTTAAATAGGTTTAATTATATTTAAATATCTCATGACTAATTCTTACAATTACGACTATATCTCACATTTGTGATTATTTCTCTCAATTACGACTATATCTCACCTTTGCGACTATTTCTCACATTTGTGACCCGGTTTCACAGACAGGGCTTAGATTAAGCCAGGATTAAGCCTAAATTCAATTAGGGCATTTAAGTAGCTTTTATAAACGTGCCTTAAAAAAAACCATTACTGTGTGCATCTTGAAACAAGACAATTGCACTTTTGAATTAAAAGCTTTTTTAGCACTTTTCAGACAGCTGTCAGTCATAGGCAGAAACTTCTGCTGAGTCTGTATCATTTGGGAGATGTGTAGAGAACTGTTTACATTACAATCTTAAATGTAATATGTTGCCCAAATTATGTTGATAAAATATATTTACAAATTACACCAACTTGCTAATGATATCTGAGTCCACATCAGCGATTTTCAAGGTTAGACTGTTACAGCACTGTTACACTCCCAATTCATTTCCTGTCAAGAATTATTTAAGCAAATAGGCCTGTACATTTTTAGAAATGTAATATATCAATATTCAGTATTACAATGTAGCACTGTAAAATATTGCAAGTATTTTATAAAATGTAACTTTAATTTCTAACACTAAAAAAAAATTATTCTGAATTTTACTGTGGAATCCACAGCGCCCCTAAAACAAAATATGAGATGGGAGGATAAAGTATATGTCAATACTCAATATGCTTTTGTTTTCTCACAAGAAACTTTGCAAACTTTTGTGCGTCCCCTCAAGAAACTTTGCGTTCGCTCGTAAAGAACTCAAAAGTTTTGCCAGAAAATGCTAAGTTTCTCAGTGGAACGCAAAGTTTCTGCAAGGGAACGCATTGAAATACTGTATGTTTTTTCCTCCCATCTCATATTTTATCCAGGCAGCATCACCATGTCCCTTTAAGGCTCCATATATCAATGCAGGCTGGATCATTTCTTTTCATAACTTAGACAGTAACTCAGAAATATACATATTTAAATTTTCATAATTTCAATGAGTTCACTGACTTTTAGAAGTCTAAGCATCAGTGTTTGTTTTCTCGCCCCATGATCGTTCGGAGCGGGTTTCTCTCTATTGCGAAAGGGAAAACCCGAAATGGAGCTGGAGCAGAGCGATACAGAGCGCTTTGAGCAGGGAGAGGAAATCACTCCGTTCCACTCATATATGGTGTTCCAGTCAGGTTTTCAGTCTGTATGTTGCCCACTTTTGTATGAAAAATAAATTACCCTATATTTACATTTATAGAACTGTTGTAGTAGGTACATTAACTTTATGTTGTAGTATTGTAGACAAGCACGGTTGTGATTGCATACAGATATTCAGTACATCAACACAGTGTGATAGCCTACTGCTTTCTTATGTAATTAAAACAAAACAAAAAGTCTGTTGGACCGGAAATAAACAGTTAATTCCCCACATTAAAAAGATGTGCCCCCAAATCATTCTCTTGCATAAACAACCATAACAGACGGAGGAGTTCCCAAAATCATCCTCCATGTCTCCTTAGTGCGCAGCTCCCTGTGATTCTTTTCTCCTGCTGCTGCAGCTCGCGGCTGTTCAAACATTCGCGATCTCTCTCTCCTCACAGCGTCTCACCAAGAATGTCAGCCGTCTATGTCTAGGTTTTGTTTAAAGTCTGAATCTTTTCTCTTGAAGCCTGAGCTCGGTTATCAAGGAGACCATATAGGTATTTCTCAGTGTGAATATCCTTTGAGTAAAGTCAACATCTGAGTCTTCTGTCTCCGCGCTCGCCAGTCTCGCGCACCGCGGACACGGGACTATCAACCGTCCTCAATCTCCTCAGTGGGAATGGATACAGTGTCTTTGCTCTTTTTTTATTCGTGAATGGACCCCAAAATAGACAAGTCTGGTCGATTTATGTGTCTGTTTGCTTTGGCCGTCTTTTCCAGTTCTTTGACTGCGTTTACTTGCTGGTACTAGATTGCAAACTTGTGTTTGGACAGCCAAAGAAGGGGAAATGATGGACAAAGACGGACTGGTTGTGCTGTTAGTTTTCTTAAATGTGTTTTTCGTCCACACGGATGCGTTCAGAAGAGATACCACAGAGAGACAGTCGAGAGCCGAGGGTGGTTTCTGTCGGATCTTGAGGACGCAGACGCGGGGCGCTCGGAAAGAAGGACACAACGAGTTTCGCCTCAGAGTTGAAGGAGACCCAGCAACTTACCAACCCGGGAGCACTTACAGAGGTTAGAAGTCACAAAATGTGCTTTTACTCCCAACTTAAAAGGCTTTTAATGCAAGCCTGTCCAAAAAACAGCATGTGTGGAGTTTGTAAATATCGATGCGTAAAGCGTCGTCTTTAGTGCATCTTCTGCAGGTAAACCAAGTTTGGCTGACACTAAAATACTGAACAGTGTTTTATGTGGTGGTGGATATGTGTGATTATTGAAAAAGTTTAGAAAACCTGCTTTTTGCATCAAGAAAACCTATGTTTACCAAAGAGGACATTTGGATAGGGGAGAATGGGATTTTAGTAACACGTTTTGATTAAACGTCTATAACGTTGTGTTTGTGTGTGTTTGGTGTCTCAAGTTTCGATTTAATATTCACATATTTGTCTGCTACAAATTGAAGTAGGTTACACATGTACAATGTATTACTTAACTGTTAATTTGTGTCAAGTATCAAGAGTTCAGCAGATACAACAAACACCACACTGTAACACTAATAAAAAACATGATATTATGGGCATGAATTTATTGTGTAAATCACTTGTTAAAAAAATCACTGCTGTTTCATTTAAAACATTTTAATTCCTATTCAAAACAACAACATTTTATTATAAATACAGAAATACATTAAACACAAGTAAACAACTTGTCAAAACGAGACAATCTGCTGATTCGGATTATGCCAGTTCTGCCATCTAACATCCATTATTATGATTTCTAACCAAATTATAAGAAAGACATTATACTTTCAGAATGTTTTTGTCTTTTAAATCCTTTGTTTTCACTCACTTTACAACTTTTACTGTCACATTAGGAGGATAATGGTCATCTATGGCCTCATTTCTAAACAGTTACAAACCTACCCAGTCTCCCCTACAAGTGATGAACTGTTAGACAACATTGTGACTGATTTATTTGCAGTATAACCTGGTGTGTATTTTAATGTTTCCACAATAATTCACCTGTCAGGATAAGTTTAATATTGGTTTCAACATCAAAACGCCCCATAACCTGATATTTACTGTCATTTGGATTCATGTAAGTGGCCTTCATTAAGCAGCAGATGCCTTTTTATGAGGGTTTTATGCCCGGCGTGTTTGTACATGCATATGGATTCACTGCTCCATGTGAAAAGCACTCGCACATCCCACACACACACTTACACGCAAACGTACAGTACGTGCCAAATGCGAGAGCAGTTTGCGACTTGCCCTGGCACACTGTTGAGATCTGACCTACTGTTAAGCTCATTTCTGGTACCTCTGACCTATATTTTGTTCTCTCTCTCCAGTCAGTTTGTATGCCTCCAGCCCATCTTACTTTCGTGGCTTTACCCTCATTGCTCTGAAAGAAGGAAGGGAGGGCGTCACTCCTGACGATTACGCCGGGACTTTCAAGGTGAGGGATTGCAGTGACCCCGTATAACTGCCTTGAACTGTGGCAGTCAAAGATGACAGTCTAATTGCAGTCTCTGCAAAATGATTTGCAGTTTATGTCAGGGTTGCATCTGCATGTCTGTATTTAGACGTGGTACGTGTTAGGAAGAAAATGACCATTAACCCTTTGACGCATGAAATATATTAAATCATAAAAAAATACATTTGATTACAAAACAAGACTAAAATCTTTCTTTTTTTCCCCAAATAGATATGTATTTTGAAATAAATACAGTGCAAAGAGGATTTCGTTTTTTTTTTTTTTTTTTCATAAATAAAAAATATTTACTTAAAGAGGAAAGTCCTATGGAATTATCGGTTGAATCGTCCCTTAGTTAAAGTCAGCATGAAACGAAAGGTGCAATAGTCTTTTCTTCCCTACTGTGAGTGACATATATCAGTGTTAAACAGATTCTCAAACAAGAAAAAAATGTTGGGCGGGACTTGATTTTGTCCATTGAGAATTGATTGGATGGTTGTGGTTTGCTATTGCTTGTGATGTCATGAGAGTGACTGGTTGTCCCGCCCTCGCGCCAGTAAACACGTCATCAGAGAAAAGAAGACAAGTCACTGCAAGAGAGAGAAGTTATTTCGATTAAAGATTATGACACATGAATTAAAAAAAAAAACGTAATGATGTGCACAGATAAATCATTTATAATAAATACTGCAATATTCCATAAAAAAACAAGAATTGTCCATTTTGATTTCATGGGGACTTTTTGGAAAATGGCTGTAGTGGATGTCATGCAAGTGTGTTCACATTAGCAACATTTCTGTGCATTTTCATAGGCAAAAAGTACGTTATCTATCGTCTATAGTGTAATGATGTATGAAGCACCACTCAAACAGAAGTCACTTTCTGTTTGTCATTGCAGCGAATCCTGTCTGACCAATTCGAAAAATGTATCGGGAAATCTCTTGCCCTCACACAAAATTTCCAGACGCATGGATTCCTATTGAAATGGATTTCACCCACAAAAAATGTGCTGAATGATAGTAAATGTGACCATGTACTGTTTTAAGGATTTCAAATCCATCTTTTGCCAGAGAGCAAAGCTGAAGTTGACTCGTTGCTCCTCATTGGTAACGCACTGACCGTCTCACAGCCGTGTCCTCTCTGAAAGACAGGACCCCTATCATTTAGTACTCTCCACATCAAGCCGTAGTGCTTCCCAAACTGAAGCAGGGAGGCTGTTAGCGCGGCATCTCTCCCCCTAGATCTCATTAACTGTGGTTGCCGCTCTACACTCCTTGCCGCTGTGTTTTTCAGCGCTCAAATTGCCTGGCGGATGTTAGCAGACGTCCTCTGTTGAGGTCTTTAACTGGGGAGTCTTTCGTCTTGACAGACTAAATTGAATGAACGAAAAAACACAATAAAGGCAACTACAAAAAGACATAATGACAAAAAGCTGTGGTTTTGTCCTAAACGTTTCTGAAGCAATGACATATAATGATGCTGGAGATGTTGAAAAGGAGAAATCTTTTTAAAATCTAGTTCAAAGAGTTTTTAGAAATGTGTTCTTTCTATTCTTTTTGGTTTTAATTCATTTTTGAGATTTTATTTTTTCTATTGACTAAAAAGTTGCTTTCAAGCACGTTGTTCTTGGCATTTTTGTTATTGTAATATATGTATAAATATATATATATATATATAATTTATTTTATTTTTATTTTTATTTTATTTTTTAACATTTATTGTGAATCATGCATTTATCAATGATTACCATGAAGTTTTGCCTTGCCTCTTAAAATTTTTTCTAAATAACACTAACACTTTGTAAATATATAGTGAAGCACAACACTTTAATTATTTGCATGCGTGTAGGTTACGTGTTTCCTCCAGCGGCTCCATTCACATTAAATGCTGCTCCACACGAACTCAGTCTCTGCATGTGCTGTTTGTTTGTGTTTTTGTAACATGCATTTGGGAACGCTTATAAAGTCTGACACGCTTTGTGTGTCATAGTGAAACACTGTTATCATTTACATGCATGGAGCGCGTCTCAGCAGCTCGGTTAACAAACTCCATCTCTGCATATGCTATGAGTTTGGGTCGTTTATAACGTTCATCTGGAAAAGCAACGTGTGCCATTTTACCAGACGTAAATCATTTATAATCCAATGCCAACTGCCAACACAGGAGAACACATCAATATGTTTCTAAATATGCAAATTGTTGTGCATCGCGATTTCAACATAAAAGTTTAAACCCTCACTCTGAGTTTTGATGTCCACATGTTCTTGTCCAAGTATTTAACGTGGCTTTAGAATTTATATCGTACAGAAGTGACCAAATAATAAAGATTAAGTGGACATTTGAATTCAGTCTTGTTTGTCCAGTATTAAACAAGGATTTGATAATGTTAAAGTGTAACAACAACAATCACCAGGCTTTTGGTGCCCTCTGCAGACAATTGTTATAATACATAATGTACATAAGTTGATAATGTTTATAGGGACACTCCACTTTTTTTGGAAATAGGCTCATTTTACAACTCCCCCAGAGTTAAACAGTTGAGTTTTACCGTTTTCGAATCCATTCAGCCGATCTCCGGGTCTGGGGGTCCCACTTTTAGCATAGCTTAGCATAATGAATTGAACGGGACAAGACCATTAGCATCTCTCTCAAAAAAATGAACAAAGAGTTTTGATTTTTTTCCTATTTAAAACTTGACTCTTCTGTAGTTACATCGTATACTAAGACCGACGGAAAAGGAAAAGTTGCGATTTTCTAGGCTGATATGGCTAGGAACTATACTCTCATTCTTGCGTAATAATCAAGAAACTTTTCTGCCGTACCATGGGTGATTCAAGCAGGCGTAATGATATGACGCAGCACCTGATAATAGTCCCCAGCTCAGTAGCCTATTATCAGGCGGCATGCGCTGCGTCATATCATTACGCCTGCTTCACCCATGGTACGGCAGCAAAGTTTCTTGATTCGAAAACGGTAAAACTCAACTGTTTAACTCTGGGGGAGTTGTAAAATGAGCCTATTTCCAAAAAAAGTGGAGTATCCCTTTATATTATGTATATTACATTTATGTATTTTAACAGTGTTGTTCAATAAAACCAAATTATTACTTGCTTTTTATACTTTATTTAAACCAATTATTATTGCCTCATTGTTATATATGTATGTATGTGTGTGTGTGTATATATATATATATATATATATATGTGTGTGTGTGTACATATGTGTGTATGTATATGTGTGTGTGTGTGTGTATGTATTTTAAGTAATTTTAAAGGCTATTGTTCACTTAGGTCTGTTTTTATTACCACAAAAAAAGATCAGATTATTACTCGATTAATCGTCAAAATAATCGACCCGATTACTCGATTACCAAAATAATCGTTAGTGGCAGCCTTAGATTAGTTTTTAAATGCACCTGCATTGTTTTGCATTTTGTTACTTTCAGTCAAATGAAACAATTTTTCCAGTCATATATTTTGTTATTGAAAATTTCTTTAAAATAGTGTTCAAATATTGTCTCATTCACAGTATCATGTATCGTCTTGTGAGCTAAGTGTAATTTCCCAACAATAAAATTGTGGCCAGTGAAAATGCTGATTAGTGACTTTGGAAAACCACAAGCCACAGTGGCTTGTGAGCAAAAAACTTTTTAATTTAAAATGTTCATCATTCAAGTTGTGTATTCCAGTCATTGCCTTTTTTGAACTGATAGATAAAAAATGAGCTTCATCTCAATGACCCATATCTGTTTTCGAATATTTATGTATACAATAATATATTGTCTGAGAAAAACATTAACATGTCCTCTGTAGTATAATGACACCATTTATAACATGAGAATCTATTTTTACAAGCCCAAGTTTAGCAGGGAGCATGACCCATTTATTACGGTGCTGTTGTGTAATGTAATTTTTGCCCATTGAAAATGATTGCAAACACATTTGCTGGGTGAAGTCTATAAGAAGTTCATTCTACTTTAGTAATTTGATCAATGACCCTGACCATGACCTGCATTATCTGCAGAATAAAACGTTTCTGTATGTTTTCTGTACTGCGATTTGTATCATTTAGGTATTTTAGATGTTACCTCATTCCTAGATGTCTGCCTTTCAAAATATTCATGTTCATCAGTCATCTTGACAGTTCATAATATACAATGCTGTTGCACTTTTCAAGCAAACACAAATTGACAAACAACTCTCGGGCCAAACCAGCGTGGTTGAAATAAACATCGCGACATTTCGCCATCCGTTTCGCTTAATCTTTCCAAGGAACCCCCTGGAAGATGAAACATCCTCAATTCCTTCAGGAGACGTGGTTATTCACTGCGTGCGAGAGAGACGAACTGAAAAGAGGCCGAGTTTAAAAGAGCAAACAGAAAACGGCTTTCACTGTCTCTCAGGAGCAGGGCCACACAGCCTCGCCAGGAGCCACAATTAAAACAAATGCCTCTCCTCTGTTTCCTACAACTTTCCCCCAGCTGGTTCGCAGCATTTCTGAGACAGCCACTTAAAGCCCCTTTTTTTTACCCAGGAAACAATGCACCCGGCTGCTTGGCCCGCATGGCCTCTTTTAAAATAAACACTAGGAGAGCGGCTGTTGCACAGTCCTACAGCAAAAGCATGTCTTTACAAAGTTTAGCCTAGTTTCCCTATCAATTCAGAAGTTTCCGGTTCACTGTTTTGTTTTTCAGTCTGAACATGGTTGCGTCAAGGTTCCTTGAGATGCCAAAAATCGCAGCTTTTGCTTTGCAGAACCAGAGGGTAATGTGTGCAGCTTTGGGGTTTGCATGAGAGTGTGTGTGAAAGAGTGGGAAGTGGAAATGGAGAGAACGAGAGATGGAGTGAGAAAGAGGGAGGAAGAACTTAATGCACCACGAGCATGGATTTTACTCTTCGATGGACATTTGGCAGCGATTTCGTTTTGAAACATGCAAACAAAATTGTACTTTTCCATCCCCAGTGGAATTTTCCATCACTTGGATAATGTGATTTTACAAACAGTAGGAGCAATATAGATCTGGAAGACTTTTGCGTCTGTGTTTTTACTTATAGGTACAAAAATTTGCAAAAGTATGTATATGACAGGTATTGAAGAGGGGAGAAAGAAGTCTTCCTTATTTTTTATTATTTTATTTTATTTTATTTATGGTATTTCAGTGCTTATTTACTAACCTCTCGAAATCTAAATTATCCAGACGTATTTAAATTTGCTGTCATTTTTTTTTGCATAAAACCATTCACCATTTTCTTTTTAAATAAGGCTTAATATATCACTTCTTTTCACAAAACTCAGCTCTATTTGCTTTCCGCAATTAACTTTGCGCTATTACTGCCTGGGGAAAGCAAATAATTAAACAATTTGATTAAAAATGGATGTTTAAATTACATTTTTAGTCATCATGGAAAAAGTAATTAATCAAATTATGATCGAATGACATAGAAGAGCGTTATAATCGGGCATATATTCAACATTTTGAAAAGCCAAATCATGTGCATGGATTGCAGTGGTGCATTTTTCTAATTTAAAAGTTGCCTCATTATCATTCAGAATGTTGCCTCATGGGTTAACATGAGCTCTATTCTTAAGTAGCACAGAACCATCAATTATATATTTGTCTTCTGCACTCAAAGATGTTTAAAGAGCTGTCATGTACAGTTAGTCATCTTGGCCCACAGATGAAATTTGATCCTATAGTCATCCCTGAGCTCATTTACGGTACTAATCTGCTGTCTTGTTGGGAAACTGTTGCGTCATTAGTCTAAAAAAACCCGAAATCAATCAGACTCTTGCTGTTTTTGTTTTTAATTATTTCCTTAGCTGCCAAATGAGTAGCTCCCCCTAAAATTCAAATGATTTACTCATTCTCATGTGTTGTTTCATTGTTCTGTGTTCCACAGTTAATCGATGAAAGTGACACGCAGTTCATGTCTAACTGCCCTCCGGCTGTCACAGAGAGCATTCCCAGAAGACGCACAAGGGTACAGGTGTTCTGGACAGCGCCACCTTCTGGCAGTGGCTGTGTCACTCTCAAGTGAGTTATATATTTTTTGTCTTTTATTTTTACAATTATCCTGGGCTTGGATAGCAATAAATAAGTGAGAATCCATTAAATTGGGCTGATAGATGAACGTCCGTAGTACTGAATTGATATATCGTTGAAGGAAAAGGAAAACAGAGAAAACAGGGTACAGTCTGGGCCTTTATGCCGAGTTTAGTGTCCGGAAAACAATACTGATTCTAAGCACTTGTCTCATTTAGTCAGTGTTTTATCAGTCACTTTCTTGGAAAGTATTGAAAAAGGAAAACAAAGTCTTTTTCGATCATATTTGAAGCTGAGTAAACAGAAATACATTTAGGACCATTGATCGAAGATGTGATTATGATTGATTGATGTTGGGCGGTTATTGTATCGCCCTTGAGAGTTCCCAATATCTATTGTAGGCTGCGGATCAAAGTCGATTATGAAAATTAAGAACTTTTAAAACATTTCTCCCACTTGAGTTTCCTTTGCATACAGCAAGCGCACAAGCACACATGGTCTTCAACCAAACAAAATATGAATGATCTGTCAGTGTTGTGGTGTCAGTGTTTCCACTCCACCCCCTCATGCTTTCATGCCATATTTGTATTTTTATCTCTCTTTCACCCAGTCCTTTTGAGGTCATAAAAAACTTTAAGTGACATTAAAGACATATGAAAGTCTCTCTCTCGCTTTAGCTGTACATGGTGCGATGCATTAATGGTGCATTTATGCAATTTTTCACATTATGGGTGCCTACCCTCAAAAAGCTTTCCAACAGCTATGACTTTATAGAAGTCTCTCTAAGCCACTCTGACCTGTTGACACCTGGTCTGAACCAGTGAGGTCTATAATACCTGGAGAAAGCCTTCCATTAGGTCATGGACACTCAATCAAACATTAGTTTCAGAGCCAATCACATGAGCCCTTTAAGGGCTTCAAATATGGTAAATGGAAACTCGAACTCAAAGAGTTTTGTTCTCGCATGTCATGCAAGCAGGTTTGAGGTTTCGCAAGAACCGATGAATGTTGTTCTCGCTTGTCATTCAAGCACGTTTGAGGTTTCGCAAGAACCTGTGAGGTTTGTTCTTGCACGTCAAGCAATTACGGCCGTGTGATCGTGTCTCTTCAGGATACTTTTACAATGTCTTTATGAACTTTCAAAGTTTCGGTGGAACGGACTTTCAATGCAGGGACAGAAATAACTCAGGTTTCCTGAAAAATATCTTCATTTGTGTTTCGAAGATGAATGAAAGTCTTATGGGTTTGTAATGACGTGAGGGTCAGTAATTGATAACTTTACATTTTTGGGTGAACTTACAACACAATCTCAAGGCAATTCGTAACTATATTACGTTTTGTTGAATTGGTGGCTGATTCGTATGAAGTTGTACAATCTCATTCGTAGGTTTTCATACAATCAGTCGCTGTTATGTTTAGCAGGATCATACTTGCTTTTTCTAAAAATGTTACGTTTTCATCACATCGTATGAATTCATACAAAATCGCCATCCAATAATATAGTTACATTTTTCCATGAGATTGGGGTGGAACGAACCCTTTAAACCCTTAGTTTTAGCACAGGTGAGTTGGCAGACCTTATTTTAAATACCCTCAAAATCTGGTTTCAACTGGTTTGTAGGTGCTTTGTGGATAAAAAAGATTTCCATTTAAAATAATGCATGCAAAGGTGATGCAACTGCTTAAGTGAGCCGCAAAATGTGTTTTTACTTGAGTAAGGCAAACTTTAATCAGCTTGTGTAGCAATTGTGAAATTAAATTGATGTAGAGACAATTAAAACCTTCTCAGTGGGAGTATTTATGAGCTGTCGTCCTCCTGGCAGTTATCTCGGTCTCCTCTTTCTGTCACGTACTCATTCATCCCTTTTGTCCTGTCTCTCTCCCCCTGTCCTTTCTTCTGGCCTTTTTTTTTTTACTTCTTACAAATAATCTTCCCTCCACCTCACTCAGAACCCACATCACCTACCAAGGTCTCATTTGCGTCCTTTTACTAACTCAAGGAAATATTATTGTAGCTTTTAATTTATCCATCTGTTTTATTAGGGCAGGGATGTCTGTTTTTTTTTCTTATAAACATTTGCTGGGAAGCATCTGCTGTGCCAGTGTGGTGGATCTGCTGTCACTTTGCTTTGGCATGTCAGAACCGTGGAGACATCACACCTTGTAGCACCGGGCCGAATGCCAGATCTCAGGCTCGAAGCACAACTGGCAACGGCGGCAAATGAACATCAAATAAAAGTGCAATTACTTCTGGAATCCCTCCAGCACTTTTCTAGTGAAATGTCAAACAGACCAGGGATTGGAAGGAAGTTTTGATCTGGATTTTGTTTCCTTTGATTCTTTGGTGCCATCAAGCTGTGGAAGGCAGATAAGATGCGGCATTTGTGATGGTTTTGTTGACAAGCTTTGGGACTCTGGAGATAAATGACGTTCAGGTGTTCAAATGAGATGATCAATACCAATAAACAACAGAGTTTATTACTTAAGAAGTTTTGAGAAGAATGGATCAAGTCTTGAGCAGTCACACTTTGTCGACCACTGTTGAGACTCTTTCACACCAAACATGAATATTCGTATTTGGTGTCGCAAACGCACTGAAACTTTTACTTCCCCATATTAGAGTAGAATCCTGAAAATGCCTCTAACTAAAATGTTTGTAGTTCATGAACCATTTTAAATACAGGCATAGCCTGTGATAAGCAAGTTGTCACATAAATATTCTACAACCACCCATACTTTTTCTCTATATGAGATAATTTATTGCTATCAATATTGTTTTGTGTCTATTTTGCACGTATTTCTACATCTGCTTCCTCAATCAACATTCTTGCACAACATTTTTACATCTTGTTCCTTTTTATCAATTACCTTTTAAAATAAATAAAAACAATTAAAACAAATAGTGTTATTTATTTATTAATTCATTTAAAGGTGCAGTAAGCGATTTCTGAGAATCACTGTTGAACACGGTTGATATTTGAATTCAACCCAAACAAACCCATCGCTTTCTTAATTGCTCCGTCCCCAAAATGCACGATCACGCAATGCAAGAGTGGATGTCTCTTTATAATAGCAGAAGCGAAACAAAATAAAGCTTTTATTATTATTATTATTATTATACACACTTAATTTCATTTTTATATTTTTTGTAGTTAATGTTTCTTTTTTAAGATAAAAAATTTGTCAGTTTTAAGTCAGTTTTAACAAATTTTTGTATAATAATTCAATAGAAAAAGATTATTTTAGCTGAGCTCCCCTCCCCCCCCCCCAGAAAAAACTCATTTGTTGGTGATTCACTTTTCTTTTTTCACATCATTTGTTTTGTAAGGATTTGACATTTTCTTTGTCAAACAAGGCACTACTCAGCTATAATAATTTAATTTAACTTCAGTATTGCAAATACATTTTATGATTTGATCCCACTTACTTTATTTATTTTTGCTACTAACCTAACAAAATTGGTTGGCAATTAATTTTCTTTCGCATCGCTTTTACTGTGAAAGAGCCTTGAAGCGGAACCGCATTCAAACAATATTTCTTTGTCAAAAAGGATGTTACTCAAATTCTCAAAAAGCACTTTGCAAAAGCCCAAATGAGCCCAGAATCCATCATATTGGAGACATCTTCACATTTTGATAAGGCCAGCACCACATTTTCTTGCAAACCACCCACATAAAACATGTGGGATTATTCTCAGGAGGGCATAGCATTATGGACAGTTCTACCACATGTCATGTCCTTGACTGACAGCAACGGCAATAGGCTCTAGTGGGACAGTACCAGAACTCACCATTGATTATTTCGATATAAGCCGAGTGTGGTTAGGTCTTAGGGGTACCTTCACCCACCTTCTGAACATGGACTGTACTCTTGAATACATTTGCTTTTTCTCTGACTCTTGTTAAACATATCGACATCAGTAGATGTCTCTGTATGGCTTCATTTTAAAAGCCGAACTGTTTAAAGCATTCAGCATGCTGACTGAGATCATTGAAATATGCCCTCAGATAGTTGTATTATGCAAATGTAGCATTATGCACTGAAGCCTTTGTTAAAAGATGCATCGCCTGTTCCAACTACGATACAGTTTTGAATGCGATAATGGTGCTACAGTAAATGTAAAACACACAGAACTATGTCTGCAAGACAGATAAAAGGCACCAAAAGTTGGGTGAACATTTTAATGTCTTCATTACAGGGCCAGTGTTGTGCAGCGAAGAATCATTCTCTTCCAAGATGAGGGCTCACTTACCAAAAGACTGTGCGAGAAAGGTAATTTTATGCACATCCCTATGATAACATTTTTACATCTACAGAATCTGCTTTTTCTTCTCCTGACATGCTCAGTGAACATACCTTTTTCCCCCTTTCATCTGTTTTTGATGATCTAAATAAACTGTGCACTGTAAATGGTTGTTTATGCAAGCCGTGTCAATTTGTGCATTTTTTATTTTTGTATTGAGTGTGTATAAGATGGTTGTTAGATGCACATGTGCATTGTTTTGTGACACGAAAGTTAAATATATCTATCTTCTTCTGAATGGTTTTGCAGATCCAGTTGAGACTACTGAAAAACCCATTCAAGAATGCTGTGCTTGTGGAACAGCCAAGTATAGAATCACTTTCTATGGAAACTGGTCTGAGAAAGTGCATCCCAAAGACTACCCAAGTAAGAACAAGCCATTTGTGACATATTATATCACCATAAAACATTATTAGCCCTTTAAGTGTTGTGAGGTACATTGTGCCAGGTACTGACATTAAAACATGGCACCTTACCCTGTATTGCATTATGGAATTTGACAATATTACAGGTAGCGTTGCACGGTGCACCGATGCTTCAAAAGTATCGCGATTCTCGGAAATTAAAAACGTCACGATTCCTAAATTTATTAGTATCGATACTTCTAAGAATGACCGCGTTCCAGATTTGTAAGGCCAGCGACACACTGGATGCGTGGCGTGAGCGTCTCAGCTGCGTGGCGTGTCCGTTTTTATTTCGGCTCCCATGTTAACAGGTTAGAGCTAGCACACTGCCTGCGTTACACGCGTGCCCGAGCCGCACGGAAATCGTGTGCATGCTAGAAATAGAACCGATGCCTATTTTTCACGCGACATGCAAGCGTGTTCGAAGCGTTTCCAGGCAAAATAGAATAGGAAAAGATGTTTCTATGTCATTTTGACACGAATACATATTAATAAATTACATTTTGATGTTTTGAAAGTCTCTAGGTTTTGACATATATGCAGATGTAAATGTGATTTTAAAAAATATGATTGATTTTCAAATACTGCACCTCTCAATACAGAACATTCAATATTCTGTAGCCTATTTTGCCGTCAACACGACGTTGTCTTTGCTGCTATATATTTATGCTTAACATGAAGTATAGGCCTTCCACAACTCTCTCCCCATATGTCAAATATATCACCAATGAGGCTTATTATATGTTACCAATATTAAACATTGTTTAATATAATCGCTGTTCAAAGTTCAGAATCAAGATAAAGTTATTACTGGTAACTCTTATGTTTCTTATGATAACTGAGATAATGCTGCTAAATTTATGACTTTTTTTAGCTTGAATGTCATTGCTCAAATTTTTTTTTTATTTTTTTTTTTATGTTTAATATATCTGCTGTTCATATGTTCATTTATTAGTGTGTTATATGATTAGAATGTTGTCCCGGTTTTAAAATAAAGCACAGCAATGATATTTGATAGTGTTTCTCCCTTTTCAGGAAAAGTATCGAAAAAGTATCGAAATCGCAATTCTTGACTTGGTATCGGTATCGAAACAATAATTTTGGTATCGTGACAACACTAATTACAGGTTAAATTAGTAATTTATCTATATTCCCAAAAAAATGTTGTTTACTAATTTTGATGCCACACTGATTTTACAGTGCAAAGTGCTTTGCAGAAAGAGTGGGCAGAGGTGGGCAGCAATATCTCTTTCCCACAGCTTTAGCTCTCAGGGCTGGTTTGCTAATATAGCAGTCAGCAGGAGAGCTGGTTCTGCTACCTATGTGTGTGGCAGCAATGATCCAATCTGTTATTTACTGTCTGGCAAGCAGGCGAGACGACTGCCTGGGCCGCGATACTTTGTGAGATAAGAGATGCCAGGCAGATGTTGTCACAGAGCGCACTGCCACTAGTTAATAGGTCTGTGGAAACAGGGCTCTTTAAAGATAGAGAAGTGTAGAAGCTTAGATGTGTTAAGATACACGCTAGAGAACAAGTTACTTCAAAAGAGCAATTAACTGGTAGGCTATTTAGCATTGTACAAATCTCCAGCTCGAAAGATCAGCTATTTGTTCACTGTTATTTCTGCCCCAAAGGACGTGCTAATCATTGGTCGGCTCTCATTGGTGCTTCTCACTCAAGAAGCTACGTGTTGTGGGAGTACGGAGGCTTCGCCAGTGAAGGAGTCAAGCAGGTGGCTGAATATGGATCACCCGTCAAAATGGAGGAGGAGATTCGACAAAAGGTAGGCCTTCCGGCTGAGTGCAACAAGCTGAGATATCAGGATCGGTCAGATTCACTTTAATTTAAAAACTAATGTCGAAGTAATTGCTCGATTTTCGGACCAAGATTTGTCTTTTTCTTGGGATTATCAGCTTATTTTCTTCACCATTTAACCACCAGAGATTGACTTTTAAAGTTCTTTGTTGGCCAGGATTAGGTTCATTACATTTTCTCAAGACACTGTTTGTTTAGGATTATTTTAAACATTGTCAAACTAGCCAAAAGAGTCGAATCTGAATGAATCTTTAAAGTAAATCAGTGTTTTTGAGCTAACCTTTCAAATCGTTCTCTTTCACTTCCACTAACACTGCAATTTTTTGTTCACTGAAGTCTCTCCAATGTGGAGTGCATGAGTGCTTTGGTTGCTTGATAAAAGTCGACCCTAGTCGATAAAATGGAGGAAACACTACTCAATCTATTGTATTGCCTTTTGTGGAGAAAGAACTTATTGGGTTTAAAAGCTATTTCTTTGTCTTTTTTTTTTTTTTTTTACAAATTTGATGACATGCAAAGTTTAATAAGGCAAAATAAGACTTGTTTTGGTCATGAATGACTCAGTGATTCAGTGACTCATAATAGACAAAAAGGCATTTGTCTCAGACTAATGATGTAATCCACAGAAGTAATGAATCTTATTGGTGAATTTAATCAAAAGATTTGAGTCACTGGGATGAATCAAAATGCCCTTGCTGAATTTTCTCATCTATAATAATTGATCTGAAGTTTTGTCAGCACCCACAAAATCAAATTCCATTAGCTGACTTATTGCTTTCACTCTATCAAAAGTGGCTTGGCACTCATTTTATGTTTCTGAAGTTTTACACTCACTCACGGTGTTGGAAATAACATGTCAAAGGTTGATCAGTTAACGGAGGGTTCTGCCTAGCATCTTAATTAAACACATTAGTCAGTATCAGCTAATCTTCACATTGCTATAATGTAATGTTAATTTCCGCCTCTTGAAAGACACGTTAACAATTGCATGCAGTCTGAGATGGAAGGTCATTCAGCAGCTTTGTAGGAAGGTGTGTGCAGTATAATTCAGTGTTAACACGACGGGCTTCCTCAGGAGGATTTTAAAGGTCGCCTGGGGAACGGTTCATACCCCACATGTTCCCATTTGTCTTTTACACAATGCACTGGGATGTGCAGTGCACATCTTGACACATCTCAGAATGATGGATGTCAGAATGATGAACACAGTTTTTTTTTTTTTTTTGCTTCACACACATGCAAATACGGCAGACATTATGTTTTGGACAAACTCATTTCTAATTAAGCGTTGGATTAGCTTAGCCCAGTAGTATATATGTATGTTTGTTTGTGTGTGTATATATATATATATGTATGTATATATATGTGTATATATGTATGTATGTATGTATGTATATATGATAAAATAATTATAAATAAAGGTATATAATAAATTATTAGTATTACAAACTAAAATGTTATTATTATTTATTTATACACAGATTTTTATATAAATAAATATTATATACAACCATATTTTGGGGGCAAAATTGTACTCAGGAGTGAGCTAAACCTGACAAAAACTCCCAAAACCTCCTTTTGAGGACATAATTTGTAGAAATGGCATAAAAATAAATTAAATACAGTTTGTTTGTTTGTTTTATTTATTTTTTATTGTAAAAATGCAGAAAGTTTCCTGTTAGGATTAGGGTTACCTAATTAGGTGCATATTAAAACAATAGAAGTCTATATAATCTCCCTATTTAGATAGCTAAGTAAACATATGTGTGCATAAACAATATATATGATGTTTTTCAAAATCAAGTATTTTTCTAAATACTCTTCTGCATCATAGCAATATAAAAATGAGAGAAATTATTCACTTCTCAGTATTAGGTCATAAGATGTCTTATCGTTTTACATTTTTCACATGTGTTTGTTTTTTGTTGATTGTCTTGGAACGTGGTTGACGAATTTACCCACGAATATTTATTTATACGTGCTACAGGCACTTTCGGGCTGTCAACGTTTGTTTTGTTTGGCATTGCAAACAAGTACATTGAAAAGTCGTGTCTACACAGTTCTCAAACCAGAAAATTCACAAGTACTTTAAACGAGTTCAGCAATGAAAAATACAAAGACACAATACAAAAGTGCAGTTCACAAAGCCACCTTCCAATAGAGCTACTTTTTTTTCCTTGAAGCTGTCGAGTGTCTGTCATATTTAAAAAATTTATTTTGTTTTCTTCTATCTTGTCCATTTATTTTACAGCTCTTTTGTGCTTACAGGGCTTTTTCCACATGCTTGATCTCCATTCTGATACTGTTGGTTGGTTTTACCTGACATGTCATTCATCTTTGAGACGGTGCGGACGCTTTGCAACCCTAGTGAGGGTGAATCTGTCACATGGGCCTATTGAACTGAGATGCTTTGCAGCTCTGTTTTTTACTTCGTTTTTCATCTTTTAGTTAATATTTGCGAATCATTGGAAAATCTCAAAAGATTTAATGCGCAATATGTTGTTCGACTTTAAAGAGAGTTCACTCAAAAAACATTTAAATTCTGTCATCATTCATAATAATAATAATTGTGAGAAATTCAGATGATTAGCACAATGTTCATGCTGCTGTTTTTCCATACATGCAAAAGGCTGTCAAGCTGCAAAAAAAAGTCGTATGAACTTCTTTTATTATACTTTTATGGTACTTCATGATAGCCACTGGTCACCATTTACTTTTATTGAAACAAAAAGAGCATTTCAGACATTTTTCATGTTTGGATGCACTGTTCCTTTAAAATGGTTACATTTGTATTGCAGTATACTTCTGACAATTGTAAAGCTTTTAGCATAATATGGTATTTCAGACTTTTTTAGAGGTAAATCTTCCCTGCTATACACCTAAAGGAAGCAACCTCCAGAAACATTGCAGCTTTCGTAGAGAACATCCTACTGTAAAATCAGTCATCAAAGCCTTTTACAAAAACCATCACAGTCATTTACTGTCATTTTTGGCAGACATCATTTCACCATTAGGCACATTGCTTTCAGGAATGCAATCGCAGAACAATCTCTGCAGAAAAGAGCCGTGCGGATAAATATTTCAGTCGTAGATCACGTTGCTGCGGCTGAGTCTCTTCTGAATTCAAAATTGCGACACTGGCACAGTAATACATACGTATTCAACACCATTGCAGAGAAGCTCACTAGCTTTCTTTTGTAAGTATGGACTAGCACACTCTCTCAGTTTTTTTTTTTTATTGAAATCTCAAAGCCTGACCTTAAAATGTGGGAAAAATAATACTATAACGAGCTAACGCTTATAATAGGATAAAACAAAACAGCTTTGCATTAAGCCAGACATATCGCTCTAGTGATAAATTATACTATTATCTTGTTTACGACTGTTTGCTCAATGGCTGTACCTTTTAAAACTTCAGGTACTTCAGTACCACAAAGTCAAAAGGTCTTTTGAAAGCTGTAATTTTCTTTCCCATAGCTAGTGCATGGACAGAGATGTAATCTTTTCTAGTCTTTTTTTTATTGCCAGGCTGTGGAATTCAAATCATCTTTTTCCCCTCTTTTTTTTATTTTTTATGATGATTAAAATATGTAATTTTCGTCTCTCCCAGAGTCCCCTGGTAAGTTTTGACCTTCAGCTTATGGTCCACATTTCCACAGACACCTTTAACTTGGAATAAAAAAAATTGGAATAGCATTATAACATGCTTCAGTTAGTTAATGAGGTAGGCGTCATGATTACAGAGGTGTCATAAAACTGACTCTAGGAAGGTCAGACGCTTTTTTCACGATGCGAGATCTCAGACATCAGCAAACACAGTAAGTCTGGAGGTTCTGAGGCAATTTCTTAACATTTGTTGTTCCAACTTAGCTGTTATGTCATTATGAATCTTATTATCATCTCATCTCGGCGATGATATATTTATCCCACAATCTATCAAAAGCACAGTGTGAGGCAAATGGGAAAGTGAATGAAATGTGCTTTGGAATGAAGCAGGACAGGATGCTTAATGCTTTTGGAGGACTACGATGTATATAACTGTGAAATTTCCATTTGTACTAACAGTATGGGTGCTCTCGATTTACATGCTAAATTTGCCCTGAGAATCTTTATTGAGCTTTTTAGGTGGGTGTTTGCTTGTTCCTCTTAGCAATCTCAGTTAATTAGGGTCTGTATGTGCTAATTAAACATTACAGCATTTTTATGAATTTTAGTTTTTGCTGACCCACTGAACATGATGTTCCTTTTTCCTTGTGTTAATTGCTAAGCATCTTTAGTCTGAACTTGTCTTCGGTCTATATCCATGTGATATACAGTGCTGCTGCCAAAACTCACTGCATTTCAGTTGTGAATCGATCACTGAGAAGTTTAACATAATTTAAACCTTTACATTTTGTGTAAATGATGTGCCTCTAGTGTCACCAAAGTGGATTTTAATCATAATATATACTAGCGTTCAAAGGTTTTTGGATCAGTAGGATTTTTTAAATGAAATGTTTTTGAATGAAGCCTCTGATGCTGTCTAATATTATATTTTTTCTATTGTAATATATTTTAAAATGTAATTTATTCCTGTGATGCAAAGCTGAATTTTCTGCATCATTGCTCCAGTCTTCAGTGTCACATGATCCTACAGATTATTCTAATATGTTGATTTGCTGCTAAAGAAATATTTATTATTATTATCAATGTTGAAAACAAATATGATGCTTAATATTTTTATGAAAATCATGATATATAGGAGTCTATGATGAATATAGAAAGTTTAACAGAACAGCATTTATTTGAAATAGAAATCATTTCTAAATAAATGCCTTTACTGTCACATTTCCAGTTAATACATCCTCTGTGAATAGAAGTATTGATTTCTTTTAAAACAAAATCTTACTGACCCCAAATGTATGTATGTAAATGTGTGAGCATGTAAGTTTAATTGCATATATTTATGTATCGTTCATTTTTATTGCATATGTATCATAGTTGTTTGTGCATATTAAGCTGGAATGGAGAAAGCATTTTAACACTGACAAAATTACACCATTCAGCTCCAGCTAATTAATTCATTTGATGCTAATTCTTAATAAAGACGCTATATTTTTCTCTTATTGCGTTCCACAAAAAAGAACTGCAACTGATTTGCATTCTTTTGAAAGTGTTCAAGACAGCAATTTAGAATTTTGAACGTATGCACATTGTGTTAGCCTGAGATAAGTTTCTAGCACAGAAACCCTCAGAGTTACTCATTAGCACTGCAAGTCATCAACAAAACAACAAATTTCTACCATTGCGGTGTTCAAACTAGCAATTAACAATGAAGTCAGTCCCCATGGAAGCTATATTTAGGGTAGACAGACTCATTTTTGCTTATTTCTGTGATTTAACATCTCGTTTCTCTCTTGGATTTTCTGTGATTTAGCATCTCTTTTCTCTCTTGGATGTGTCCTGCCAGATCCATCAGAAGACCACTTTAGAGTAAAAAGCACCAAAGGGACTGTAAAGAGTCAGCTTGGGCTCTCCGTTTTGTGCCTGTCTCCATCTCAAGCTGCGATGACAACATTCCTAATGCCTAATTCCCGCAGGCTGAGCTTGTGGGGCTTTGGATGGAATCCATCGGATTCTTCCACACCGTCCTAAAACTTCTGCTTGCTGGGCCCATTGTCCGTTCCAGCCCGACCTGTCCCTGCAGACGGTCGCACTGTTTAGAAAGATATTTCAGTGCTTAAGCTGAGAACAATTGTCTTGTTTCAGCCGACTGGCAGGTTTCAGGTTGCCTGTCAGCTTTGCTTTGGATGCTGCACGGAGACATTGGCGTATGAAAAACAAAGCTAATGCTTCTTCTGGCGGTGGTTCCAATAGGCATTACTGATGTAAAAAAAAGAACGAGGAGGTCGTGCAAATTGTTTCAGGGCTTTTTGGTAGCAGATATGCCACTCAGTGAGCAGCGTAAAAGTGCTTTAATGTGTGTTTAGTGCTCGAGAAGACCGTAATAATCAGCTAGAGGAGTAGCACTACAATTTGTCGTGTTGTTTTTTGCATCTAGCTGAGAAAGAAGAATTGGGTTTGTAGTAGCTAATGGGAACGAATGCGTCTCAACGAACACATACAGCTCCAGGGACCCAGTCCTCACAGTATAGTGGGGCCAAACAACAGCTTCCTTGGAACGTTTATCTATCGTTTGCAATTTCTCCAAATCGTCCTTCAGATTTTGGCATGTTCGACGTCAAAGCGCTATTTTCATAAAGTAGGCTATTGATACACACCAGTTGTTTTTATAACCCTAGTATTCTGAGGGTTTCGGAGCCTTAAGTTGGGACATTGGCTGTGCAAGCACAAAATGAACCCTCTATTGTGCACAGAACTTCTGTCACCTCCTAGTTGGTGTGTGTGTGTGTGTGTGTGGCACCCTACCTAAGCACTGCGGTCCAAAGGTGCCCAGGTCACGTGTTCCAGTAATCCTTAGGATCATGACGGAATGTGAAACATCTGGGATAGACTTTGCTGCGATAGCAGGGACTCAAAGCCTAAGATCACCATACAAAGCTCTTTGTCGTGGCTTAGGGTTGGCACTGAGTCTTCCAAGTGTGAGTGAGTGTAACACAAGCACCCCCAGGTGTTTTCAAAGCTCCTCTTCTCATCCTGAGAAGCTCCAAAGCTCGTTCCCAACAACCTCCCTGAAAACACCTACCAGTGTTGGGGGAAGATTCTTTATATTTGCACAAGTAGCAGCGAAGTGGCATATTTTAAATGTTTATGAATTATGCAGTCCTCAAATTTGATGCACAAGTGGAGTGTTATTGGACACAATTCAGCAAGTGTTTGTGCAATCTAAGCATCAGTGGAGAGGATTTTTCACTTTATGAGTGAGTCATTGATTTATTAATCCAACTGTTTTAGTTTTGAGCATGCTGATTCTTTCAGAAACGAATCAAGTGCCTGTCTTCATGAGTGAGTCATTGAATCATTCATTCAACTGATGTGTTTAAAAACACAGATTATGTCAGACACTAAACTGCACTATTGTGCGTTGCTTGGATAAGTGCCATCATTAATTTGCTTTGGCTTTGTGTGTATTTTTTAATAAAATGTATTTACAGTATATAAAATAAACAATGTATTCATTAAATAATTAAAATCTGGGTATTATAAAGTTTTATTTTAATGATTTAGTTGTTATTTTTAATAATTAAATTATTTAATTAATATATATTTTTATATATATATATATATTTGGGGACTCGGATCTATGAATCATTTTTGGAGGGGAAAGATTCACAAAAGAATGAATCTGATTCACTAAAATTAATCAGACCTCCTAACACTATAGCTATAACTCATTAAAACATTTTTTTTTTTTCATTGAGTAAACTGATTCATACTGTATGAGACTTCGTATGAGACTGCTTTGTCAGAATATGAACAAATAATTCTTATTCTTTTATTTTCCAGTTAGAGACCTCTGGAGCATTTTGTGTTAATAGAGTTGTTTCTGGATATGTAATTAACAGTGACGCACTCTGGATGTAGAGGTCAATGGAGCGGGGCTGATTGGGTGTATTACATGGATATGGAGCTGTGCTTTCTTTGACAGCGATGTGATACCTTGCTAAGGCTCAGGAAAAGATTATCCCCTGAGCCGCTCCTGGTGGCTGCATGTATAGATGAAATTTGACTTTGCTAATTTCCTGTGTAAATTAAAGAATGAACAAGAGAGAGGAAGAAAGATGATTGTGTGATATAGATAGAGACGCTGACTCCAGTTCATTATTACCAGGTGATAATTTAGTCCAACCTTCAAATAAAATGAGAAGCGATAGACATGTCAAGTGAACTAATGGCAAGGGTAGTGCATTACGGTTTCGCCTCCTTTTCAACAGTGCAAAATGTTAAAGATTTTGTAAGCATATTTTGTTGTTTCCAGGTACAGAAATGTAATAAATCAAATGTAAAATAACACTGCATATAATCTTCACTGTATTGAAGATTAATCCTTATTAAACTTAGTTATTCAGTCAAGAGCAGTTTTTTCTTTGTCTTTTGTTTTTTGATTAACATTAAAAACACAGACAGCAGCAGGAATATTAGGCTGTCACTTTAAGACATAATGCACAGGTTCACTACTAATGCTGATTCGCATGTGTTGTCCTTCTCGACTGTTTGCGCTCACTTAAGACATAACCGACTATGTTTGCACGTCAAGACGGGTGTGTTGACATGATTTTTGTCTGAATTTGTCTGTTCAAGCGCAAGAAGACTTGAAAGCATAGTCAATTTAGTATTCACGCACTATCTGAGACACAAGTTCTCTTTCACTACTTCCTGTGCTTGAATGTTTAAATTGACAAGGCTTAAAAACATGTGCAAATGATAAACTTTTGTGACGATGACGCACAGTTCTGTCAACTGTCCCGAGCGTCTTAACACTGGCCCTGGGCCATCGAGCAGTCCTTATTGTCCCTGCCCAGCGCTTTCATTATTGTTTTGTGCCTGTCCGAATTAGTGCCTGTTTAAAGACAGAAGGCAATGTGTGTTGTTTTGGTCTCACCTGTGTTATATCAACACCCAGGTGATGACAGCGTACGGCACTCGCATCGAACTAAGTTTACAAAGAGTGACTGTTTTGTCAAGGTTTTTTTGGACCATCATTGTAACGTCAGAATGTTCCCAGACAGGAGATTTATATGATGCAGACAGCGGCGTAGCTCCTTCGCTTACCATGCTGAACTGCAAAACACCAACATATGAGGAACTGTTATGTCAGCAATACATTTACATACTAACAGATGATAGGACAGCTCCTCTCACATGAAACACATGTACATCCATCAGCAGAAACTTATATTAGCGGTCTGTTTTAACTTGTTGATTTATTTTTAGATTTTTTATTTTTTTCAAGCAACCGTATAATAGCCTATATGCCTCGACAGATTTTTTGAGTTTAGTATATCTCAAATAGTTGGTTGTTGGGTGATCCATTAAGAGCCTGTCAGGCCTCTTCCCGTGAGATGAGGCCGGGCCGCCCACCATGTCCTCTTTCACTTTCATCTGAACCCCACATCTCCGTTTCAGAGGAAATTGCTGCGAACCACTCAGCCCCAAGTCTCCCAAGTCTGTCAAGTGAGAAAAGCAAACGCTAAGCACTCACATCTGACATGTTACAGGATGTGCTCTTATTTTTTTCACGACTCGGAGGCAACAGACTTTAAAAGGAATCTTCGCTACCATACAACCCTTTAAAGCCTAAAGCCTCTCTTTGACTACTTGAATTGAAAATAGACATCTAAAACATGGCTCCAGCTCTTACCACGCTGTAAAAAAAAAAATTAAGCAAATCATTTTGGGAAAATCATTTGAGAGTTTAGTTCCTATTCCAAAGTTTTCAGCTTTCTGGAACACAAGAAAGGAATGTTTTATTACTACATACTTTTTTAAAAGTCAAACCATATGTTTTAGGGTTCAAATAGTCCCATTCGAAGCTTCAGGGTTGTTAATGTACTCGATCATCACATTCAAGTGTTGAATGAAAAAAAGAAGAATGCTTGAAGAATGCGATGTTGTCGATTAGTTTAAGACAAGAGCACTTTTCTATCCATGACGTTGTTGAAATTAGCATGCTGTGAGCCATAGCAGTGGAGTAAAGATGTATAAAAAAAAAGACTGACATTTCAGGATTCAGTGTTTCACAATGTTCATTCCCCAGAGGAACAAGAGCTAGACTCTTCATTCCAACATCCAAAGAATGTAAAAGAATGGCTAGCTTTCTCATATTGAGATTCAGAGGCTACGTCCTGGTCCCTCGACTCCCTCTATGTCGGTACAGTCTTCATAACCCGGCACTTGGACAAAACACAATAAAGCCACATTATGCGATGCACTTTCTTTAATTCATGAGGGATCCCTCATAAATCCGTTTTCAATAATGGCCCCCTTTCCCTGCCTTGTTTTCCCTATGTAAATGAGACCTCGGCAGCAAAGGGCCGACTGACAGTAATCTTCCGTAATTTGGTTTGCGTGGCTCTGTGGTAGCGCTCTGGGAGGCCTGAAAGAACACATATCATTCAGAGGGAGGTCAGACAGTGCACAAAACAAACTGACAAGGCCAAAGCTCACACACACTGCCTGACTGACAGCTGAGAAGCCTGCATACTCAAAAGGCCAGCGAAGACAGCGAGCGATTTAAAAAAAAAAGAAACCCTGTTACGATTCTAATGAGTGTCTGAAGCGTTGATGCCCACTTGAATGGTCTGTCTTGTTGATTGATGCAGGTCTCCACACCTGTTACACACTGACGTCAATCCTGAATTTTGAGCAGATTTGAAACAATTAAGCGTCATGGTCATTTTACTTCTAGTTCAATTTCACCATTAAGAATTTGATGTGTAATGGCTTGTAAAGGTGCTTATATTATTTTATTGTTTATAGTTTTATTTAATAGTAGAGTCATAACCCGGTTCCTTTTGGATGATTTATTGGTGCAAAAAAAGACAATGTTTGTCTTAGTAAAAAGAAATGCAAAGTATAGTAGGTTAATAGATTTTGTTTATTATTATTGGTATTTTTTATCAGTAATTTGTTGTGTGTGTGTGTGTGTGTGCCTTGGTCAATATTATTGGATATTTAATTGGTCATGTACATTTTTTACTGTACCGTTATATTATAATTAATTAATTAAAATTTAAATAAGTTGCATTTGTTGTTCTGATTATTTAATTTAAAATGAATTCAATTTAATTACATTAATACCATTCAAAATGTTTTTTTTATTTAGTTTTTGTTTAATTTATTTAGACAAAATTGTATAGCAATGTTTTCGTTATTGGCCATAATTTACATAAACTATAATAATCTATATTGTCTTAAATTTAAATTTTGTGCATTCTGGCTTGAAAATATTTGGTCATAATTTTATTCACAATTTCTGCACCATGGTACATTGACATTATACCATGATACTGAATGATTATATCAGGGTATTTGTCCAATGTACCATGTACCAAAAATGTAAACAAAACATGGTATTTCCATTGTACCCTTTAAAAAAAAAAAACATGGTACTTTTTGGATGTGGTGTTAGTCCAAGCTGTATCGAACATTACAGATCAGGCTTTCAGCAGTTTTTGCCTTCTAGCAGAAACTCACAGCCGTACCCATAATAGTCCCACTGCGGTCCTGTCAGACTGAGAGATGATTGGCTGTAGAGCTTCAAGACGAATGAGGGGGAGAGTGACAGGAGGTGGAAGACAGACTTCAACTCTGTGAAAGGGGAAGATGTGGACTGAGGAGATTGTAAAGGTCTTTCATTTGGACAGTTTTGAAACATGTTTCACTAGATTCTTCACTGAGAGTAATGCAAGAAGAGGGACTAGACACTTCTGAGTTGAAAAGCTATTACATAACTCTTACAAATGGATGGGTAGTGAAAATATTCAGAACTGGAAAATTAGAAATAGACATTTTAGCATTTGGTATCACTTGATTTTCAAGAGGAGAGTGAAAATGTACATTAACGCTAAATCAAGTGTGCCATTATAAATGTAATTAAAAAAATTGATTTTGAAGTTGATTAACTTAAACTGAAATGTTTCCTGAGATGACTTGATCGCTTGTTTGATTCAGATTTAAATCAAGGTTCAGGGCGGACTGGGCAGCTGGGTTTGTACCGAGCCACATCTGTCGGGTCAGGAGGTCCATCGCAGCTCTTTTTTCAGCCTGTCTCGAAAAGCAGGAGGTACAAAACCTGACGTCAAAGAAACACACTTTCCCGGAGGTGTCAGATGTCTTTGAGGTAGTGATGACACTTTAGTTGTGCTGTTCTGTCTTATCATTTTGAGACGCACCAGATGCTCGGATGGAAAACTCACTTCAGCGCTTAGAACATAACAACTATGATCTCAATTAGTAGAGTAAGAATTCTACTTTTAACCTGAATGTGTCCTTTGTGAACCGAGTCCATGTAATAAATTAATCTGGATTTTATGAAGGTGATTTTGCTTCATGAAATCACAAAATATAAACAGTAAGTAGTAAACATAATTATTATATAGTTATTCAAATAATTAGTAGTATAATACCACTATATTGATAAAAATTAAAGTTACCGTGGGTTTTACCATTCAAAAGTTTGGGGTCAGTAAGATTTTTTAAAGAAATTAATACATAAAAAACAATCTTATCAAGATTTCCGTTTACAGTTTTTACTGTATTTTTTATCAAATAAATGCAGCCTTAGAGAACATAAGGCCGTGTGTCCACCAAAGCGTTTTTTCACGCGGCTGGCGTGTTTTTTCAATTGTTTTCAATGGGAGCGCCGCGTTTTTAAAACGCCATGAGCGTAGCGAGGCGCTGAGCGTTTTTTTTCACGCTGAAGCGCCGAGCGCTCTGCGTTTTTTACAGGTCGCCGAGAGTTGAAGAATGTTCAACTTTGGGTAAAACGCAGCGCTCATCACTGTCACTTTTTACCCAATCATCCAATCACAGTGGAGGAGGGGCGGGAATACGGGAACACGAATACCCCACCGACCAACCGCCACATTCTGCTTGTACAACGTCAACAGATGACGACAACAAGCATAATAACGGAACAAAATCATTTAAAACAAGAGCCAGAGAAAATACATTACATTGTATCGACATTGTTATGTAGAATCAACACAGAAACAAAATATGTGTGAAATGAGATACTAGTAACACTCTCGCGGATATTCCGTATCACAACAAGCAAAGTGTCTCAACTGAAAAAAAAACGCAACGCCGCCAAAACGCTCTCAAGCGCCCACAGATAGGCGTTTTCAGCAGAGCGCATAGCGTTTTCGGCTGGCTAAAAATGCTTTGGTGGACACGGCCTAAGACTTCTTTCAAAAACATTTAAAAATCTCACCAACCCCAAACTTTTGAATGGTTATATTTTGTGACTTTTTTGGGATATTTTCTTTTATTTGATTTGCACAGCACCTTAAGGGCATGACACACAGTGTATTTGTTTGCATGTGTGTTGTCTCTGGTCAAGGATCAGACAGAAATTGTCAGTGTCCACCGGTGGGTGGATCTAGATCTCTCTCTCAGCTCTGAACTCATTAGGGTGTTTTGTGAACGGACATCGGCTGATTTATTTGTGTCGGGTTTCATTAATAATGCAGTGTCATTCAAGCAGATAAGTTCATTCTAACTTTTTACAGTGGGTTTTGTCCAATAACAATTTCCCCTTCAGCATAATTATTATTATTATTATTATTATTATTTTGCCAGCCAGCACCAGCATTTGTGATAATTTTGACAAAACTTTCATGGCCCCCAGAATATTTTGTTGTATGAAAATCTGAATATGCAATATATCAAAAGAATGAGCAGAGCTTAGAATAATAATAATCTTTTATTATTTTAATCTAGCTTTATGCAGTCTTTTTGTCAAAGACTACATTTAGATCAAATTCAGAACTACAATCAAAACAGATCGATTCCATCAACGCTTGTACAGTCATTACTCTTCCTGGGTTCGACATTTCATTCGGTAATGTTAGGCCGTTTTGATTTATATGCTTATGAATGTTTGATGATCACGTTAGCTTAGATGTGCGTCAGAGATGCTTCTATCACTTGTTTCTGCTTCTTCTTCGCTTGTTTTTGGACCCGAAAGTTCTGTACTATTTCAGGAGATGCGTAATAGCAGAATAACAGTGAAAACATAGATTGCCGGAAAATTCCATCAATGGCGGGAAAAGAGTTAAAGGGACAGTTCACCCAAAAAGGAAAATTTCCATTATTTACTCCATTATTAGTTCCAAACCTGTATGACTTTCTTTCTTCTGTGGAACACAAAATTTTTCAGTGTTAACCAAAACTGTTTGGTACTAACATTCAGATTGAGTAAATGACAGAACTGTAATTTGCAGAGTCTAATGCAGAGCCCTTGGTGCGCATATTCAAATAGGTGTCAGAGATCAAGTTTTAAATCATTCATATTCATGATATAAGTGCTTCTGCAATGATCCAGATGACACGAATCATTTGGAGATAATGGCGGTGACAGTGAGGAATCTCTAAAAGGCCAATTGGCAGAATTATGCAGGAGAAACAACAATGGCTCGTCACTTTCCTTATTAATTTACTCAAGGAATAATCAAGGTATTTAAATAGCAATTTATGCTAATTGGTGCTTCTGAAAATGTTGAGCTCAAGCCTGTAGAGCGGTATTGAAGCACATTATCTGGACAGGAAGGGGTTTGTTCTTGGCAAACAGTTTTCTTACCCAAGTGACTTTGAGAAAAGAAAGTTTGTATTACATAAGTGGCAATTACAAAAGCAGGTAGCTAAGGTTAAATGGCTAAATCCCACATACGAACAAGGTAATGTGCTGATTCAGTCACAGTGCTATACAAGTCAGGCATAGCTTTTGTAAAAAAAGAAAGAAAAAAAAAGCCTTTGTGTTAGTTTGTGAAGTAGTTGTGCAAGTAGAAATAATCAGGGATGAAAGGTTGTTGGTCCCAAGCTAATACATTTAAATTATTATTTGCATAATCACAAACAAACTGTCTTGCTGTGATAGTTCTATTTTCCCTGGTTATTATATCAGAAGAAGTTTTGTTTCACTGAACTTGAATTTGAGAAGAGATAATGCTGATATTTTTCTTTATATTTATGGGAAATATAAGTTTTTCCAAAGCGTAAATTCTACTTAATTTAGGCTACATTTGCAGCCTTATTAGTTGCAACCATGTAACCCAGTTGTTGTTTTGTTTTTGTTTTTTATACATTTAATCTACTTATCTACATTCATATGCTGCACATTATTGACCTTATGTAGCCCCGCCCCTTTTCAGGGCCACGCCCCTTGTGTTCTGTCTTCTGGTTTGTATTGTCAAAGCATGGAGGAAAGATCTTACAGATTTATGAATGAACCGCTCGTTTTTAAATCTTCCCGGTCTACTGACATTTGTTATGACAACTACTTCAGACATTACAATGCTCATGATTACTTTTGTTAACTCTACAATTAGTAAATCCACTTCACCAGTTGATTACTCTTCGACAGCAATGCCATAGAAATATACAGAGCTACCGCAAAAACAGATAAATTCTAAAGTTTGAAACATCGCGCTTGTTTCTCTGGCACATAAGGTCTATATAGGCAAATATCTGCATGACTTCTATGGTTTAATGACCATGTCACCTTTCTGTGTCCTGAGTTCATATTTTCTTTAGCAAAACTGGAAATCATACGTTTTAGCCTGCATATAATCTGTGAATTTCGCTAGCCTGACAATGAAGAATTGCCTCAGAGGAGCTAGCGATACGCCACGCGATTAGCTATCTGATCTGCATGCTCATTACATGGTGAAGGATCGCTTCCTTAACAAGATTAAAACAATGAATATGCATCACGCAGCCCTGAGGGCGATTCATAAAAATGCATCCCAGTGTTAAACGTTTATTTTAATAACCTTTACCTCAACCCCCAAATGACAACAGCACACTAAAACCCAACACCACACACCTGTTGTTTGTTAGATGTGAGAAAATTCCAAATGAATTGCCCTGTGGTCCGACACGTATGCAATCAATATCGCGCCAGCCATATGAATTAGCAATTACGTCTGAACTTTTCGCTCGGGGGGCTCTGTGGCATTGCATTTGGAAAACAAAATGATTAAACATCGCTTTTTTTTTCTCCCAATAGCCTTTCTTTTCATTTTTGTTTAATCATTTTATTGAACGTACGTTTTTAAAGTGGGAGGTATCAGACTGCTCTCATACAAGAGAAGCTAATTACAAACAAGGTACAAAAACACCCATAGAAAATGAAAGTCTGTGGGGCTTCAGGACATGAAATCTGAAGATTGTTTACCTGTTTGGTCAAATGGCTTGTGCATAGTAGATGATTTGTTTTTGATTGTAATCTTTGGATTAATGTCCTCAGAATCCGAGAGAATGTATTCCCATCTGGGTTAATCTAGCCTGAGGTATATGTACGTTATCATGTCTGCTTTTATAAGCGTGATGGAGACAGTTATGGCTTCTTCACATCAGAGCAGATTTACTGGAATTGTCACTGTAGCACATATGGAAAGTAATATCTTATCGGTCTTATCGTCCATGCACGGCATAACTGACGTCTCTATAATGCTTTGACTCTGTTCAGCATACCTGCTCTTTATCTTTAGATTTATACATTGCTGTGGAGTAACTAAATGCATAAACAAAATTGTTGTAACTTGCCAGTAAGAAGCTACTTTTTCGAATAAGACGTGTAGCAATACAAAGCACTGCATTGCTGTTGCGATCCTCAAATGCATTTGATTCTAGCGTTTGACAGTCATTCAAATGAACAGTTCACTGATCAAATAAACGATTTACTTATTCATTTTAAGCTTGGATCTTCTGTTTTGATGTTGTTTGGTCGTTTTTTGCTTCTGTTGTATAAATTCGTACTTGTATTACCGGTAGTTGTAATTATTGGAGTTAATTTTAATACTGCAGTGCTAATTGGTTTTTGCCAGATAAATGATCTAATTGACATTTTTATCTGATATTTTATATGTATTTATAAAGATATTTCCCCCTTAAATAGGTTTAATATAGTTAGCTATATTTTTTAAATTGTAGCTTGAATGTACTGCTGCGCAAATTTGTTTAAAGGTACAATATAGCATTTTTCTCCACTAGGGGTCGCTAACCTATTTACAATAACAAAGGCGTAGTTTGATGACGCAACATTTGCTAAGAATTATGGATCTTGTCGTCAACGTCAAGCCGACCGATCTAATAATGTTTATGGATGACTGAATACATCAATGTTTTTATCATGACTGTGATATGAAGCAGTTCGGGATTGCTAAGAGACAGCTATCAGCTCCACACGCGACGCGAGTCCCGCGGATATAAAGGAATATGGACATTTCATTCTACCGAACTACACGCAGAATTACTACTCACAGGTCAGTTTATTAGACAAATTAAACTTGTGAGGTAACGCAGCGCTGTTTCACTTGGTCTAACATTACACTAGCACACTAAACTCCATTTGAATGTGTTGAAATGTGTTAGTCTATCTGTATGAGCCTAACCTAGCAGTAAACTAGATCAACATTAGAATAACATACAGATCATATTCTGACATTTTATCATGGTTGAACTATAAAACATTGATTCGTTTTATGTAAATGTGCTCACCTGTTTAATAAAGTACATGTAGAAGTGGTCGAAGTCTCGGACATGGAGCTCTCGTTTATATACTGTCTATGGGAGCATCTCGAAAACACCGCGCTGATATTGATTCTCGTTTTAGTTCTCCTTTTTTTATCCAAAGTCTGCTTGCCATGGTCCATAATGTTTGAACGAAACAACAACAGCGTGCAAATAGACATTGCAAACTACACAGTTGTCCGCGTCAGTTTGGTTAACGTTACTATCAGAGGGCTCTGGTTCATAGCTCTGGTTGCCATGGCAGCACGAGCGGAAACCAGAGACAACACGGATATGACGGCATTGACGGCGACAAAACGGAAATAAAGACACGGTCCGTGTCTTCGAATTAAAATATTAATTTCTCTGGATTTAGAAGTTAATTGGAACTGTCGGGATAATGTAAATACACAACTTTAAAAAATATATAACATAGATATAGTGATTTTTTTATATTTTTAAAGCAAAAAAAATACATATTGTGCCTTTAACCAAATTTTGTCAAAATTGAGAGTCTCATTTATGTCACTCTGATAATGTCCTGTGACAGAATGGTTAGGCTTAACTATGCTCAGATTCGAAGAAAATTAATGTCAATCTAGTTTCAGTCCAAAAGCTTTAAAGCCATTTTTCTCGCTTTCAGTGTTGGCCGTTTGAAAACAAATGAATGTGTGGCTTAAAAGTTGATCCATTCGTTTTGTTTTCTCTCATTCTTTTGTTTACCTAATGCTTTCAAAAAGTGGAATCTCCCACCATTGGGGTTTCATTGTCCTCATCTTCTGAATGACATTTTTTGGGGGGCATAAGGGTTCACTGGGGTTTTCATTAATCCTCCATCTTAATTGCTTGACTCTGTTACCTCACGTGTCACTTCCTATTAGCCACGTTTGGATGTGTAATGTGCGGAAGACAAGATAATTACGGTGAGATGGCTTGGGTAGTGCACAACATAGAGGAAAGGTTATTTGCATCTGTATGGAGCCTGGCTGCCATAGAGCTACAAAGTGTCACGTCTGAATGTACTGCTAATGCGTTTAGCTTGAGTTAGACATGCAAGCTGAACTTTCCTTGCAAAAAAAAAAAGAAAAAACTCCCAAGCGGATACTGCATGAATTCAAATAGTGAGTAAAGAAAAATGTTTAATGCTGAGTAATTGCACTGGAAATGTATGAAGGCATATATCTAATCTATCTATCTATTATATATAAAATAATAAACATCTTATTTATTTTATGTTTTATTTATGCTTTTACATTTTTATTTTACACTGACATTGATTTTGATCTGTTTAGGTTTTTATTGAATTCTTCTCATTTTTCATGTTGTGTAAAAAATTTACAGAAGGTTCTTGCAAGTTGAAAAAGCAGATTTTGACCAGAAAAACAATCCTGATATTTACAGTTTACGTAATCTTCACAGAGGGCCTATTCCAAGAAGATAACACACAAAATTAAAGCTTTGAACAATGTTATTAAAGTGATCTTAGTGATCCATTAAATTTAAAGATAATTTTGGTGCCCAGAACAGGATATCAAATTGATCTCTTTGTGTTATCAATTTATTTTGGAAGCTCGTGAACAAACAAACTTTTTGGCACAGCAGCATTTTCTGAAGAGTTTATTGGAAGTGCATTTGTTATTATTCATCGCTTTGACTGGGTCTCGCCTCCACCCATGTTCAAATCAAGATAACATGAACTCCAGTGTGTTCTCATATTGCAGATGTCCTACAAGTCTTTCAGAGGAACTTTGTTGTAAGTCTTCAAGCTTGCTGAGGTCAGCAGGTCTATTTCCCTGCCAAGTAGGTCTATTCCCTGGGCCGGCGGGAGGTCGGGAAACTAATTACAGAGCACAGGGCAACGAAAAGTCAACTCATTTTCTTCCACCTGCTTATTGGTAGTTGCACTTCAGCGTGTTGGTATAGCAACGGACATTGACGGATACACTTTTGCCATAATGGATTTGTCAAATAAAGCTTGTTGCACTTTATACAATACCTCTTTCCGCCAACACGCACACAAATTGCACACTCCTAGGGGACTGTAACCCACAATATGATAACATAAGCTTGGAATATGTCTCCAAGCCTAATAGACCAATTATTTTATGTAACACAGTGACCTGAGCATAAATGTGCCAACCAAGATGCAGAAATTGGCGACTTTTAAAGGTCTATAGATTTTAAGGTGGCAGCTGCCCAATTAGTAATCCTCTGAATTTTTGCCATCTGGACTTGCACAAATGAGAACCAAGGCTCATGTTGCTAAGCTACATGGTAACATCTGCAGTTATTCCAATTTTTTGTTTGTCTAATTGGATTGAGTTTAAGTCTAAGTGCTAATGAGTGTAAGAACAATAGCTGGAAATAAAGTGATACATGCCGGCATGTCTTCGAATAATAATGTGTAATTGGAAGGACTGATTATAATGAATCTGGCTTTTTAGAGCCAATTAAAATGTATTCAACCTATAAACATATTAGCATCTGTGTTTTGTTTAATTACACATCTGTTCGAATTAATTGAAACCACAACAAGAGAGAACTAACATGATTGTCTCTTATAATTAAATTCAAGTGACCTGAAAATATTGAAGATTGTTGTCGCGATTTGAATACAAATAAAATCCCAAATGAACTTGCATTTATTGTCCATTCTGTAGAACAGATGCGATTCGTGTCCCTCATGTACACTTGCAAAAATGAATGATATTTAAAAATCAAAAAATATTTTCACATTATTCACACTTTGATGCAAAAATCTAAAAATATCAGAATAACTTAATTCAGTTATAAATTATTTTCCAGTAGGAAAACTAAACTAAAAAGATGTTGTAATAATGACAGCATCATTTTTCAAGTACTTCAAAAAACAGGGTCTATTGAATTAAAAATATATATATATATATATTGATTGAAGCATGTTTACAAACTAGTAAAACCATAAAATGACTCTTATGCTGTGACATTCATCCAGAAACCATTTTGACAGAAAGTGCTTCCAATAAAAGAAATATATTTCCAATGCTAAGAAATATATGATGTATTTCTAGTCAATATATTATACCGACATATGAAATTCAAGGCTGATTGACTTAATCAATCAACAGTTCATGGCTGATTGTCCACTTCACGAAAAGTCAGACTTGGTGATTAGCAATGTGTCAAACTTTGACACATTGCAGTTAAAGGCACAAAATGTAATTTTCCGCTAGAGGTCACTTATTCGAAACAAAGGCGTAGCTTGATGACGCCGTGATTTCGCAGAATCATGGGAGTTGTTGTCTTTACCTCTACAGCTGGTGGAAAAGAATCCGATGGGACTTGGGCAGAAATCATGTTCATGGATGAGCTAATGTATTAAAGATTTATTAAAGTTACTGTAATATGAAGCAGGTTGGGGCTGAAAGCTGTTGGAGCGGTACGAGGCTGCTGGAGTGATTGCTAATGAGAGAAAAGCGCGACACACGGCTCGAGCTTTCATTATGCCGCAGGCGACCGCTTCGCTTCTTTCGGTCATGCGTATGTGGGGTAACGCAGCGCTGTTTTATCATATTAGATACAGTTGAGTGTGTTGAAAGTTATGTTATAATGCTACTCTGTGCGTTCGCTACTAAGCGGCTACTATGAGACACTTGTTGCACACTGCAGTAAGCTAGATCGATATTAGGCATGGTAAAACATGGTAAAATGGAAATTTTGCGTTTTTGAAATGACGTACAGATGACAACATTGTCAAAACAGTCTCTGTTCACACGGATCTGTGAAAAAGACTCAAAATACTGTATTGTGCATGCCAGGCCAGTAGTTGGCGAGGTCAGAATTAAAGTTACTGTAGTTGGCGATTTTGATTAATTATTTTCTGGAGAAGCATTAATAAACTCAACACAGTACATGTGCATGCCTATAGACTGCACACGCTGTACGCCTGGCGCATGATGTCACCGGTTTCACAAATTTGCGATTTTGTAGTTTACACGGAGACTATAATGGTATAGTTTTCAAAAACGTTGCGTTTGCAGTTTCAGGCTCCTAAAACGCTGTTGTCGTGTAAATGAACGTCCAAAAGTCATAAAAAGTGTTCCGTTTTTCGTTGAAAATGGTGTCGTGTAAATGGCACCTTTAATTCTGAACATTTTCTTCCGTTTCCCAGCAGAGGAGAGAGAGAACTGGAGTGTAGACAGTCATATCTCTGCACACTTATGGTCGAAACCATTGATTAATGAAATGCTCAGAAGATGATTTTACAGCTCTGCAGTTGCTCTTTCAAAGCTCAGAAGACTTAATGGAGTTCTCAGTTTTGTGGCGTTTATGTGCATGAACTTTGTCTCAGATGTTTCTCATAAAAATGCTTACAAACAAAAACAAATGATTGACGGACAATAAGAATATAGAGCTATAACATAATTGTAGATAGCACTGCTAAGATGATTTTATCTTGGAGGAGTCTGATTAAAAATCTCAAAATCTCTCTTTTATTGTGAGTTATTGCTTATACAATCTTAAAAATGTCAAAGAGCTAAAGTTTTTAACCTGAAATCCTATAAACCTTTTTTAAGCTCCGTTTAAGACCATTTATTATTTAAATCTGTGGAAAACATTCATACGGGGACTTTAAATAACACATAAACCAATACACCGATCAGAAGAACCTATGAATCCTAAAGCCCAAGTTGCTGTGTCTATTTTTAAAAGACTGTTTGAAACTTATACATTCAAAGTTAAAGAAGTTTCTGTGTGGGATAGCTCAGATATTGTAAATGCCAGTGAGTTGTGACATTTTCCCGATGCCTGCCGGCTGTTGGCCTCACCTCTCCTTCATCACTGACAGACTGAACGACTGAGAATCTTATATGGAGACTTTCGACTGAAACAACGCCTTGGGTCCGATTGAATGTTGTTACAGGCAAAATGGAAAAAAAGAGAGAGAATTTGAAAATACATTTGTTATATAAATGTCTTGTTTTCTTAATTTAGAAATACTGTAGGATTGACAAAATCCATAAGACAGCCCTATACAGTGAGAGAAAGAGAGAGCGAGGGAGAAAGAGAGAGCGAGAGCCTGAATGTTATCTCATTTTCTCCTGTCTTGCATTTCCCGGGATTACATTAAAGCCTGGATGGGGATCCAGTAAGAGTTGGTTATTATTAGCTCATTTCCCTCTTGCGTTTTAGCAGTATTACCATAAACACAGTCAACTCTTTTCCCACTGTAAACGCAGCAACAAAGGGCCCCCAACCCTGGATGAAATTATGAGCTCTTTTGATGTAGCAATCTTGAGCCTGATAAAAAGGGACGATCAAGCTTTGTTTTCGTTCGTTTGATCTGAATAGCTGGTGTGTTGCTTGGCATCCCTTTCATGTCAGAATTATTAATTGTCTTCACCTGTTTATATTTTTTTCGTGCTATTATGATTTTATTTAGAACTTCACATCACTGTCACATGACTATGGGCTTACAGGAGACCGGGGCTAATTGTCACACATGGAAGTTATACATTTCAAAGATCCCATAGCAGATCTAGGCAGGTGGAGCTGGGGGGGGGTGGAGGGTTTCAGAGGAACTGTAATAGCTCGCTGCAGGACTAGCATACAGCAAACATTGAACCAGACTATTTACATTTTGAGCAAGCAATCTCACTGGCTGCACTCTCCATCAGGCTAATCAGCTTGTGCCATGCGGTAATGATGTGATTGCTTGTAGAATGCATGTAAAGGACCTGTCAGCCTGTACCCTTTAGAGTTTCGTGACTGAACAATATAGGGACGGGTAAAAAAAATTCAGATTTTAATCGATTCTCATTTTGATGAACTGATATCGATTCTTAAATCAGTCATGATGTTTTCAGTTAATGAATGAACAATATAAGTTATTATTTGAGTCATTTGTTAATTTAATTTGGCGTGACAGATCACTGTAGCCGCCTCAGTTCAAGCGAAGCGGGAGCAGCGCGGAGAGGACGTGAACTGATCATCTCTTCTGCTTTACTACAAGTTACAACACAAAATATACATGAATGAACATCAGAAGGTATGTTGAAAGATACAGTACAACTTACTGAAATCCATAATCGCTCAATCAGTGTTTCAACCATGGAAAGACGTCAATAGTCAGCTAGAAAAATTAACCATTTTGATATATGCACTATACTTCATATTCATTGAATTTTTACTTAACCTATTTGAATAAATCCGTCATGTTTTTGATAGACACAATTTAATGTTTATATTTCAAAATAGAAAGTAGAAACATAATTATGCCATTTAAAAAGTTATTCCTTGAAAAAGCTGTTCCCTGTATAGTTTACTGCATTAGTTGAGAGATATTTTTATCCTTGTACATTATTTCTCCTGATACATACCCAAATAATCAATATTAAATCAATTTGTGTCAATATTCAATATATATTATTCAGTGTAATAATATTCAATAATATGTAATAATAATATTCAGTGTGTATATATATATATGTGTGTATACAGTGCCCTATTCACCATTCACTATCAAATCTTTATTTTTAGTGTTTCTTACAGTGCAAGTAGTTTCTATCGATTTAGCCTTATCTCCATTTTGAAAGTCGCATAAGTCATTAACCAGCAAAGTTACAGATAAAAGCATTCTCATTAAACTTTTCTCTTCTTTTAAACAATTCCAGATTTGTTGCTGATTAAGTGAGCCTTTGTGTTATGGACTTGAAATAATGGTGGACTTTTTGCTCTAGTGTGAAATAAAGCACCTTTCAGCAGATCCATGCAGAAGATTGTGAATTGGTGAACAATAGCCTATAGGGATTTACAGAGACTTCTTAATGAGTAGGGCCAATTAACAATAACGTGTGCCAAAAAGACTGCCAAAAACAATGCCAAACTATAGAAAATAAGTGTGTGATATATATATATATATATAAAAAATCTGTAAACCAAAGACAGCTTCCAATTAAATAAAGCCTTTGTCTTTAGTTTCTACAAAAATGTATAGGGCTGACCATATAGTTTTGAAGTTTTCTATATGCCCGGGAGTTTTTTATGATATTAATTTAAAACTTTTGCCACTGGAGTACAACAAAGGCTAGAACTCGAACCTGTAATTCCCAAAATACAGAGCATCTACAAAAATAGGCAAAAAAAAAAAGATCCTTAAAATTTTCACGTTAGCTTTTGAGCATAATTGGACATTTATTTTCTATTAATTTACATCATATGTGTTTTAAAGAACCTCTTTATAAGACCTCTTTAAGGCTGAAATCAGTTAGATGCGAAAACAAAATGTGCAGAAGCCTTGCAAGTGTGACACTGAGTTGTTAGCTCTGACTGACAGCTCTCTGAGCACAACTCAATTACTGCCACCACGCCACACTCGTTTCGGCAGCAGCTGATGGACACGTCCTGCAGGGATTGTGGTCACGGGCGGCACAGGGGCACAATGGTCCGATCAAGGTTACGATTACCAATGATTCAGAACTAAAAGGCAACACAAAAGTGCCAGTAATGTACTAGGACTGTTGAAGGATTATTCTGAACGGAGGTTATTGGGTGATAAGTAGCAATGACTCTGAAAAAAGTGGTGTAGATTGGAAAAAGTGATTCAGAGGAGACCTTCAGTACACGCTTGCCTACCTCTGGACGACTGGTAATTGCTGTTTGCCAAATGAGTGGCACTTCCAAGAAAACTCAATATTTTTCATTGTCACTCTCCATCTACTCTCATTTCTCTGTGTGTGTAGCATGGTCTGTTTAGCTGGTACGATCAGTGACATGACTCTGATGATTTTTGTTTTCAAAAATGCATTAAAAATGCAATTTGTGAATAATATGACTTGAATACACATATTCTATGATGAACATAATTTTAATTTCTGAATTAAAATTAATTCTTACATTTTTGGGGGGGGACATAAAGTCACAATTGTAGGGTGACAACTGAAAAAAAATGCAATTCATACTTAAAATAATTTAAAAACACATCTTCTATGATGAACATGATTTTAATATCTGAATTAAAATTAATTTTGATATTTTATTTATGATCATTTAAGGGTGATACAACTGTTATAATATTATAATGATGAAAAAGCCTCATAAGAGAATACATATTTTTCAAAGGAAACCCTTAATTATATTATTATTTCAAATTCAAACAAAAATAAATAAATAAAATAAACAAAAAATATTATAAATATATTAAAAAGAAGGAAAGATTAGTTTAGATTGTATAATGTCCTGTTATAACCCTCTATAAATTTAATGATATTTACTATATGAAAAAAATCTACTTTGAAAAATAATTATTTAATTTAATTATTTAAATGAATATATGTACAATACTGTGCAAAAGTCTTAGGCACACTAGTATTTTCGCCCCAAAGAAATGGTTTTAAGCCAGTTATTTATTTATTTATTTGTTTTGTTTTTAAGTATGAAATATCAGTTTGCATTTCCAAACTGTCACGGTTGGCTTAGATAGGAAGACGAAGACAACAGATCAATATACATCTAGTTTAATGAAAGTTCTCCAAGCAAGCAGGATAAACACAACCATAGCTAACGGAGATCGGACAAAGACGGAGTGAACGGCAGGAACTAAATCGCAAACACAGATGATGGTAATTAATAGGACACAGGTGATACAGATGAACTAATGATGGTAACCAGGGAGACAGACTAGTGGCGGGAAACTGAACAAAGGAACATGTGACAAATGACAACTAACTGAAAAGTCCATGAACACAGTGGTGACACAAACATTCATTTTGCCCTTAATTGTAATAATCCAGTGAAATTATTACAGAAGACTAAATCTAGAAGAACTGTGGCAACGTCTCCGAGACGCTTGAAGAAACCTTCCTGCAAAGCCAGAAAAACTTATGTGCAAGTGTACCTGGACAAAAACTGTTAAACGCAAAATCGATTAACTGGGTTAGTTAATTGATAATTAATTGATAAAGAAAATCTATTTATGACATTATTTTTTAAAAGCATACTCACTTTTAGGCACTTTTACACAAGTGCCTACTTCTCACAGTACTGTTGCTTTGCAGGCAGGTTTCTTCAAGTGTCTTGGAGACACGGCCGCAGTTCTTCTTGATTTAGTCTGTCTCAGTTCTTTTCTGTTTCTTTATGTTATAACTGATGGACTCGATGATGGTGGGGTCAGATCTCTGTGTGGAGCACCGGCTGTTGTCAGACTCCTTATGCATACATATATCTCACTGGATTATTACTGACACTACAGCAAAAGATATAAATAACTGGCTTAAAACCATTTTTTGGGGTGAAAACTAATATGCTTAAGACTTTTGCACTGGACTGTATATCTTTTGAATTATTATTATTTATTTATTTTACTGAATAGTTACACCACAATGTTTTTTAATAATAAAAAGTTTTTCTTTTCATACTGTATGAAACCAACATGAGCGCAAAGAGTACATTTCTAAGAACTTGTCACATCATTTTAAACAATTTTTTCCTAAAACTTTTTCTTTTCTTTATCTTTCTTTCTTTTATTTATCATTGACTCAGATGCCATAACTACCCCATTAAGGGGCAAAAGGTATCTTTCTCCATTGACAGTCATTCAACAGCAGCCGTTGGAAATATGTGAGCTGCATGCCTTGTCAGTCGGATTGTGCCGTGTGCGTATATGAGACTCTTTTGAAGCCTGGAGAAATGGAAAGGTGTATGTGACCTTCCCGAAGGCATTTCTCCAAGAACCCTCTGAGACCCTTTGGCTTCTCAGCAGTCACACTCCTCTACCTCTCATCCTTTGTTCCTCTCCTCTTCTGTCTTGCTCCATCCCCCCCCCCCCGGCAATTTGGTCAGGGTCAGTTTGGGGCGACGGTCTGTGAAGTGTAAAACCCGTTTTCAGAAACAGCAGCCAGGGACCCAGAGTGACACAGTTCTCATTTGCTGCACAGCACGGATGGGCCCACAAGCAAATTCACTGTGTGCAAATGAAAGTCAACAGTTGTCCTTCTTATTCAATGTCCTGAGAAATTTAAGGCAAGACACTACAGGTGAATAGGGTAAATAATTTTAATGAATAGATATCACCATACTTTCCCCAGTTGATTAATCAAAATATGCATGTTTGTTTAAACAAAACAAAAATCTGATCATTAGATAAAGCTAGGTTCTTGTTTCATTTTGGCTGATTATTCAAAATGATATCGGCTAATGCCGATACCGATAGCCGATTATTCAGAATGATATCGGCCGATGTCGATACCGATAGTTTGTTTTTTCTTATGGACAAAAAATCTCTCCCAAATAATGCTGCAAACTATACAGAGAACCCTCTCATTTGGTACACTATAATATTAGAGGTTAAATTTAACAACAGAGCTATTATATTCAACTGCTATTTATTTCCAGATATAATATTTACACTCAAAAGCTGAAATTTTGTATATAACTCAGCTGCACATATGAGGTAGTTTTATTGACATCTTTCCAATGTTGAAACACTGACTGAGTGATTACATGAGACATGATTCGGACTGTATCTTTCAACTTACCTTCTGATATTCATGCATGTTTTTCTAGATATAATTTGTATTAAAGTGGAAAAATAGACTCGCGCTGTTGCTTGAATTGAGGCGCTAGGGCGATTTGTCATGTCACATTTAAGATCGCCAAAACGCATTTATTGTCTGAATTTTGTGATAAAATTAACAAAATTTGAAAGATCTTTTAACAAAGAATTATTTAGGTTATTGGGTGAGAGGCGCCCTACAAATAATGTTTAGTATAGGGAAAAACTGCAGATCTGGCAACCCTGGCTTGAACTACGGGTGATTCATAGGGTCAAATAGAGCCTGCTTTTAATGTATCTGTTTTTAGCTGTTAATGCGTTATTGACGCATTAACTTGTCTTAACCAACTCAACACGTGAAATTTTCTTCACACACAGTGTGAGTTGCTGTCGGTCATGTTTTACCGCACACTTTTGATTAATAGGATATAATCGGGACTGATCATCGGCTGTTTTTAAACAAAAAATAGAGAAAATAATTGCTTTTATCGGCCGATACGATTGTTGGCTGATACATCAGGGCGTCTCTAGAACAAACCTTTCTGTAAAACCCTTTAGAGATAGGAATAAAACTGAAAAGTCTGGTCTATAGTTTTGGTTTTGCCTGTAATGTCTAGCGTTAATGAAATAATTCACCTGAAAATTACAATTCTTACATAGTTTACATTTGTCATTGTTTACTCACCCTCATGTTACAAACCTGTATGACTTTTTCTTCTGTGGAACATTAAAGAAGATATTTTGAAATGTCTCCAGTGTTGTTTTTGCTCCCCTTTGACTTTCATTGTAAAGACAATAAAGTTTTTCAAAATATCTACTTTTGTGTTTCACAGAAGAAAAATCATAGAAGTTTGGAATGCCGAGTAAATGGCAACCGAATTTTGGGTGAACTGTCCCTTTAAACCCTGTAAAGGAATACTGTCTTTAGCATTCATACAGCGAAATCTGCATCCACAAAACAAACAGGCCAATGCGTGTGACCTGTATGTGAATGTGAGCGAGCGGTCAGAAGGATTGAGAATAAGTTTGTGACCAAAAGACCAAAGCACAACCAAAAGTGCACTTGCCTCAAGGTGATTAAAAGTTGAATTGAAGACAGGCATGTTCTTTACAGCAGCCTGTAGGGAGCTGTTGACTCTCTCAAAGATTGAAAAATTGCCAGTCACCCTTGAGCAAAATGTCTTTCTGTTTTCTTGAAGCTTCTCTGGTACATCCCTCCTTAAAACCCTCAAGGAGGTAAAAAAGCTTCAGAAGAACTTCGTTTCTGGCCCAGATGTATTATTATTATTTTGCACCACAATCGATGGTCATGTTCAGAGCACTGGACCGGTTTGTTTTTTGGTTCAGCGGTTTTGGCGATTTCCTTTGAGATTTCACTCAACCTAGGTTCTCAACCTAAGTACACTTGATAAATCCTCAGAATAAGCAGAAGTGAAGTCCATTTGGCCCATTTCAGTTCATATATTTCTTTTTGGTTCCAATGCGAAAGAAACTTCCAGAGTGGTGGACCGTAAATTAACATCCTCAAGCATGTGCGGCACCATCTGCCTCTTTGAAATATATTCATCAATTTGGCCAATTAGCAGATTAATTGCTTAATTACTTTGAGGCAGCTGTGTATTTCTCACAAAAATGCCAACAATGCCAGAACGTAGTCGCTTCACAATATTACTTCTTCCAGAAATCTTTGTTTGGTAGCAGCTGTTATTAAATTTCTGTTGCAAAGTGGGTTTATTGTTGAACTAGTTAGTGCGTCGATAAATATAGAAGTTGAATGCACGACAATATGTCTTTGTTGACCCGTGTGGCCTGTGTGTGCTATTTCTGAGAGTAAATGCAGTAACAGCAAATTTACTTTTAGTGCACTTGACCTAAACTGATGGTTGTTTTTAAACTCCCAAACAAAATCTGCATGAAACGATCCAATAAGCATTGAGTAAGCAAGTGAATATTGATTTTTTTATGCTGCTTTGTATCGCTTGTTTGGCCGTTAATGTAATTCACGCAGGCCATTAGGAATGTACAAACTCGCTTTGTACGTCTGTTTGATGTTGGGCGGCAAACTGTGAGTGTGGATACTTTCCTCACTCAGCTAGCATCAAAAGAGCATTTGCCACCAGCATGTTAATTTTTCAGTAGTCTCACTTTCATTGATCTGACGGAAGAGTGTTTGTGAGGACGTTTGTAATGACAGGTCGCTCATTGCCTATAGATTGAGGTTAAGTCAGGGGTCTCAGAGACACTTCACAGGCCATATTCAGTGGCTTTTGACACTCCTGACCAAACATGAATCTATATGCTGAACGGTATTTGGTGCAAAGTGGCCCGTCGTTGCAAATGTCCTTACAAACGTCAGACTGTCGATTTGAAGTGAAGAATAATTTGAGGAGAGAAAAAAACGAATAACATACCAGTTATACGATGCCTTCAAAGATAAGCTTTGGGACAAAAAGGAAAACTTACTGAAATTTTAATTCTGTTTTCAAGGCCTCTATTTGAATTGGAACTAAACGCTCTCTCAGTGTGCAGTGCATTATCAGACAGAAGTCTACACATGAACCGATGTGGCACAAGCTCTATTATTGCGTGAGTATTGCACCTGAAACTGTCAGCGGTAACTGGTACCTTCAGGATCCTGTCTGAATGTTGGAACAGATCGTCAGACACTTCTTTCAGCCCCTAGCATCCCCTGATGAACACGTACAGGGCTTGTCTTTCTTACTTTTTCTGTGCCTTTCGATCTCTGTCTGTTGCTTTTGTCTCAATCACGCTCTCTTGCTTTCTTTGTGTCTTTGACTGTTCTTTACTAATGAGGTTTTATTGTAGCTATTTCTTTTTGTTCTCAGTGAAGTATTGTTAAAGCATGGTGTCTTTTTCCCTTGGGGCCAGGTATCACATAACAACAACAACAACAACAACAACTGGATCAGTGCTCCAAACAATAGCAGAAATCTTAAACGCACAACCAGAAGTGAAGTATTGTCATGAATATAATATTTCAGAGGTTTAGGGAGAGAAATAAAGCATGGAAAAGAAACTTTTCTTTTCGTAGTGGTGGAAAGACAGATAAATTGAAGAAAGTAGAACACAAAATCCTTTCTGTTTTGTCTCAGCTCACTTGTCGTTCTATATATAGGATGCAATAAAAATTCAAATTATCTTTTTCTGTCTGTTTCTCTCCGTCTGTCTCTCTCAGGGTGATGATGTTATGACAGTTATCAAAACCAAAGCCCAGTGGCCCGCCTGGCAGCCTCTTAATGTGTAAGTTTCCATCTCTTTTGTACTTTTACATTTATACTGAGGCCCCAAAACAGTATTTTGACACTTTAGCCACACTTAAAAATGTAGGAATGTCTCTGAATTAGCCCATATGACAAAATATAAAACCAAGTGTGACTTTTGTGTACGGTAGTGTACGTTTCCAAATCTGTCCATTGTCTTCTCTCTCTTGGGTGAGTATTTTTTAGTGGAAAACAACAAGGTCTGGTTCATGAAAAAAAAAAACTCTTCAGCACCTGCTGGGTATGTAGATGTTTCTTTCCCGCTCACTAACGAGGCGGTTAATATTTTATGTGCGGTTTTGTTTAGCGAAGGCTTCCGTTTTTTGATGAGAGTAGCATTTCCCCCGCGGTGCTTTTGCGATTGAGGTTAATGGCCTCCCTCCAGCTCCAATACATCAGGACATTCTCTTGACCTATTTTAACATCAGACTGTCAATTACCACAACCAAATTACCCCATGAAGAGGAAATGGAATGGCAGACGCTAATTAAATAAGGCATTTTCCACCAATAGGTCACAATATGGTGCCCCATAACTTTTTTTTAAAGCATTAAAGGCACTTTTTTTTTTTTTTTTTTATAAATGTTTTGTTTGATAAACTATTTTCTCACAAAAATTACCTAGCTTGTATAAAATGGGCAGTTTGCTATACCCAAATTATTAATTAAATTAAATTAATAATTAATTAATTAAATTAAAAGAAAATCTAAATTTATAATATATGAATATAATATAAAATATAATTGAATCATTATATATGCACCATTGAATAATTATTTTCCTGTTGATCACTGTAAAACTGCTTTGAAACAATCTGTATTGTATAAAACGCTATAAAATTTAAAGGTGACTTGACATAGAATGCTATTCATTCTATAGAATGCCTAGGTAATGTATAGAATTAGGTAATGTATTTTTGCCAAAAACCATCAGGCATTCTATACAATACCAGGATTTCACACTTTGCCGGTAACATATATATATATATGCACAACTAATTGTTGATTAAGGCACAACTAATTGTTGATTAAGGCACAACTAAAGGGTTAAATATATTATATACTTTTATTGACAAGTACACATTTCCAATGCCAACACTTAGTGTCAGATCACTTAAAGACATTGCTATTGCTACATTGCTATGCCATTGCTACACTTTTTATGACTGCTCCACAGACTTCTTGTTGCAAATTTTGCTCATACACACACATACACACACACACACACACACACACACACACCAACCTGGACCTGGAGATGGAGGTGGACACACACACACACACACCTGGAGATGGACACACTCACACCAACCTAGACCTGGAGGTGGACACACACACACTCAAACTCACACACACACACAAACATGGACCTGGAGGTGAACACACACACAGACTCAGACACACACACACACACACAAACCTGGAGATTGAGGTGGACAAAAACCAACACACAACAACCTGAACTACCGTCTAGTGCGGTACGTGGCTGTGATAAACCTACCAACGTCCGTTGCCATGATTTTTCGAATGACTGATCGCGAGAGGAAAAAATGACGTTTTAGTCGCATAACATCGGTTAATGGAAATGCCGTCATTTCGCAATAGTTTTTTTTATCGATATTTAGAAAAAAATCACAAAAGTTTTGCGCGAATCTGTAATGGAAACGCGACAGCGTTTAACTAACTTCTCAGAGTTATGTTGTGCAACAGTGTTCATTATACTAACCATTAAACTCCGGATTGATTCTGGAATCTTCGCTGGGGGAATAAGCATTAAGCACCGGCAACAATCCGTCCTCTAACTAACGCATGTTCATGTTTTGATTCAGATCGTGCTTGAAGAGGAGGGGCTATTCGCGCCTTCGTTGTCAGAGGGAGGGAGCAAGCTGCGCGCAGCTCTACAATAAAATACAATTTTACCCATATTAAATAGTTAAAAAATCTGAATCAATCCGTGGCGGTCAGTGTTGATATTGTGGCGGGCCGCCACAAATTAATGAATGTATGGGAAACCCTGATATATATATATATATATATATATATATATATATAGAGCCCAGTTTCTTGGGGGAACGCAAAGTTTCTCAGGGGAATGCAAACATTTTGCGAGCGAACGCAAAGTTTATCAGGGAAACGTATAGGTTTTATGAGCGGACGAAGTGTGTCTGGGGAACACAAAGGTTTTGCGAGATAACGGAAAATTTTTCCTTCCATCTCATATATTTTTTCCACCAGCATGTCCCTTTAGGGGCTCTGTACAATAGAACATCTGGTTTGTACTGGACATAAGTTCACCAACTTTCTTTAATAGGCAGTGAACAGTTGTCTGCTTTGATACTTCACTACACAATACTGGGCTTAAATTGAGTAAATTGAGAACATTGGGTCACCTCACCCTAAACACTTTTGCACCTCCTGACATTCCCACATACAGTGAAATAAAGTGCCTTGAAGCTTGTTGCATTTAAAACATTGGTCAGGGATAGTTAAGTTAATCTTACAGGGGTTATATAAGTTCTCATTATCCAATTATATTGTAGTATCAATGGTTTGTGTTTGTGCCTTTTAACTTATTGTACCCTATTCATCCTGTGATTTTATTTTATTTTTGCAGACATTGTGCTTGTCTTTTGGCATAGTCCTTCGTTTTGATTTCAAAACATGAGTTTAATTCTCATCTGCCTGGAGTGCATGTCTCTCTCTCTCTCTCTCTCTCTCTCTCTCTCTCTCTCTCTCTCTCTCTCTCTCTCTCTCTTCCTCTTTCTTCTGCTCTCAAGTGTGGGCTGTGAGAGTCATAAGGTGCTGGTTTCATGATGAATATTTAATATGTGTTAATCAATAGATCCAAGTAACATCTTCACACATGCAGCCTGCTCCGCTCAATTGGCAACAGTTGCTTTGGTGATGGTTTGTTATCAGGGCAATTAGTTTGATTAATTGCCATCTGCATGGATTCTAACAAATTATGCCTTAGCAAATAATACATGACACTGACTTCTTGTAAGTGGCACTATGTTTGTGTACAGTCCTTCCTTTGAAACAACAATGTTATTTTCAGCTGGCTTCATCTTTTCCCTCATCTTCTCTCAGGCGTTCCGCCCCCTCGGCAGAGTTCTCGGTGGATCGAGCCCGTCATCTCATGTCATTCCTGACCATGTTGGGCCCCAGCCCTGACTGGAACGTGGGATTGTCTGGGGAGGACCTCTGCACCAGGGATTGCGGCTGGGTCCAGAGACTGGTGAAGGATCTGGTGCCGTGGGACGCCGGTACTGACAGCGGGGTCACTTATGAGGTCAGCTTGCGTAGAGTGATTAGATCATTACATTTAGAAATATACTGTGAGAACTTTCAGGATGAAAACCATATACAGTACAGTCGTTCAACGTCATTGATAACTCAGTGCATTTAAGCTATGTTGAACAATCAAAGTGATAAATCTCATCTCTTCTATCTCATCTTGTCTTTAAAGGAGAACTCCGGTCAATTTTAACATTGAGCTCATTTTTTTGTACATTTGGAGTGCTGTCAATACAGAGAACAACGACAAAAATCGGTGTTGCCTACACCGAGTTATTCTATTTTAAAAATTTGCACCCTATTGACTTCAATGGGGCAAGTAGTAAGCCTGCTTTTTAGCCTCTTAACATCCTTTAAGTGTCATTACAAGTGCACAGAAAATGTGAGTGATTCCTTCCGAGTGAACACGGGTGGATCTGACTGCAGTAGATGTTAGAGATATTAATAAAAATGAAGTTAATTCAGCCAGCGCTCATACCTTTGTTTACATCCTGTTTTCGGTGGAAGGCCATAGTAATCGATTGTCGAGTTCACGCGCATAGGTTTAGTACCTATGATCACGCGCGTGAACTCGACAATCGACTACTGTGGACTTCCACCGTAGTCAATAGGGTGCAAATTTTAAAAATAGAATAACTCGGTGTAGGCAACACCGATTTTTGTCGTTGTTCTCTGTATTGACAGCACTCCAAATGTACAAAAAAATGAGCTCAATGTTAAAATTGACCGGAGTTCTCCTTTAACTACTATTTGTTTGACAAGACTTCAAGTCAGTTGCTTGGTTTGTCTTATTTACACAGATTAATATATTATTTATTATTTTATTATTAAATATTTAATCATGTTTTATTTTTTATTTTTTGTAGTTAACGTTAATGCATTCAGTTCCAAAAAAACTAAATAATAAATTTGCAAACTGTTCATATAATTAAAATTAAATTAAAATTTACACACTGCATAAATTTATGCAACAGTGCTCTTGCCTTGCAAAGATTTTGCAAACTGCATGCAAACACGGCATGCAAAAACAAATTTAATATTATTATTAAAATAATAATAATTAAAATTAAACAAATATATAAAATATGATAAAGTAATGTACACTCTGATTAGTTCCAATCAGCTCTTAAGTCTCTGAACAGTTGTTTGGAAGTCACCCATAACAGAATGAAAGTTATAATGTCAAATTAACTAAAAGCTTTAATAGGATTTTTAAAAAATGTGTTAAAAATGTTTAATCGCATGCATTAACACACACACTTTGACAGCCTTATTATAATGGAATAATATTTTGTTTTGCCCTGAAAGGTTAATGTGGAAATGAAATTGTTATATAAGCAAAAGCTACTTTGTAGCGCATATTTTTAGTTTACTGATTATGAATATACATAATCCAAGGCTACACTAGAAAAATAATTACATAAATATAGCAAAGAAAAAAAGTGTGTGCAAATAAAGTAGTTTCTTCACTGTGTCCTATGTTGCTTCTAGTGTCAATAACATCTTAATATTTACTCAAGAGCCCTCCAGTGGAAACAGTATTAAAGGGCCCCTATTATGCTATTTTAAAGTTTCCTAATGTTGTTTTGGAGTCTCCTACAACAGGTTTACATGCATCAAAGGTAAAAAAAACTGTTAATTTCCTCATAATATACATTTGCACATCACCACATTTTCAGTGATTCTCAAACGACTCGTCAGATGAATCAATCTCTCTAAATCCCGCCTTTCCGAGAGCTACTCTGCTCTGATTGGCCAGACAGCTCAGTCTGTTGTGATTGGTTTACCGCGTACAGCGCGCGTGTCAAAAACAAAAACGCCCATTGCATAACAACGTCAGCTGTCCTGAGGCTTCCTACACCGTAAACTAAAGACAGTAACGAAAAATGACGTCGATTTTACCATATCAATGCGAGCGCGAGTCCGATGATGAAACACTGGAAGAACTATTCATTCAACCCGAACCTCCATCGCAAGGACGACTCGAGCAGGACGTTTCTCAGTGATACACTAGTCAGTTTGAGGTACATTATGAGATGTTGCAACTGTAATTCCTCACCATCAGCATTAACAAGTGCATGTCCATCAACAAACCAATTACTTTACCTGTACTAATTTATTTACAGAGTATTTTTGTAATATATTGCGGTGAACACGTGGAAACACTTATCAATAACAGTGCATGTATGCAATGTATACATTAGCCGAGCTCTAGCGTGAATGACTGATGTAACAAACGTTGGTAAAACAAATCTTGCTCCATGCTTAATCTTTCCTCAAAGTAGTGAGAACACCATCTTTCAAGAGCAAGCGGTTTGCGAATCCTACATTGAACTCCGAGATTTGAGAAGCAGTCGTCAGTGAAATAAAGGGAACACAGCAAACGTTTAGGATTATACTGCTGTGGTATAATGGTAAAGATACATTTTAACCACTGATTGTAAGCACAGTGTCTTCTCGACATGATGCTATCCAGTATCAGTATCCAGGAATCAGCTGCAAGTTTGAGGTTCAAGTTTTCCCTGGTGTCTGCGTGCACAATAAGTGGGCGGGCAATATGCTAATGTTTCGTCTTGGCGTCACAACGAAACAGCTTATGACTCGTTTGAAAAACAGTTAATTTCATTGACTCAGAGTCGACGCTTACTTTTGAAAGTCAATAAATTTATATACGGTGCACTTTCAGGTTAAAAAATTTGCAGGATGTTTTCATTCACAGAGCTGTTACACATTACATGAAAGGTCATTTTCAAAAATTCATAATAGGGGCCCTTTAAAGGAGAACTTGGTAACTTTTTTAACTTAATAAAACTGTCTAGAAATCATTTGGATGGTTAAACAACCTGTTCTGGTGATATTGGTGACTTTCCCCGCTCCTCCCAGCGTTCCCAGGCGGAAAACCAACCTTGCAACTTGGGGACTACCGTCCCGGCAAGATAGAAATTGGAAGTCTCGTGAGAAGCGAGAACTAGAACGAGCGCGAAACACGAATTGCTTTACGGCAATTCGACATAAACACACACGCATGTATGATGTATTACCAGATTACCCACCTCGGTAGACATAGCTCCACACGATACAGTTGGCTTGCTCCGATCAAAACAAACGCACATGAGCAGCGGTAGAGAGGGGGAGGAGGCCGCCGCAAGTGAGTTTTTTACGACCGTGTTGTGAAATATACGCCCCCCCACAGCTGTAGGGGGAGCTCGTGGGGAAAACATGCGACAACAAAAAGGGAAAATCAGCGAAGAAGTGACTAGAGTTCGCTAGAGTTGCCGAGTTCTCCTTTAAGTCTTTGCACATCCCAAATGTTAAGTGGAACCAGTGCTTGACACGCTGCCCCCTGCTGGTACAGACCTGAGTTGATCCATGAAAGAAATAACAAGTCAGCTCTAGAAGTTGAACTCAGCTTAACCGAGCAGTTGGAGCAGCAGTTGGTCTTTGTTTTGCAGCGTTTTTCTGAAGGCGTTGGAGTGGAACGCAAGTAACTGTCAGGTGACCCAAAGTGCAGAGGCAGGAAACAAGGCCATAAATCACTCATAAAGGGAATATTACAGAGTGAATGAATGATGAATATGGAGATGAAAGGTGGGAGGCCCTGGCAGATGGCATTCAAAAGTATTTTTCTCTCTCCCTCCCTCCCCTCTCTCCTCTCTCCTCTCACCCTCCACTTCATATTTTTATCCAAGTCTCCCAATAAACCCAGCAATCCCCAGGAGCGGATTCGACCCCTCACCAGTTTGGATCACCCACAGAGTCCCTTTTATGACCCTTCCGGTGGCCCCATGGCACCCCTCGCCCAAGTGGTAGTGGAGAGAATCGCAAGAAAGGTGATTTTAAAAGCTAACATGTTTGTTTTAAAACTTTTAATGTCTTTTTAGTTTGTAATAATAGTTACATCATGACAACACTCGGAAGAGTTTAGCATGGTAGTAGATATTACAATGTTAATGTATTTGGTCTTGGAGGAATATTTATCAAAGAATCCAGAATTGTTTGTTTTTTTATCTTGGTTTGCACAAAAATATTAAGCAGCACAACTGTTTTCAACATTGATAATAATAAGAAATGTTTCTTGAGCAGCAAATCAACATATTAGAATGATTTCTGAAGGATCATGTGACACTGAAGAGTGGAGTAATAATGCTGAAAATTCGGCTTTGATCACAGGAAGAAATAACATTTTGTAATATATTAAAATAGAAAGCAGTTATTTTAAATTGTAAATTAATCTTTAAAAACACTGTAATCATTAGCGAATATCAGTTTGTCATAGTTTAAATTGTGATTCCTAAATTCACTTTACTATTTAGAATGATTTATTTTAGTTTTGGGTGTTTTATCTGTTTTATTACAAATTTAATTTATTTTGACAAAATCCATCCATTTGTCGGTTATTGGTCATAACATTGAGTATGTTTTTAAGGATGTATTAATGTCTATTCCCTGTTTTCAAGCAAAATGGGACTGTTTTTTTTAAACATTCACCATGAACAGCTGTGTTGTTTAGTGTAGTTACTGACCCTGAATTGCTGAATCATAAAAGTCCATTTGCTAAACAAACTAAAGCAATTGCTTACAAAAATATGTCAAGGCAAGCAGTCATGATGCACGGAAACTCAGCAATGTTCATAACACATCTGTTATCCTTCAAATGACAGTGTTTGGAGGATTTGATTCTAAAATAATCCATTCTGGAACTTATCGGCATGATCCAGAACACTTAATATTCCACACCAGATGTTTCATCTCTATCTCACAGCTGGGAAGAATCTCATCTCAAGGCTTTTGAGTGGGGTAAAGCGTGGGATTGCCTCTAGCCAGCTAGTTTACAATCATCTGCCCCCGGAGAATCTTTTTTTTATTTTTTTTTGTGCCGGGCTTAGCGTGATAGTGATCAGATGGCAAATGGTGGATCTTATCAGGCACTGTGATGTTGATCCATGTTCTTCCAATCTGCAGGGAGAGCAGTGCAATACCGTGCCCGACACCATAGACGATATCGTCGCTGATATTGCTCAGGAGGAGAAGGAGGAAGGTGCGTATGGCTAAGCTATCTTATCCAATTTGTAGCACCTCATTTAAAAACATAGCCAACGGACAGTTTAATGAACAAGGCGGACAGCAGGTATCTTAGAGTAAACCTCACAATGTCCCTTCGGTTGCGGTTAAGTCAAACAACAAGAAGATGAAGAAGAACAATATGCTTTACCATGGTGCACTTCAATTATGTTTGTTGGCTAATGCACCATGTCAGATAATTACCTGTGGTTTCCCTCCAGTTTCCCGTGAGTTTTAGGAATGGAGAGATGAGGCCTGGAATGAACAATGTGCAGCGGTGCTAGAATTCTTTTAAAGCTAAAGAGTGTCATTTCTGCGCTACTAGCAGCCATTAATCCAGCTCCAAACTTAACCAGTGTTACTGTCAGGGAATGTTTTGAGAGCACCACTGGGAGGAATTAAAAAAGAGACAAGGACAGAAAGATACAAAGACACAAAGAAAAGTCTTTTTCTCGCCATCCCCATTAAATGCCCTGCTAAAGTGTCACTGCTTTTCATGACCCGTAACCATTTGCCCTAATGAGTCTATCCACTTACTTTTCTGCAGGAGACAACACTCCAGAGACGTGCATCTACTCTAACTGGTCTCCGTGGTCGGCCTGTAGCTCCTCCACTTGCGATAAGGGTCGGAGGATGAGGCAGAGGATGCTAAAAGCACAGCTGGACCCCATCATGCCCTGCCTGCACACCCAAGATTTTGAGCCCTGCATGGGGCCGGGCTGCAGCGAGGAGGGTGAGCAAGATAATGCCGGTCTCCAGCTCTCCAGCACATATAAAAGCCTTTGAGGCTGACGGATTTAGAGATGGCTATCTCACAGCGTGCCGGGAGGGAAGGTGCATGGCATAAGGGGGGGGGGGAATGGAGGAGGAAAGAATAAAAATGTTGCATTAATGCATGCATGAAAAGTATTGATTTTTTTTTAGTCGGCTCTGAGCGGAGCATGTTATTAATTGATAGTCCTGTGGAGAGTTCTGTAGAGAAATGCAAAGCCTCTGATTTCAAGGTTAAGAAAACCTTATCCGACCTCAGACTGCTGCTGTGGAGTTTTATGCTCGCAATCTGCTTGAGCAGACCAAGGTATCGATTCCCTCGTTGGAGAGGTAGATGCTATAAACCATAACCGTAAACTATAAATTGCGGTTTATCGTTTAAAAGAATCAATAGGACGTTTGCACTTTGGTTGGTTGGCCATTTGGGTCAGAGTGTAAAAAAATTGGTAAGTTCAACTGCAAATAATGTTTTCTCGTTTGAGTTGTTGGCTGTCTTTACTTAAATCTGTGTATCTATACAACTGTAACGGCTGCACAATTAATCAAACTAAAATCAAAATTTGTGTATGGCCTTCTGTGACTTTAAATAAGTAAATATAGTCTCCATGCACTGTATGTTCTACAGTAGACCTTCTTCAGAGCAGTGCCATGACAGGTGTGAAAGCGAGGCTGTGAGGGATAGACTTGTCATTTTTTTCAATGGTATTTGCTGTGAAAAGCCTGCATAAAGCTCCTAGACCACTCATTTTCCACAGCTCATGTTGTCTGGAGTTTTTTGCCTACTGACATTTCTTGGAAAGATATTTTTGCAGTGTTTCATCAGCAGTTCAATCCAAAAACATATTAAATAACAGTTCAACCCACTGAAGAGACGCATGTCTATCCCTCACAGCCTCGCTTTCATTCCCCAAAGATGGCATTGATGTGAATAAGGTCTATATTAGGCATTATTCAACAATTTGAAGGTTTAACAAACCTCCTTGCAGTGTTGCAAATATATATTTTATGGTATAAAATAAATTTTTTTAAATATTGTAAAATATTCTAATTTTACAATATATTCAAATGTTCCCATTATTCAAAATATTCTAATGTTTTCGGTATAATATTATATACAGTAGTATTGAACATTTTTAATTTTAGAGTACTCTAAATATTCAATTAACATATGATATACTATCTTAAATAAATATCTTAATTTTAATATATTAAAATGTTCTATATAGTAAAAATATTACAGTGTCTTTAATATAATGTTTATATTTTTGTTAAAAAACAAATTGTAGTTTTAGAATATTTAAAAATATCTAATTAAACAACTATTAATTAGTAATAGTAGTAATATGCAAAAATAATATTAGTCTGGATTAAAATTATCACAACTGAAATGGACCAAAAAATAGGTCTGAGTCCACTTTGAAGTACAATGTGAATGCAAAGAGAACCAGATTGTTTTGAAGTCCGTTGATTTTTTTGGGTTTCCTAAAAAAGGTCTGTATTTGATTTTAAGAAAACAAGCATGGATGTACTTCAAGACTAACTTTTTGTTGTGCAAAACATGTTTTAACTTTGAGACAAAAGGCATAGTTTGTAGTTTTTGCTGTTCCGCATGAGAGCTGCTGTTTGATCTATTCTTGTTCTTTTAATCTTGATGTCGAAGCAACTAAAATGTGAGATGTTCTAACACATTGCGGTTCAAATCGCAATATCAATAAGCAAAAATAACCACACAAGACCAAATTTTGCAGCACCTGTGATGTTTAGTATCGCTCTGTCTCACCAGCTAGCTTGCTGGAGACTTTCTCTCTTTTTTTCTGTCTGTCAATGTATCTGCATCAACCCATCCATCTACCTCATCTGTACCTCTCCATCCTCTGATCCGTCTGTTTTTCCACATCACGTCTTCATCCTGTCAACACTGACTGAGGCTTTCAAAGACGCTGAAGGCTGTTGTTTCTCTCCATCGCTCGCTATTGATTAATAGAACCTGCATCGCTTTACGTAGACTCTCCTTTGTTTTTAATTAATAGGCCGTTAAGGGCCTGCATTGATTGATAATCCACCATCCCGTTGACAGGCGTACACTGGGGCCTCTGGGGGGCCCATCAGGGCCACGTTTATTTACAGCTCTTATTAATGATTCACTTAGTTCTGCTTTATTAGGCAGTGCTCGCTGCTCGTCCCAAATGGGGTCTGCAATTCTGCACTAGAGACAAATCTATGGAGAGTCGCCCCAAGTTCATCCATCCCGTCTGATAACAAATCTATTTACAAGCTCTGCTATAGAGATAATTGGAACAGCTGAGGTGAGATAAAGCATGGCTAGATCGGTCAATTTGATCACAGCTGTCAGCACTTTATAAGGGGAGAAAAGGTGGAAGATATGAAGGATGAACTGTAGGAGGAGGATTGTAATCTTACAGTCCGTCATACATAAAGAAAGAGGATTATAGGAACAGGTCACTGCATCATGTATAGAGTGAAGAGTGAATATCTTACATATTTGTTCTTCATCATAATAAAAGAATAAGATGTGGGCTGTTAATGCATGACCAGCAATATCAAACACACCACTATATTAATAATATAATAAATATTATTGTTAAATTCTACACATACATATAATATTGTAAACTAATAATAATAATCACACTATAGTTCATTATTATTAATAATATTATTACATTCTACACATTAAATATTAAATGTAATGTTAATTATAATATTGTATACTGTAATAATAATGAAAAATATATAATATATCAAATATATCTGACAATATAGTTCATTAAACAATTGCAAACTTAATAAGCTAATAAGTATATATCATAATTTAAATTATACACATTAAATTTGTTGTTAATTATAATATTGTTTAATTTAATAATATCACAATGAACAAATTTGTGGCAAATAGTATTATTTAATAATAATAATAATAATTGCAATAAACAGTTTTCTGACAATATAGTTCATTACTCTATTGCAAGCTTAATAAGCATAAATTCGGCACATAAGATATCAAATTTGTTGTTAAATATAATATTTTGTAAATTATTTGTATTATTATTATTCACAATAAACAAATTTGTGGCAAATAATATAGTTTATTATTATAGTTATTATAGTTATATAGTTATATATTAAACACACATTAAGTATTACATTTGATGTTAATTATTATATTGTATAATTTAAAAAAATATAATCACAATAAAAAGGAATTCCTGATACAGTAATACAGTAACATCAAATATTTTGTATATAATGTAGTAATAATAATAATAATCATAATTATAAAACACATTTTTGACAATTTATTTAGTTTATTAGCCTGTTGCAAACTTACCATATTAATATCATTTATACCCCATTCTCTCAGCCCACTTCATGAGGTGCATCCTGAGATGAATTTAAAACGATTTTTAATCGCTTTTTAAGATCATGATAAATGTGTCAAATGTGTCCATTCATTCATAACCAGATCTCAGAGTATACTTTAAAAAAAGTTTGGTGACATACAGTACCTCTCTAGCATATGACTGCGTTCTGTCCCCTAGAGGCGTCCACATGTATGATGTCAGAGTGGATCAGCTGGTCCCCGTGCAGCGCCTCGTGTGGCATGGGCATGAGGTCCAGAGAGAGATATGTCAAGCAGTTCCCCGAGGACGGCGCCAGCTGTACACTGCCAACCGAGGAGACAGAGAAGTGTGTGGTCAACGATGACTGTTGTAAGTTAGACATACATTATATGTTGTGTTCATGTTTTTATGGGCATTCAGTGTCAAAAGTCTAAAGCCTAAAGTCTACACCAGTAATGTTAGACACGTGTATGTGTGTGTTTGTAGCACCCAGTAGCTGTGTGGTGACCGAGTGGGGTGAGTGGGAGCCCTGCAGCGTGAGCTGTGGAGTGGGGATGAGGAGGAGAGAGCGCATGATGAAGATGGAAGCCTCAGATGGCTCTCCGTGTCGAGCGCAGCTGGCGGAGGCAGAGAAGTGCATGATGCCTGAGTGCAGTGAGTATGAAGCGTCAACTCAATCCAACAACCTCTCATGGGCCAGGCAAGATGCCCTGCTTCACCAGGCTTGATTCATTACCAAAATTCCTCTTTGGGGCTAGTCGATTTCTAATTAGACCTGCTTGTCACTTGCCCCGGGTCGGGCTGCACCAGCCGTTCATAAGGTCTGATTTAAATTAAGGCGTCAAGTTCAAACTCGGGGCTTTGTAAATACTCCTTGCTACTTAATTTGGCTGCACTTTTTGTTCTTAAGGCATTTTATTTGCTCTGTAAAGTAATGCTTAGTCACATAATATAAGCTTTATTTATCCAATAATCAGCCTTCAGATTTGTAAATAGAAGTAGTTAAAGGCTGTCCGTTTCAGTTTTAACTTGTAACATTTGATGCTTCAAACTGAACAGTAATTCAGTTTACCATTGCAATATGATACATAAATAATAAATACATTTTATAATAAATTAAATATAATAAATAGTACATTTAAAAATGTAAATATTCAGGAATTGTATCTAAGTTGTGGTATAAATAAATTCCTGTACAGTAGACTGAAAAGATATTCATTCATTTTTATTAAATTCTAAAGATTAAATTTGATGTTAATTATAATATTGTGTAATTTAACAACCACCATGACAACAACTTAATAAATAATATTATTAAATATTTATATTAATTAATTAATTTTATGTATTTATTCTGCACATATAATAATATTATATATTTTCTGACAAGTAAATGTGACTGGTGAATCAAAATAGTTTTTACTTAAATTTGATTGATCTATAGTGGATGAGAAAAACATTATTGATCATGGCAAAGTTTTGGTTTCAATACTATTTGCAGTCAATATTTCTGGCTATACAGTAAAAATGTACACAAATGCTCTAAAATATACTTTAAAATAGTTATAAAAATCTAAAAAGTAGTAACTACTAGTAACTTTTGTAAAGCTGTATTAACCCTGTGTGTGTAGATGCAGTGGTGTGTATGCTGTCTCCGTGGTCAGACTGGGGAGAATGCAGTGTGTCCTGCGGTGTGGGCATGCGTTCCCGTCAGCGCATGCTGAAGACGCCAGTAGAGCCCGGCCTGTGCCCAGACGAGCTCGAGCAGGTTGAAAAGTGCATGTTTCCTGAATGCCGTGAGTAATACACACACACACACCTTTACTTGCTATCTAAATGGGGACATATCAAAGACTTCTTGTTTTCATGTAAAGCTAATTCTAAATACTACAGACTAACCCTAATACGATTAACCAATTAAAGATGTCCCCAAACGGAATTTCGTTTACAATATTGTCCCTGTACTATAGCTAAGTACATGCACAAAAATGCACAGATGGGTGAGATGCTGTCTTTTTAATTGATTCCTTTCCTCCTCCAGCCACGGACTGCATGCTGTCGGAGTGGTCAGCTTGGTCCGAGTGCAATAAGTCTTGCGGGAAGGGTCACATGATCCGCACACGAATGGTCAAGCTAGAGCCTCAGTTCGGGGGCCTGGCCTGCCCCGAGACGGTCCAGAGGAAGAAATGCAAGATCCGCAAGTGCACGAAAGGCTCCCGTGCCAGCGACAAGAGAAAGAGACAGGAAGCTCCAGACAGGAGGAGAGGAAAACAGAGCAGGGAGTCTGTGGCAGAGGAGAGCTCAGGTCTAGAATTATTTAGTATTTACTTGTTGCAAATTTAGCTCTCTGTCAACAGATCGTTCCTGGAAGCCGGATTTATGTTAATTGCACATGGATTGTGCAACTGAATCTGAATTTAAAGTCAACCTGAAATCAAATTTGACCTATTTTTTTGTTTTACTTTGCATGATTTGTCAGTGGAAGTTAATTCAAAGGAAAAAAACATATTTGTCTTTGCAATCTTTTATCAAAATATAATAACTTACACAGCCTCTTTTTCTTGGCTGATAGCGGATTTGAGGTGGGTAGAAAAGCTATATTTCAATGTTTTTGCAAAGGAATGCAAAGTTTCTCAGGGGAATGCCAAAGTTTTGAAAGTTTTTGAAAAAGTTTTTGAAAAAAATATTTTTGTCCCATCTCATTTTCTCATTGGGATTTTAAGGTTACCATTTGGATACGTCAAGATGATATGAAATGCCTTTTTTTTTTTTTTTTTTTTACACTTCGATCAGTTCCCAAAGGATAAAATCAAGTCATTTTTTTTATTATTGAATTTTCAATTTTTACACAGAAATATGTTACATTATGGTAGTAAAATGAGTTGCAAGTTCCAAAACCTAGTAAGCTACCTACTTTTTTCTTCTTTTTTTTCAGGATTCTTTGATGTGTAGAGTTTTTAAAAAACAGCATTTATTTGAAATAGAAATCTTTTGTAACATTATAAATTTCTTTATTGTCACTTTTGATCAATTTAATACACATTGCTGAAAAATGAAATGATTAATTAAAAAAAACACAATAATATTTGGATAACATTCCAAATCACGCACTTATGAGGTGCTATGACAATAGGATGCATCTTAAAAAGATCCCTATGTAGGCATCAATGCTTACACGTTTTGGAACAGAGCTGATATTTTTGTTATTGATCAAATTGTTCTCTTAAGCTCCTCTGTATTGCTCCTACTGTACGTGAAGTGATCGATACATCACATCTTTTAAAGCTCTGCCCCTCTGTCTGTGCCGGGGCATCTCTTACACACACACACACACAAACACACACACGTATTGTCAGCATATGATGAAGTGATTCAGTACGGCCACAGATGGTGATGTAGAGAATGTCCCAGGCTCATTGTACAAGGGAAGTCTCTCTGGTCTCCCTGCTCGTTTCTAACACACACACATACATCACCTTTAACTGTGCTATCCCCAAGTCAAAGCACTTAAAAAAATGAAAGTGTAAAAAAGTTATAGAAGTTTGTAAAGCAAAAATATTACACTAAACATTTTTTTTTTATTACAAAATATATATTTTACAAAATAATTTGGACTCTACAATTGCTTTAAAATCTAAATGTCTCACTAAGTTGTGTTCTAAATTTAAAGTTGATATCACAAAAATGAAGGTTGCTCTGGCATTTTATTTAGGCACTATACCGAAAACGACACCAGGTGACACCCACACTCCATTGAAAAGTTTAGGATCACAATATATAGGTCACAATATCACTTCTGTCACAAAACAGGTGGAACCTCGAGTCTTATACCTTTCTAACAATATGTGTTTTGTCAAGATTAGAAAATGTGTAGTAATGTTAAATTATTTAACAATTGTGTAGTAAAATTTGAAATATGACACTTCCCACTAGGGGGAGGAGCTTGCTAAAAGGATTTAAAGTACTGTTTCCATTAAAATATAATGTCCAATTTAACAAATTAGAATTTTGAGTGTTCAAGATTTTGAATGATACCTAATTTATGATGGTTACTAAAATATTTGATAGGAGAAAAGGCAAAAATGCAAAGCGCACCAAGTGTCCCGATAGTTAACAGTTAAGGGCCCTTGTTCAAAACCCCTCCTTGATTTTCTTGTACTCTCTTCACACAGTCTGTCCGATACGCCCGTGGTCCAGCTGGACGGAGTGTACCAAGTCGTGCGGCGGGGGGATGCAAGAACGAGTGATGAACGTAAAGAAGAAGGGCAAATCCTCACAGCCCAACCACTGCAAAAACAAGAGGGAGATTCGCGCATGCAATGTGCACCCGTGCTAAAAGTGACACTCTATCACTGTAATACACACACACACACACACACCCCAACACACACAGACTGAGCCCTTAAAGAGGCTGAATAGGGCAGAAACAGCGTAGTTTTAACCCAGGGTTTCCAGAAGCGGGACCGGCGAGGGATGTGTGTTCCAGTTACAGCTTGTAGGATTTTAGAGTAACACACACGTGGACCAGGCCTGTTATCCGTGATTAGTTTTAGATGCCTTCTTAGCGGGCGTATATACTGTATCAATGTATAACCAACACTTTTCAGTACCAACTTCACTAAAAACATCAGTGTGCACCTCTTTTTTTTTTAAACAATAATTACATTTTCCTTTCATTCGTTATGCGCAACCACCTTCTTGTGGGGTAAAGGTCAGAGGTCAAAACATATGTAGCATTCCTGTAAAAAAAAAAACATGGGCTGCATCTGAAATCGCATACTTCCCTACTATATACTAGGCGAAAAACACTATGTGACGAAAGAAGTATGTCCAAATTCACAGAACTCCGGATGACCTACTACTTCCAGTGAGATTCTGAAGTGTGCATATGATGGACACTTTACTATCCCATGAGGCCACGGGAGAGGATTTGTGAATGGCAGTGAAGGGAACATTCATGACAGTAACAACATGATGAATGTAATACATTCACACATTCATACTTATTTAGCGTTGCAAAGTACACTATTAAAAATAAAAGTTCTTTATTGGCATCAATGGTTCCATAAAGAATCTTTAACATCCATGGAAACTTTCCATTGCACAAAAGGTTCTTATAGTGGAAAATGTTACTGAACGGTTCTTCTGGGAACTAAAAATGGTTCTTCTATGACATCGCTGCAAAAACACCTATTTGGAACCTTTATTTTTAAGAGTGTACTTGTTCAAAATAAGTAGCTACTCAAAAGAGAATGCGATTTCGGACACAGCCATGGTTTTCTGCATTCAATAAAGCATTTTGGATGCAATCTCATAATGGTTTGTAAAGAAAATCAGGGAGTTTACCGCCAGCATTTCAGTGTCTAATCCGAGGCCGCCTCTATTGAGTGATATCAAGGTGGGTCACCCACAATCGATGCCCAATTGATCGGACAGCAAGTGTTTGGGGAGGACGGAGGGTTTTTGTCGGAAAATCTAGGTAAATACAGGCTTAGGGAGATGAACTGGCCGGCCTATGGAAAGTTTAACATTATATTCCTGAACTAAAAAGCACAGGTAAGCATAACCATTCGACTTTTTTTGGTTTTATTTTATAAATCGTGATATATTAACTTGGAGATGAAAATAGATTGTGTCTTTTCATTGCATTTATTAGATGTATAAGAGGCTAATGTGAAATATTAACTCATTTGTAGGGACAGAAGGCATTTCAATTAAACATTTTCTTACTTTTATTGTGGAATTTTGGTATATTTAGCTTCAAAAAGTCTCACCAAAGTCAAGTGTGGATTTTCTTCGTTTCTTTCTCGCTCACTCTCTTTCATTTCACTCATCCCTTCCTCTGCAATATTTTGGAATAAATCTTTACAATAAAAGTTTATGTGACTACATGTTTTGGATTGCTTATTGGAAGAAAAAAAAATCATTTAGACAGTTTTTAATATATTTTGGACAGACAGTTCTTTCTAGTAACCACTAGGGGGAGACAGAGACTGAAGCTTTGCTACATAATTATGTCGTAAATGCATCAGTTAGTCACCAAGTGGCATCGTGCGTTTACATTTCAGTTTCTTGACCAACTCAGCTGCAGGATGAGGAATAGGTCAGCCAAAAGTGAAAATTCGGTCATAATTTATCATCCGTAGGCTATGTTGTTTGGCAGATTTGGGGTCTGACAGTCTCGGTCACCATTCACTTTCATTGTATCTTTTTCTTCACCTGTGTTTCACAGACTAAACAAAGTCATGTGGGTTTGGAACATAATTAATATTACAGGATATAGGCCTATATGTTTTAAATAGCCATCCAAAGACGAATGTCTGTGTAGCCTATGCTATATCTTTTCTTAGATTTAAAGGATTTTAAGAAGCGTCGAACTCAAGTGCTGAGCTGTTACGTGGCGATCTCATATAGTATACATTTGGGTCATTCCTGGCGTCTTACTACCTTAAAATGTAGAACGATATCAATTTTAAACCTGTCTTAGTCATAAATAACACCATTTGAACTCTAAGTATATTGAAGTTGATTAAAAAGATCATTGTAAATATTTTACAGCATTTTGATATCACCATTTTTTCTATGTCCACAGGCCTGTACCTGCCCAATTTTTTTTATATATAGGCTATTGTAGGGAATATCAGTAATGATTCTCTCTAATGCATGTGTGTATATATATATATATATATATATATATACACACACACACATTAGAGGGAATCATTACTGATATTCCCAACAATATATATAGAGAGAGAGAGAGTTTTTATATATATATATATATATATATATATTGTTGGGAATATCAGTAATGATTCCCTCTAATGTGTGTGTATATATATATATATATATATATATATATATATATATATATATATATATATATATATATACTGGTCAATGACGTGTTTATTGAACAATTATTACATTTATTTTAACAATTATAATTTAGGTCTTTAGCTTGTCCCTCAATTTATTGTCCATACTTTCCCTTTAAATGAAAGTTGAGAAAAATTTAATGAAATCTTATCGTAATGCAGTCATCAATTTTTGGGCAAGTGAGAGATCCTAGATTATTTTAACTGTCTATTTTTTACCAATTTTATCTTTTAAATTTGATGTGGTCAACCTTAGTGTGTCCACCCTGTTAAAGGAAATATGAAAAAAGTTAGCAGAAAAATCGCATTTTTAAAATTACAGTTTTAAAGACCATGCATTTCTTTATTTGATAAACCTATGTTAGCTTGTTTCTGCTCAGACACGGTGCATTGGCTGATTTTAGATCAGCATGTCCACCCTGTTTATATATCTGAAGAGGACACTTAGAGTGGACATAGTGATTGTGAAAGTAATTTATCTTTAAAGTAGAAGCAGTAGTGCATTCAAAGTTTGTTGGAAGTGCATTTAAAGTTCGATAGGAAATCATCAATCCATCCATTCTTTATACCACTTATCAGTTTGTCCACTCTGTTAAGTCGTTTTTTTGTTTGTTGTTTTTTTACAATAATTTCATAAAATCAACAACAAAAAAACACTAGTAATTCATAGACAATGAAAATTTACCAGAGATTCAATATTGTAGTACTTTAAAAGTAAACAAAAATGCCTTTTAGGCATTTGTATCTGGTGGACATATTTGATCTATTTAATTTACTTAGTTTAATAAATGGTTAAATTTATTTACCCAAGCTTGACAAGAATAGTTTTTCAAATGTTTTATCTCACCCTATCATGACTACACAAAAATGTATTTTAAAAACAAAGTTCTTCATTTTATGATGGCCAAAAGGCACTCAATACCAGGAATGACCCATTTATTTAGGCGCCTATATCGTGCGCCTTTTAAAGTTTTTATAAAAACTTGCACGGTTATTTAGCTTGACAAGTGTGAGGTAAACAGCCCAGGGGCTCTATACTTAAAACACAGGAGATTTTCCTCTCTTCCTAAGCATGATAGGTGCAATTTCTTGTTAGAACGCATCATGTCTCGGCTAGCACTGAGCACAGAAATTAATTAAACTGGGCCAAACACAGCAGCTTGGTAGTCATGGTAACACACTGAAGCCTTATATTTTGCACATGAAAGAACAACTGGGCAGTGGATTTAAGAACCCAACTATGAAAGTTTGGCATATGAATATTAATGAGACTGTGTGACGTTTTCACAGTTGGCCTGCTTGATTTGCAAGCTACTCCAGATATACACAACATATATAGTTGTGAACAGCTATTCAGATAATTTTTTAAAATATTTTTTGTAAAAATATTATAATAGATATTTGCAAATAATATACTGTAGTAATAAACTAAATAGGCAAGCATCTGCAAATAAACTCTTTTATTTGGTTATTTTAATGAATCGTCCGGAAAAGACGATTCATTAAATTGCACAATGCTTTTGCTGCCTTCACTTGCTTGTTGGAAGATCCTATTTTCCATTTCCGAAGTCAAAAGTACTAGTATGCCACATTTTAGGAGGTTTCGGTGGTATGTTTTTTTAAGGGATAGTTCACTGAAAAATAAAAATTCTGTCTTAATTTACTCACCCTCATGTTTTTCCAAACCCCTAAGACTTTCGTTCGTCTTCAACGTGCTGCGTAACACTAGAATGAATCTCATTGGTCCTTGCAGAAGCTCAAACGTGCTGCGTAACACGAGAATGAACCTCATTTGTCCTTGCAGAAGCTCAAACGTGCTGCGTAACACGAGAATGAACCTCATTGGTTCTTGCAGAAGCTCAAACGTACTGCATAACACGAGAATGAACCTCATTTGTCCTTGCAGAAGCTCAAACGTACTGCGTAACACGAGAATGAACCTCATTGGTTCTTGCAGAAGCTCAAACGTGCTGCGTAACACGAGAATGAACCTCATTGGTTCTTGCAGAAGCTCAAACGTGCTGCGTAACACGAGAATGAACCTCATTGGTTCTTGCAGAAGCTCAAACGTACTGCGTAACACGAGAATGAACCTCATTGGTTCTTGCAGAAGCTCAAACGTACTGCGTAACACAAGAATGAACCTCATTGGTTCTTGCAGAAGCTCAAACGTGCTGCGTAACACGAGAATGAACCTCATTTGTCCTTGCAGAAGCTCAAACGTGCTGCGTAACACGAGAATGAACCTCATTGGTTCTTGCAGAAGCTCAAACGTACTGCATAACACGAGAATGAACCTCATTTGTCCTTGCAGAAGCTCAAACGTGCTGCGTAACACGAGAATGAACCTCATTGGTTCTTGCAGAAGCTCAAACGTACTGCATAACACGAGAATGAACCTCATTGGTTCTTGCAGAAGCTCAAACGTACTGCATAACACGAGAATGAACCTCATTTGTCCTTGCAGAAGCTCAAACGTGCTGCGTAACACGAGAATGAACCTCATTGGTTCTTGCAGAAGCTCAAACGTACTGCATAACACGAGAATGAACCTCATTTGTCCTTGCAGAAGCTCAAACGTGCTGCGTAACACGAGAATGAACCTCATTTGTCCTTGCAGAAGCTCAAACGTACTGCGTAACACGAGAATGAACCTCATTGGTTCTTGCAGAAGCTCAAACGTGCTGCGTAACACAAGAATGAACCTCATTGGTTCTTGCAGAAGCTCAAACGTGCTGCGTAACACAAGAATGAACCTCATTGGTTCTTGCAGAAGCTCAAACGTGCTGCGTAACACGAGAATGAACCTCATTGGTTCTTGCAGAAGCTCAAACGTGCTGCGTAACACGAGAATGAACCTCATTGGTTCTTGCAGAAGCTCAAACGTACTGCGTAACACGAGAATGAACCTCATTGGTTCTTGCAGAAGCTCAAACGTGCTGCGTAACACGAGAATGAACCTCATTGGTTCTTGCAGAAGCTCAAACGTGCTGCGTAACACAAGAATGAACCTCATTGGTTCTTGCAGAAGCTCAAACGTGCTGCGTAACATGAGAATGAACCTCATTGGTTCTTGCAGAAGCTCAAACGTGCTGCGTAACACGAGAATGAACCTCATTGGTTCTTGCAGAAGCTCAAACGTGCTGCGTAACACAAGAATGAACCTCATTGGTTCTTGCAGAAGCTCAAACGTGCTGCGTAACACAAGAATGAACCTCATTGGTTCTTGCAGAAGCTCAAACGTGCTGCGTAACACAAGAATGAACCTCATTGGTTCTTGCAGAAGCTCAAACGTGCTGCGTAACACAAGAATGAACCTCATTGGTTCTTGCAGAAGCTCAAACGTGCTGCGTAACACAAGAATGAACCTCATTGGTTCTTGCAGAAGCTCAAACGTGCTGCGTAACACAAGAATGAACCTCATTGGTTCTTGCAGAAGCTCAAACGTGCTGCGTAACACAAGAATGAACCTCATTGGTTCTTGCAGAAGCTCAAACGTGCTGCGTAACACAAGAATGAACCTCATTGGTTCTTGCAGAAGCTCAAACGTGCTGCGTAACACGAGAATGAACCTCATTGGTTCTCGCACGTCAAGCATACATGCTTGAGCTTCCGTTTACCACAACTGATGTGTGAGTTGATGAATGTTTAATAAGCCTAAACTCAATCTGTTCATCATATAAAGCGATCAAGTCTCTTTTATTGTGTAAACTGTCAGCTGAGGGACAGAAAGCGCTCTGATTTTATCAAAAATATCTTAATTTGTGTTCTGAAGATGAACGAAAGTCTTACAGGTTTTTAACAACATCAGGGTGAGCAGCCTAATTAATGACCTAATTAACTAACCATTTAAATCACTAAAAAGAAGCTCTTTTTGAGATTCATTTGCATGAGAATCGGACCACACTAGTTATACAGGGCTGCGTTTCCCAAAAGCATCTTGAGCTGAGTTGGTCGTAGAGACCATTGGTGCCCATGGTTTTAAAGAAATGCAGCCCTGTAGTTGAACCTGATTTCACAGAGTACAACATGTTCCTGGATCAACATCTTTGATCCTGGAACAACATTCCAATCATCCTAACAGATTTTAAGGGACAAGTTTACAGGTTTAGGTGCTTCTATATCAGTGTTATTCACTTATCATTTACCTCTGATTTCAGGAATAAGTTATGGGTATGGTTAGGAATACATTTTCAGACAGGAATGTTGTTCCAGGATCAAAAAGATATATATTGATCAAAATAAAAAATTATTGTTGATCCCAAATCACGGTGACCCAGCCCTGCATGCTTTAGATCAACTCAAAAGAACCGACTCACAAGAGTCATTCATTCGGGAATCAAACTCCACTGTTCATATATAGGCTACTGCAAGTTCACTAAACAACCGTCTCGTTAGAATAAATTGTTCAGGAATCACAGATTAAACATTTCGCTTGGTTGTTTCTTGCAGCGAAGCTAAACCAGAAGTACATCTGAACTATATTTGTAGCATACATGTTTCATGAATCAAGTGTACTTTCACTTCACAGATGTTTTGACATCATGCACAATGACGTCAGTTGAACAATGTCTGCTCTATTGTCTCATAAGGTGAGTCAGTTCAACTTGCCCGACATTGTTAAATGCTACACATTCATTAGGCTACATGGTTTTCAGTGAAGTTTATTTCTTTCAGAGACGCCACCCCTACATTCAGTTTTTGCTTAAAGGTTTTCCGGAGGTTGTGACCCTAACTTTAAAGAGCATGTTACTGTCTGTGTTGGAAACCATGGGAACAGAATGGTCCTACTGTGGAAGACCATGAAACAGAGAATATTGTGTAGGATTCAAGGTTTTCAGATGTTGGTGACCAATGAAACACATTTTATAAAGACATCCTGTGCATCTGTATGTTAACATAAAAGATGTTTCCTGGAGCCTTTTGTGAAGTGAATGCCCAATTGCAAGGAATAGAGAATAGCAAAATTAGTATTGTGGGTTTTCAAATGTCAAAAAAGCATTTGACAAAAAAAAAAAAGATTTTGAAATGTTAATCTTTCAGGCATTGAATAGAAGGCCCTTCAATCTCTTGAGAACAACAGAATGCAATTCTGCTTTTAAACAATTCAGTGCCCCAAACAGCCCAAAGCATGAAAGGAAATTATGTGGATTTTATATGGTTAGATGTTGCCTATTCATCTTGGTTTTTTTTCTTTGTATGCTGCAGTGCACAAACTGTCCCTGAATGTTTGCACCTTTACCTGTGATGAAAGTGGCCAGTAAAACGGTGCTGAGAGTTGTATGTTCTGCCATCGTGTGCGAGGGGAATTCAGGCTATGTTGGTGTTAGTTTCTCTTGAACAAACATGGAGAACATTGAATGAACATTGAAGTTTATGTTCAGTGAGTCAGTAAGCTGATGAAGCACGATGAAGCTTTGTGAAGGCATACACTCACTTCAAGATAATCGGACCGATTTTGGGCCAAATCCCCCTTCCGACGATTATCTTGATGGTTCTACAGATTATTTTAGCAGATTTTCTTTGTGGTGTTTGTGAGGTGTGTTAAGAGTGACTGAATCGTCTCGGAAGAACGTCGGGGACGCACCGGAAGCATAACACAAATTTTCTTTTTTTTCCACGAATTTTAAAAAGCAGTCCAAGACTCCAAACACTAGTATCGCCATTTCTTCTTGCCCGTCTTCCTCCATGTTTGTTTACTCTAAAGTCACGTTTGACCGCGAGAGATTTTTTGAGATTTCCCGTGTTCACAGTCTGGAATTAATCTGGTTGTTTGTGAATGGGAATGTGTGATTTCTTGATCGCATCGCGACACTCCACATTAAAGGAACACACTTTTAAATCTATGATTTTTTTATCGTCAAGTTTGTGTTCTCTCACATTTTTAAAATCTGATAAGATTAATGTTAAGTGGGAGGTTTAGTAGTGTTTAATGCTGTGCTATGCTAATTTAGAAGACTTTCTGATTTGTGTTTTTTTAAAGGGTTTCCATCATGGTGACGAGTGGAGCATGAGCTTGGTTTGAGAACAGGTACATGTTAAATGTTCTATTGTCGTATTCTTTCAGCAATTGCTATGCTATGCTAATGTTATCAAACCATTGTGTTACCAATTAGCATTTGCTGAATTAGCTAGTTATAGCTAGTCTGGGTTTCCTCATGCTGCCTTGCGCGCAGCGCGATTTTATTCACGCTGCTAGGCAGCCTGGATTCCATGGACCAGATTTTCACCTCAGTGAGGGGACCAATCACAGAACGGGGAGGTAGCAGCAAGATGATGACGACGTCTATGCGACACACCATAGCAGTTTGTTTATATGGATCCAACATGGCAGCAGACGCGAAGTTACCTTTCGATGCAGCCTTAGATAGTGTTCTAAGTAGTTTAGCCATCGTGTACACATAAATCTCTGACTCATCGTCTTCTTCCTCGTCAAATTTCTGTTGCTCTACATCCGTCATCTGGTATAATTGAAACGATTGGCTATGAGCTACGTACAGGCGCATTTGATAGACATTCATAGCGCCCAATAAACGGCTCTGGGCATTCGTAAACCACGCCTCAAATACGAGAAAATGAACATCGTTGAGACGAGGTCTGACGTTAGCCAGGCTAAGTTATAGCTACAGTTTCACTACTAATATTTAAATTGAGATTACGTGATCATTTTAAGTTAAAGTTAAAGTGTACATGCACTTTTACAAGTTGATTGTACTGAAATGTGTGTTGGCAGTGCCTGTAAACAACCATCATATAATGATAAAAATCCATCCAGTGTTTTTTTTTTAATCTCCTTATATGTTTTCCCCTGTCTCAAATCAAGCCGCTCGACCGTGTGACGTCACACGGTCGGACGCCCCTCCCACGATTGTTAATTGACAGCAGCGTTTCAACACAGACCCGCCCTGAGCGAGCTGTCATCATAGTCCGTGCGGACATTGTTGATACGCTGGAGCAGAATGGCGTCTAAGCGATTGTGGTGTTCTGTTCTTGGGTGTAATAAGGAACACAGCAGTCATTTTGATGTTCCTAAATCCGAATCGCTGAAGACGCAGTGGCTGAGTTTTGTTTTCGAAGGGAATATTCCCCACGATCAACGTCAATGCTTTCATGTTTGCGCGAATCATTTCTTACCAGACTGCTTTATAAACGAGGGTCAGTATAAAGCTGGTTTTGCTAAGAAGCTGCTCCTGAAAAACTGCTTCAGCCCCGACAGTTGTACCTAACACTGCATAGATAACGTTACGCATCACAATGACAAGCCTACATTTACCGAAAAAAAGTTTTTCATGACCATTATCTGTAACCTCAATCTGTCAATGAACTAACGTATACATCAGTAAACACATAGCGTCCGTATCTCACTACTCTAACGTTACCCTGCCAGTACATACAAAGATAGATCAAAGTGACATTACGTTAACCAACCATTCAGAAACATCCTTTTCGAGCCTTAATTGTCGAACTTCTTCGGGCCGTCATCTTGTTCCGGGTCCGACTCCGGTTCAAATTGATTCGGTTGCACAGATGTGTCCTCCAGAGACTCCCGCTACCATTCTTTCTCCAAAATATACCCTCAACTGTTGTCAAGGCAACCCTCCACGTGTGTTGTGTCAAAAACGCCCCACAGAAGAGAGGGGTGAGCAAAGCTCATTATCATTTAAAGACATATGCACTTAAACGGCGTGCTGAAAACAGCTGTTTTTGACCAGGTAAAATTAGTGTTTTCTTACAATACTAATGAGAATTTTTAATTAAAGTATATTCCAAACTTTTATTTTAGACCCTAAAGAATCATATTAGCTTGTACAAAAATGCCATTATATGACCCCTTTAAATGTATGAATTAACTTAGGAGCAATTAAAATGTATGAGTACAAAATTAAAATCAGCCAGTTCTGCTTACTTAAACTTTGAATTTTATTGAGTTTTGCCAACTCAACATTCTTTTGCCCAAAACAAACGAAGCTCTTCATTTTTGACAAGTTTCTGAGTGGAACGTAACATCACTAATCGTTAACTCAAGAACCACACACACCGACTGAGTGAGCGAATCAATATGATTTTTTTTGTAAATCTTGAGTTGTTCATTAATAAGATCTGAACCTGATCTACGTTAACATCTAATAAGGTTTTTGTGGTATAAATTCTCTGGTCTCCTGTGTTCTACTGTTCGATTTATACGTCAGTTAACCTTCAATGATTTATCTTGTCCTTCGAACTCAAGCTGGAGCTCTTGAAGGCTTTAGTCTTTACAAATCTGATAAGAAATGCAGAAAAATCGATGTCATGTCCAGACATGGCGAGACATGTTTGCTGGTGCACGACTCAGCTGTTTTATTTCCCTCAACCAGCTGCTGTCCTTTGAATCAAGCACAGAGGAGAACATTTATTTTTGGCACAGGCAAGCAGAAGAGGATTTTCTCACTTCAAGATTACTGCAAATCTTTGTGTTATCTGTTTATTCAAATTCATATGCATACAATGCGTCCAGTGATTTTTACGCGTATGTCATTTTCCATATTGTTGTGGCTTCAATTGCATCCTTGATCACAGGCACACAGTTCAGAACATCATTATATCTTCATCACTGTGAGCTATACAACCAATTACACATATTTGAGCATTGAATACTTCTGAATATTAACATTCTTTGTTCTGTTCAGGTCAGTTCTGTTCTAAAAACAATTCTGTTCTGCTTTTTTGTTTAGTTCTGTTTTTGGTTCTTTGGTCTTTTTTCTCTTCTGTCTGTCTTTCTTTCTTCAGTTCTGTTTGGTTCTGTTGTTACATTGCAATATGTTCTGAACTGTTCTGTTCCATTCTGATTTATACAGTTCAATTATTTTCTGTTTGGTTCTGTTTTCTTTTCTGTTTGTGTCTATTATATGAATCTGTTCTATACTGTTCTGTTCAATTCTACTTTATTTTGTTATTTTCTGTTTATTTGGTTCTATTTTCTCTGCTTTCTATTCTATTCTAATTAGTCTACAAAATCAAAGATCTGGAGTTTAATTTATGTATTTACATGTTTTCATGTCATATAAAGACCCACGTGTTAAAACGTGTACTCATGCATTTCTAACATCAACACGTCCTCGTGATTTTACAGGTCACTGTATAATATTGTCCTCTATTAAAGTTTAATAAGCAAGTGTCCTAAAGGAGACGAGGGACAATCAAGTCTTCCTGCTGCTCTTCTCTGTGAATGCCACCATAGTTATGCATCTTTTATTCATGCGTTGACTTTTCCTAGTGCGTCTTTGTACTCCACTATATCTAAACCCACCTAGCAGCACCATCACAGGCTACTCCATTCAAGATTCAGCTTTACTGTTAATTTGTCAATAAATTATTTTCGTTTTGAGTTGGAGTCGGAAATAATCAAAGGGCCTGTTCTTTTTGTTACATAACAGCCATGAACTATGATGTGCAACATGCTGCTGGGTGGTTGGTCGTTTTAGGCGGAGGGACTTTCTCAGTTTAGAGCATTTGATTGGACAAAAGGTATCTAGTGCAGGATGAGTCATCAACATTTTTGGTTCATTTTCCCAGAAGAGAACACATCTTTGCATTCCACTGTGCAGATTTTCCATCGTTTTTCTATGTAAACATGCACTAGACTGGTGTGTTTGACCATTGCACTTGTGTCTCTCATCTATTTGAGAGTTCAGCTTTTAAAAAACATGCCTCTAGACCTTGAATGTTTGAATTTTGTCAACTTTCATGAGCATGCTAGCTTGTCATTCATTCATTAACTACAGTATTTAAGTCGTATCCGAGTCTTGGTGATCCCGCCACTCTCACCATATGCGAGAGACTGTCCATGAATTTTCTTGCCGATGATTTTCCCCAGGTACAGTAGGTCGCCAGATCTTTCCCAACCGTCCCGATTACATGGCTTGAGACTCACACACACACATTTACACCTACGGACAATTTAGGGTCTTCAATTCACCTATACTGCATGTTTTTATATTGTTGGAGAAACCGGAGCACCCAGAAGAAACCCATGCAGACACAGGGAGAGAATGCAAACTTCACACAGAAAGATGACCTCAAAGCTAACAGAAATGGACTAAAAGTCACAAAACTCTCACTTTAAGGTCTTTTGTGAAAGTTCCGAGTGAATTTATTGAAAGGTGAACTCAAGGTTGAACTTTAATATAAATGTGATTTGGTCCTCACCTCAAAAACATCAAGATAGATTTGTTTGGGTATATTTGGAAATGAAATTTCCAAGTCTGTCTTGCTGTTCTTCTTCTTTTCCAATAAGATCTTTGTTCAGACCGCATTATCAACTGATTTTTAAATGAATGCAATCATCACCCAGTAGCTTTGTACATTATTCTATCATCACTCATTTTTGTTGACTAAGCCATAACAGTGTAACCAAAAATAGCATGCATTCTTTGAACGATTTCGCAAATGCCAACATATGCCACAGTAATGATGCTGAGGTGACATTTAAAAGGTACGGTAACTTGATATTTTAGGACGCACAATTAAAGAGGGGTTGTTTTTTAATGAATCAAGGCAGGAATCTCTTGCAAATGAGCCTATAGAGAACATTGTGGGTCATAAAGCGTTCAGAGCATATTTAACGAGTTGCCATAGAAATATACCATAAAGAATTGTAGTCATAGGTACATCATAATTAGATCTTTTAATAGTTACACCGTTTTTAGAGACAATGACAGTTCTCCAATAAAAACAAGAGGAGGGGGGAAATGTACTCATTATTCCTTACAAGTGTTCCTAGCGATCTCTCAAAAGAATTCTTTTTAGCATTTTATTTAGAAAACAATCAATGTGCAATACGAGCATCGACATATTGACTCCTACAGAAGCTCATATTATGTCATATTGCAGTGGACACAACCTCCCACCTGAGTAAACCCAGCTGCTCTGACTGACTTCAGCAGTGATTATTTATTTTTTAACCTCATTACGGATGACACAAATGTCTTCCTCAGCAGAGGGGCTGTTGCCATAGTAACAGAGTGCAGCAGTCTCATATGGGACATGCCCTTTCTAAGTTTTTATTCTGTTACAAACATGGTCAACCAATCACAGTGGACACGCGGCCTACATGATGTTATATGTCAGAGTACCGGCGACATGATGTCATTGGTCAGTGATAGCAGAAAGACCGAATTTTGCTCTTAGTGGGACAGATGTCTGAGAAAGCGTCTGCTCTGGCATGTGTGATTCATCAAGTGATGGAATATACAGACACGGTGTTACCATCTTTATTTGTTCTTCAGGGGGCTCAACTGTAATGAGAAACAGTGCGGCGAGTTTCAAGAGCCAAAGGCCATAATCATGTGACAGTCAGGCACCTTGGATTTAGTGATGATAAACAAGGAGCCCGCTGGCATTCTGGGAAAAGTTAGGCTCCTGTTGTTCATTTGAAAGTACTTTTGACCACAGATAAAGATTGATCTGGACCTGCTTAGAATCTGATAACAGTTCCAGTAGAAGAACCTCAAGGGGACAGTTCACCCACAAATGAAAATTCAGTTATCGGTTATGCACCCTCAATTCCTTCCTTATGAATTTCTTTTTTCTGTGGAACACAAAAGGAAACATTTTTAGAGGAATGTATTAGGTGCTCTTTGCCTTACAATGGAAGTGAATGGTGACCAGAGATGTCACGCAAGATATTCAGTGAATAACAACACAAAAGCATCATAAAAAATGTCTGTTCTGCAAGGGTTAGTTCACCCAAAATTGAAAATTCTGTCAAATTCAATCATATAAAGCGATCGTGTCTCTTCAGAAATTTTTGACTAAACCATATCCAGTTCATATGGATTCGTTTTACGATCTCTGTATTAAAATTCTGAAGCGACAAAGTGGTAGTTGTGTAAACTGTCAATGGAGGGACAGAAATCTCTCAGATTTCATTCAAAATATCTTAATTTGTGTTCCGAAGATGAACGACATGGGTTGGAGCGACACGAGGATGAGTTAATAATGACAGAATCTTCATTTTGGGGTGAACATACCCTTTCACGCAAACCTGGCGTTTTACACATATTTTAAATTACGTTAATATTGCACTGTGTTGTGTTTTATAGAAAATGTTAGTGAACTTAATTTTATGTCCTGTCAGAAAAATTACCAATACCTTTTTTTTTTTTCTTTTTTTTTTTTTTATAGAGTCAATATACTTTTTGGGTGTAATTTTGTTATTTTTAATTAAAATATCATCTAAATGTAATTATTAATGGATAATATATTTTACATTAAAGCTGCTTTTAAAAAAAAAACATAAACTTAAAAAACGAACAGAAATAAAGCAAGTAGTTAAAACTAAACCTTAAATAAATATTAAGCCAAATTGAAATATATATATAAAAAAAAATATATTAACAAAATCACATAAAAAGTACTAAAACGTAAACAAAAATAAAAGATAATTAAAAATATTAAGAATGAAGGTCATACGGTTTTGGAACATGATGATAGAATTATAATTTTTGAGTGAACTATCCCTTTAAAAGTGTTATTAATCCAGTCAAGTTTAACAAAGCTGATCTGATATTCCTGTAGCTGTTGTGCAATGGCTTACTTGAGCCTTGATACGACAGACTAAGCATATTATTTACTGCAGTGGACTGATGGGATACTGTGCCATAAATTCACGCATTGTTTCTTAAGGCTACTGCGTTTGTTCCTGTGGAGCTGGTGAGAGAGGTGAGAGATGTGCAAATGCAATCTCAAAGAAATCGCAATTACATCATAAATTACATTTGGACATACTGTGCTATGAAAGATGATCAAGCGCATAGAGATCAGAGGAGCACGACTGCTGAGTGCTTCGACTCAATCAGTGTCATATATGTGAAATCTTTCAAGTTCCTCCCTGTAATAAAAAGCAACAATTGTGCTAAATGTGGCCAATATGGTTGTCGTCTTGCTCCTATAGTGACAAATAGTGGTGTGGCTTCAATATTGCACCAAAATATTCAGTTGCAGAAATGTTATTTACATCAACCATGATTAATTGATTTAAATTAATAAATAAATAGTGCATTAATTAATACAAAATAAAATAAAGTTGCCACAAGCAATTTATCTAACTCAGTTCTCTTCTGATAGTGTCAGTGCAGTCAAATTAATAATATTGCTGAATATTAAGTGTCCCCAAATAAGCAAGCCAGAGTACACTATTGATACAGTGTGTCTGGAGTATATGACATGAGTTTACATCATTTTTCAACGTGTAATAAATAAAACATAACTATAACTATGAGTTAGGCTATAATTGTTTTCCTGTGGTAATCATCAGCTTGTCACAGATGCTGTTGAAAGTGCTGAACATAATATGTTTCTATAGGTTATTTATAAGTAGAATGAGCCTTCATGCACTTTTCATTCAGCACTTCTAGGTTTTGTCGTTGCACTTGAACTGTACTTTATCACTGACAATTCACCGTTTGTCAGTGAGTGAATGTAGTAGTAAATTCTATACTAAAGGAAATGTAGACCTAATTGTAGCGCATGGCAAACACCAAAGACTTCATCAGATATATCCCACAGTGCTCTGTGTGTGAGAAAGTAGCATCTTGGAGTTCACAGGGCATTGTCCAATACAGGGATTTGCTGACGGTGAGTGTGTGGGAATTAACAGTAATGACTGGCTTTGATTGAACTTTACTGGGTGTTTACACTTGGTTACATGCATTTTGATTGGATCACTATTCAGTGCATTACATAAACACATACGGTTCGCTGTTGCACTAAAAGAAGGGTTACTTATTATCGTAAAATAAACCTCTTAAAAAATGTTATATAACTATCATAAACTAAATAGAAATTAGAAATGTTGCCTAGCTTAAATTGAAGCAATAAAATGACTAACTGGAAATAAAAACTAAAACAGAACTAATGTAACTGAACCTACTTGGCCGGCCCCGAGCAGGATTCGAACCGGGGGTTCTGGCGTGGGAAGCAGGCGCGCTAACAAGGATGCTCAAGACAGCAGCCTATAACGTCAGTTGCTAGCGCGCCTCTTGAGATCAGGGGAGTGAGGTTTACGCGCACAGCTCTTACTGGCATACGTCTATTACACTCACCCCCCTAAACTTCACTCCCATCCGGGTCACGGCACCAAATGTAACCGGTCCTACTCGACCCGCTCCGAGCGGGATTCAAATCAGGGTAACAAGGACACTAAAGACTAATGCGCTAATGCGCCTCTTGAGGCTAAGGGAATGAGGTTTAATGCACAGCTCTTACTGGCATACGTCTATTACACTCACCCCCCTAAACCTCACTCCCATCCGGGTCACGGCACCAAATGTAACCGGTCCTACTCGACCCGCTCCGAGTGGGATTCAAATCAGGGTAACAAGGACACTAAAGACTAATGCGCTAATGCGCCTCTTGAGGCTAAGGGAATGAGGTTTAATGCACAGCTCTTACTGGCATACGTCTATTACACTCACCCCCCTAAACCTCACTCCCATCCGGGTCACGGCACCAAATGTAACCGGTCCTACTCGACCCGCTCCGAGTGGGATTCAAATCAGGGTAACAAGGACACTAAAGACTAATGCGCCTCTTGAGGCTAAGGGAATGAGGTTTAATGCATAGCTCTTACTGGTCTACATATGTTACACTAAATATAAAACTGAAATAAAAATAAATGAAACCGAAATAGTAATATTTAAAGAAAAATACACAAAAGTACATCAAATAACAGAAACATTTGAATGAAAACAGTAAATATAAAAATAAAAGCAATTTTAGAATGATGGTTTCCTCTTTGTGAGTGCAATAAGGTCTGTATTGAACAATACTTGCTAAAGAAGAATTACTTAAAAATGTTCCTGTTTTGTTCCCTAACATAAATGATGCATAATCATATCTTAAACATGAATTTCAAGCATAGTGTGTTTTAAAAACATAAGTTGAAAACAAAATGTACCACCATTGTGATATAATAGATGATCTGTCTTAACAACTTCACGAACATTACTGTACAAGCAAGGCTGAAAACATTGAGTGTGATAAAAAAGGGAGCCACAGTATTTCACTGTGCTTAGAAGATCTATCAATATAATGGCCAAGGTGATGTTGCCAGAACGTTCCACATAGCCTTCAAACAAGTAGAGCATGCCATGTTACGTAAGTGTGCTCTGTCAAAGCGTTTTTTGCTAGTTCTTCAGTAAAAGCGAATCTAATCAAGCCCCAGTAATAACGTCTTGTGGCCACTGGATAGATGCGCAATGGCTGTGAGGCTTCTTTTTGCGTCAGCCAGCATATAACACACTTAAATAATATCTGATGCCCCTTGGCATCAGCATGTCCAACATTAGAGACTTATTTGAACCTCCAATGGTTGGTATTGCTTCATACTATTGATGGGAATTGTGGAGGATTATCCTGCTGCCGCCAAAGTACATGAAATCACACATAATTTAAGATCAAAATGTGTTCAATATCGTATGCAGTTTTAAAGAAATCGACTTGATCTTGAAGCACTTTTAAGCATATCTCCAGACGGTCTTTCTCCAACCAAACTTTCTCAAGCGCAGACAGCAATGTATTCATATTTAATACCGTCCAGCAAAACACCATCAGTCAGGGCTCCAAACTGCGATTAAAAAGGCTGCAATGCAAAGAAGCGAAATATTTACGGCACTAATTAAAACTCCAAGGGTTGGGGAAATGTGTGCGTAATAATATATGGTTTCAGACTTAACGAACAATAGCAAAAGCTGTGATGCCTGATTTGCAAACAAATCTTTCGAACTGGTTCTTTTTAATGAGTCAGTCAAAAAGATTCACAAGTTGGGTCCCAAATGACATGAACTTAAATGCATAGTGCAGGGGGTGTCCAATCCAATCCAGCTCCGGGAGGACCACTGTCCTGCAAAGTTAAGCTCCAGCCCAAATTAAACACACCTGAAGCAGCTAATCGAGGTCTTGCATACTAGCTGAGTGCATGAAGTGTCCAATAGTTTTTCGTTCATAAGTGCTTCATCATGTATTTGAAGTATACTTTTTCATTTAGGGATTTTCAGTGTGAACACACTACTCATAATATTTATACAAAATGGCATAGAATAGTGTACAAGTAGGCTACGCAAACTGGGACGTAGACAGTTTCAAACTCGATTTGAATCAGACTCACTTGATCAGTGAATCGTTCAAAGCTCTCACAGATTTCACAACTGACTCCCTTGCTGAACCGGAAGTCATTTTTCGGTTATGTCCGATTGAAAATGAACCAGAAACCATCTTTTAGATTCAAGTTAGTCTGTTTACTGAGGGGTTTATCATATTCACAACAGAATTTTGTTAAAATAATAAAAGGGATATATATTTTTTGGTTAAAGCTACACTTTGTAGGATTTTCTCCCATCTAGTGGTGAAATTGTGTATGATTACCAACTGAATATTACTTTCTAGCCCCTCCCATTCCGAGGGCGTTTTAACTCCTACGGTGGCCGTATTGTTTCAAATCTGCCGGCAGTCGCGAGTAATCTCCCCCTCGCATTCGTCACGGTGCCACTGTGTAAAAACGCGAAAGGCGAAGCTTGAATGTCCAGGTATGTCCCTCTTTGGCTAATGTATTTTCAAGATGGAGGCGCAACATGGCTGCCGCCATTCGAGCGACTCGCTCGTATGTATTCTAAATGGCAGATTCTACACTTACGAGAATACTTGATTAGTTGGTAGAAGTACTTACACATTAATGAGCAAATATCATTTTGAAAGAACAAAGTGTTTTTTGCTAAGAATCAACTTTAAAAATCACACAGTGTAGCTTTAAGAAATTGTTTCTTTGTATGACAGAATTTTCATTTTTGGGTGAACTAACCTTTTTAGACTGAAAGGTGGGTGACATTTTCAACCTACATTTTAATAAAGAAAGTGACTGATACGACACAAATACAATAGGGATCAGAACTGACAGCTTTAATATTGGAAATAAGTTGAAAAACTACAGTAGAAAAACATTCTAGTGTTTATATAACTTAAATTGTCATAGTCTATTTATTAAAAACATTTCTTCATCAAAGCACATAGTAGTGACTAATGTTAAAAGGCAAACTGCACTCAATGAGTGCCTGAGAACAATCTTTTATATTGAAAACAAAATGTCATTTGACTCCTAGATGTTAAAAATGTTTTTAGTCTGGTGCCCTGTCAGCGTAATTTGTATCTCTCAAAATACATCCCAAAAGACATTTTAAAGAGTCTTTAAACATCAACCCTATCCAACTCTTTTTGTTATATAAAGACGAAACAGAGCACATAAACTGTTCATAGCCTACACAAAGGTAGAAGAAGGCCAAGCGTACTTAGCCTTGCCTCTAAGAGGACTGCTTTCTTTCAAAGCGACAGAACAGCTGAAGAGAGACTCGACCGGTCTCTAGATTAGTCCCGTATGAATAATCCAACAGGAAACACAGTTTCCGCATTATCACAGAGAACAGCTCTGTCTGTTGACTCAGAGGAGAATGGCTGGCACTTACAAAGTGTGAGAGAGCTAATTAAAACACAAGATGTGGCACCACACCGCCATAGATAGGAGCAAAGAGAGAGAGAGGGGTAAAAGGAAAGCAGGGGTGAGGAATCTACACATCTCATTAGCCTTCATCCTTGGATGTGGGACAGTCTGCACTTGTCTAAGCTTTGACTCAAGTCTTTGTATATCTCGTCACATTGGTAAATTGTCGATGTCGGAACACAAGGAGAGTCTGTGTGGAGCTCCAGTCTATTAGCTGCCATGCACTGACGGCTCCAGAGGAAGGGGAAGGACGAGAAGAATCCACTTTAGTCTACTGAGGCTGCCTTGGCATTTGATAGAGCTCTAGATGCCCGAGTCTTTGTATACTTGGAGTGAGAGAAGTCTTACTATGCCATTACAGGACTATTGGTATTGGGAAGGATAATGGATCTGTGCTGCTGACAAAGGCATTACATAATCCATCAAGAAACTGGGATTCTCCTGGTCAGATGTCTAGTTCATGCAGACAACACAAAGTGCATACTGAATGTGTATGAGCGGAATAATGGTGGCTGTTACATAAGTGAATACATATTTGATTCAGCTTTCCATTGGAGGTTCTCGGAGTTCATTTATCCTTCTCAAAGGATGAATTTTATTATGTTTTTATTTACTTAATGTTCAACCGGTTGTTTTGTTAGTTACTTCAGTCCTTTGCTTGGGGTGTATATTAGTTATATTATATTATATTATATTATATTATATTATATTATATTATATTATATTATATTATATTATATTATATTATATTATATTATATTATATTAGACAAAAAATGTAAGTAATTTTTATAATATATAAATTATATAATAAATGTAATTTTTTTATATTTATTATATATTTAAATCATAAATCTGTATGCATATATATACACATAGCTGTACATATACACACATATATCAACCTTTATTTGATTGAATGCAGCATTCCTGAACAAATTCCAGTTAACATACATACATATATATATATGCATACAGGTTTATAATAAATTTAAATATTTAAATTAAATATAAAATGTATATATTATAAAATTACTTTAATTTTATAATGCACTGTATAATGTATATATAGGCTACTGTATTTTATATCTATTAAAATAATATCTATTTTATATCTATTAAATAATAAAATTATGTAGCCTATATATATTCATTTATTTTATGCAAGAAAGATTTGTATTTGATTTGAAATACATTTTTATTCTATCAGCCAGTAATGCATCACTATATTTTCAAGTTTTGGCAATGACATTTAGCCTAAATGGTTTTAATTGTAAAATTTAACAAGTTTGTATAATCAGCATCAGTGCATAAAAACATGCATTTTATGCCTGTACTAACAACTGCTAATGTTGTTGTTTAATAACTCATTTAAAAAAAAATTATACTCTTCTGATACCATTCTGGCAGAATTTTCTCCCTTCTTATTTTTCAATTTCTCAACAACTTGATTTCTTATGGATTTGAGGAGCACAAGTGGGATTTATAGCCAAATGATCCTGTAATCTAAGTCTGGTGTGGAGAAGAGCAAAGCTGGTGTGGGAGGAGCAGTTTTAGATTGGCAGGAGACAAGGGATCCCAGAAGGCTTGAGGAAGATGCGAGCCAGCCAACAGTTTTTCATTCATGAAGATGCAATTCAGCTCTGACACTTGCTGTTTTTTTCAGGACTAGCCCAGCTGACTGTGTGAATTCAACCAGTGTCACCGAGCGCTATGCACCCAACTATAGACACACTCATGAGTGCAAACTTGTGGGCTTGATCTGAACACAACTGGACACTGTTCAATTCAACTTTCCTAATGGGATTGGTCTGGGCGAGTATGAAGAGCGCTGTCAGAAGCTGGAAGCGGCGGTCAGTGTCTCGATAGGCGTTATAGAAGTGTTCATTCAGAAGGATGCTGGTGGGAAATGCCTGCAGACAGAGAGGATGAGATTTGTGGAAAGGCGCTGGAGCTTCTGTCTGACCTGTGCTCGAGAGGAGAGGTGCACAATGAAAACTGCTTGGAATTCACCTACTATTTTCGCGATCTCGGGAGACCGAGATATTCGGACTCTGGTAAGGACAGTGTTTTATTCTTGTTTGAAACATTTTGTTTTACCGTGCTGACGAGGTGTCGTGTGTCGTAACTAATCAAAACGCCGAAAATCACATTTAAACAGTCGCGTTCAGCTGCTTTTAAACTACATATTGTCATGGCACTTACAGGTTTTTTTTTTTTTTCCTCTCTCTAGAAAGTTATCAGGAAGGTTTTCTGGCGACTTTTCGTGTTTAAAATATGCATTTTTTAATTTATATGTTCGGCTAATTAGCAGCTAGCATTGATGAAGTGTTTCTTGTCATTAAAGTAACCACACCCATTAGTTACATTAGGCTATACAGCAAACAGTAGCCTATTTATTAAGATTAAAAAGGCGTACTTCTGTTGTTGTCATGCTCTTATTTACTGAGATTATTATTTGATTATTGTCATTTATGTCATTTTTGACTTATGCTTCGTTTAGTTTATTCAGTTTACTAGACTTTTCTCTTTTTTTTTCTTAATGTCTACACTGTTTGGTAAAAACAATGTATATAACTTATAACAAGGAATAAATGTTTTATGCTTTGTTACTATATATATATATATATATATATATATATACTGTATGTATGTATATATGTGTATGTGTGTGTGTGTGTGTGTGTGTGTGTGTGTGTGTATATGTATGTATGTATGTATGTATGTGTATGTATACGTGTGTGTGTGTGTGTGTGTGTATGCATGTATATGTTTATATATAGGCTATATATATATATATATGTATGTATATATATATATATATATATATATATATATAAAATACATATATATATATATATACATATATATATGCATGTATATAGCCTATATATATGTAAACGTGTAAACGTGTTTTTTTCTAAAGTTACATTTACATCATCTAATTACATAAGCTCATACATGTATACAATTTTTGACAGGTTCTTTGATAAAATTACTAACATTTTTATGTTAACAATGGTATTTGGATTGTTTTTATAAATGTTTTATTTCGACTACATTTTACATTATTCTTTTTTTTTTCTTTTTTTTTAGCTTTAGTTTTTCATCTCTATATTAATATATCTATTTTACTTCAAGACAACTACACACACACAGACACACACACAAAACAAGCCCTAATCATCAATCCCCACAGTCCAGCATTAATGACCTATTTCGAGCTGTCCTGTATTTTGCCATTTGGAAATGCAGCCTACATTCATTCAGATTTAATGCAGCAGCATGTCAGAGGCAGTGTAATTTTAGCAATAATAATGCTGCACGACCTGCAGGAACATTAATACGTTTTTTTGTTTTTTGTTTTGTATCTTTTTGCATTCAGAAGTTAAATTAAGCACAACATTTTTACACAGGTATTCAGCGTTCCTGGAAGGCTTCACAGGAAACTTGTGAATCCCCAAAACAACCTGTCATTGATGTCAGAAATAGAGTTCTGCTTGATTCAGTATATGGGCTAAACTAAACATTAGCTTCACTGAACCTTCATTCGTAGATCACGCTCTCCTCAGATCCTTTCGTCCTCATCCTCAGAGACACAAAGCGGTCGACAGGAAGCCATTAGGATTCCACCCCACCCTGCCACTCTGTACACTTTCTCCTTTGTGATACCCTGCATTGACATCCGTTAACACGAGGGCTTCAGACCCATGGGAGAATGATTCATACAAGTAATTTGGTCCCTCAAGATGGATTGTACAAGAATTTAATGAAAGGGAACAGCTTGGTTCAGACATAGGAACCCAGTAAATATACTCTTAGCCTGATGGGAGTTCACATGCTTCTCTGCAAAGTGCCTGTATGGTGGGAAGTCTTTTGTAATAGAACCCAAGGGAACCTGGCACTTTGCGAGGTTAATAACACATCACTGTAATGGATGACTTATGGACAGCAGATGGCATGTTGTGGACGCATATTGACAGGTCTATGTGTAACTGACGGCCCAAACACAGGAAAGACAGTGTCTCATTCTTACACGGGAAAGTTTATAACACATCCATGAGCAATGCATCAGTGAAGGTCTATTGACTGTGAAGCTTGTGTACTATTATGTGAGTCATATTTATTCATAGCCACCCTCACCTATAGTTTCTACTACCGTTGACATCTGGACTGTCATAAAATTGTCTTCGATTGGTCAACCTCTAAACACTTTTCTACCCTTGGGCAGAAAAAAACTTTGTATATTGTCATTAAATTTGCGAACAGTCTCCCAGCTTCGATGTGATTGGCTAGTAGCTGCTAGCATCTGCACTCTGCCACCTGGATTCGCAGAAGCAGAAATAAAAATAGACATTTGTGAGAGGTTGAGCTGGGTGAATATGGTCTTTCGAACTGCCTTAGCATGCTTATCACGCGTATAAAGAATGATTAAATAGTGTTTTTGTGTTCATAAGTGAACAAATACCCACATGTAAAAGGTGTCTGGGTTTATGTTACACCTGCTAAAGCTCAAACAGACACCTGCTTAAAAAGATGCATAACAACATGATCCCTGGGAATGTACTGTGTCTAGCTTATTAAAATGAACATGCAAATTGAAAATCTGGCTGTAATCCATTTTGACACCCTAAATCATGGTTTGCCTTCTCTAAGTGACCTGACCTTTTCATGTAGACATTCAGGTGTGCTTACCTCAGCAGGTGGCTTCATGTTCCTCTGTTTCTTATGTAAAAGTGGGTTCATCTTTGCTCATAAGGACACAAAAAACTCGGAGGACGAAAAATGCAATCTCTTTTTTTTTTTTTTTGGGAGCGGGAAAGTAATGGTAAACAAATTCGCTTTAAGCCTGTGTCATTAATCTTGTTTTGGATAAGTGAATAATGTGATGTCAGAGCTTAGAAATGAGTTTAGTGTCTTGTGGGATTGTGAAATCATTTTGAAACCATGAGACGCAATCTTTAGTTTCCATATTTGTAACCATTACAGATGCAACATGAAGATGTTTCCATAGAGATGCACTGTTCTTGCTGAGTGCTTGTTGTTAGTGCCTTAAAATGAAGAAACATCCACTAGTTGGTTTTGATCTTTTTAAACTCCCTTTTACGGCAAGTCAGTTCACTCAGCGGCCATTTTGGAAACAACATTTATAGTTATACAAGTATAGCTCATATTTGAATGGAGAAAGAGCGTAATCTATTAAAAAGTTTGTCATTGTTACATTTAAATAGATATTTCACATTAGGAATGAATTGTGCTTTTTAGCTGCCCTGGTAATCCAGAGTTCTCGCGAGAGCACAAGTTGAATTTGCTCAGCGAGTTACTCTGGTGTCGAGTAATGATGCTCATTAAATATGTCCCTCGATCTGAGCTGCACCAATCACATCGGGTTATCTGATATAGGCGGGCCAGAGGCGAGCTAAACAGATGACGACAGCGCTGCGACGTCGAAGTCATTAGTAAACATTGCAAGATGGCTATGGATTAATACCAGTTGTTTGAAACGGCTTTGGCCGCTACGATGTTCCTTTGCAAGAAGGACGTTTTTGCTGTTTTGCCGACCGGATACAGTAAGAGTCTAATCCACCAGCTAGCTCCGCTGGTAGCTAAGCGTATGGGGTTTATTGTTGTGATTGGTCGTAGTGTTATCCAATTGCGTGCAGTGAGATTTTCAAATGCATGCTTGGTGCCACCCCTCGAGCTGGCCGATTTTCATTAGTCGACGCCAGACCATTAAAGGGTTAGTTCACCCAAAAATGAAAATTCTGTCAGTAATTACTCACCCTCATGTTGTTCCAACCCCGTAAGACCTTCGTTCATCTTCGGAACACAAATTAAGATATTTTTGATGAAATCTGAGAGCTGGCTCACTAGGGCTGGGTATCGTTCAAAAAATTTCGATACCAATACCGATACCGATACCTTGATTTCGATACCGGTTCCTGATCGATACTTTTTTCGATACCAATTTTATGAAATCCATTTTAACAAGATTACATAACACATTGCCTCAGAAAAACTTTGGTTTTATTTTTTCAGTTTGACTCATGCTCCTTAGTCAGTGCACAAATGAACAAAAAAAGCACAAAGGAACAAAATATTCCTTATACATATACATAAGGTACAAAATATTTTTTTTATAAAGAGCTCATGCTCACCACAGCTGAATTTATTTCATCAAAAATACAAATAAAACTTGTAATATTGTGGAATAGTATTACAATTTAAAATCTTATTTGAATATATTTCAAAATGTAATTTATTCCTGTGTTGTCAAAGCTGAAATATGAGAACAGTTTTTGGAAGGTCATTTTTGATCACTTTAATGCATGCTTACTGAAAAAAAATTCTGACCAACACGTTTTTGAACGGCAGTGTACATTCAGTAGGTCATTATTGCAATATAAACACAGTCAGAGTGATCAACAAGGTATCTCTTCATTTACCAGTCGAAGACGCAGCAACTTTCTGCTCTTATGTTTACTCCGTGCACTGTCAAGGGCTTCATCATATCTGTCGCGGTACCGTCTTTGCAGCCATTATTTTACCACAAATACTGCATCGCACGCTGTTGGCATCGAGCCTGGAGAAATGTAGCCACACTTTTGATCGACTTTTCCACATCTTTAGGGTATTGTGAGTGTGTGTGCTTGCGTGTCATTGAGTATGTGCGCGAGTTTGTGTGTGTGTGCTCGCGTCCATAGGCTCGCGTCTCATGAGAATGTGCGTGGACAGTTTGTGTGCGCGCGCGCGTCTCATAAGAGTATGTGCACGGAGAGTTCCGCGCGTCTCGTGTGTGTAGAGTTTGCGTGTATGTGCGTGAGCGAATTTAGGCGTGTCGTTGTGCATTTCATATGTATTTGTTTGAGCGCTGACGTTGACGAGTTAACCCCTTAGGTATCGAAATCTGGTACCGAAAAACAAGTCATTTTTCGATACTCGATAGTATCGAGGCAATTCGGTCGGTACCTAAAAAGTATCGAACTCGGTACCCAGCCCTATGGCTCACTCCTCCATAGACTTCTAGGTGACCGAAACTTGCTGGCCCAGAAAAGTTATTAAAGAGATCGTTAATATAGTCCAAGTGACTACAGTGACTCAATCTTAAGTATATCAAGCGACGAGAATACTTTTTGTGCGCAAAAAACAACAAAAATAACGACTTTATTCCGCTATTCATTTCCTTCTATCTGGGCCTCGAGTCTTTTCACGTAGTGTTTAAGCGTAGCGCGTCTGTGTTGTACGTCACCACGCATCACACACATGACCAGCGTCGGCCAATAGTGAGCCTACGTGGTGACGTGTAACACAGACGCGCTGCGCAAAAACACTACGCGAACCAACTAGAGGTCGAGAGAGAAGGAAATGAATAGTAGAATAAAGTCTTTTTATTTTTGTTTGTTTTTGCGCACAAAAAGTATTCTCGTCTCTTGATATACTTAAGATTGAGCCACTGTAGTCACTTGGACTATATTAACGATCTCTTTAATAACTTTTCTGGGCCAGCAAGTTTCGGTCACCTAGAAGTCTATGGAGGAGTGAGACAGCTCTCAGATTTAATCAGAAATATCTTAATTTGTGTTCCGAAGATGAACGAAGGTCTTACGGGGTTGGAACAACATGAGGGTGAGTAATTACTGACAGAATTTTCATTTTTGGGTGAACTAACCCTTTAACCTTTTAGATTTAGGTATGGATTTCCAGGCTACTTTTTAGCTAAAATTACATAAAAAGGCTTGTATTTTTCAAGCTAGTCAGGCTAATGCACATACATGAATAAACAACGCCTCTATGAAAAAAACTGTTGGCATTTTTAACTTTCAGGTGGGATTTTCATTTGTCTAACAAACATGTGATTGGCTGCTTTTACTGTTAGTCGGAACATCGGCTGAGATCTTTAATGAATACTATGATTTCTCCAACTTTTTATGTTTTAAAGGTACATTATGTGACTTTTAGCCCTCTAGCAGTTAAAAAACAAAACTGCATGCATTTTGTGGAAGAACATTGTTTTGGTTGTGCTTCATCTTTGCATGACTGTGTGGATGAATATTGTTATCCTACTGCTCATAAAACATTTACTACTAGGCTTAAGTGATATAACCAGTTTAGATGGAAAGGATCTCAAGCTGACTCACTGAAGACGTTACTGTAGCTATACCCATTAATAAACATGGTACTTCCTTCAAAATAAATTACAGCACAGCACTACAACAACCGTAATGAAGTCAGCTCAATGTTGCCAAATCAATGTTGATTCGGGTTTTATTACGTGCTCTATCGTATCGCATTTTCTTTTTGACTCTCCTCTGTTCTGCTTCTTTTCTTTTTTTAAATGGGTGATTCCAGGAGGTTTGAGATTTTTCATGCTCCATGTTTATCTTCTTGCTCGTTGTGACAACTAATATGCCACTCACACACCATACACACGGCAAACCAGGGCAATTTTTCTCTATTTACGGATATGACGAGACATATGACGTATGTTCTCAATGAAAACCATCCCGCTATATCTAAAACTTATACTAGGCTTACCATAGTGAATCAGGGTAAGACAAAAAAAAAAACATTTTTGGAAGAAGAATTGATGATTTTTGTTCCCGCCATTGATGGAAATTTCCGTCATTTATGAGACAACGCTTTTCACTGTTATATGGAAGGGGGCGCTATTACACATATTCTAAAAGAGTACTGAATCTTCAGATCAAAACACATGTGAAGAATATGCAGAAACAAGTGATAGCATATGTAAGCATGTAAAATAACACGATCATCAACATTAAACAGCATAAATCAAAACTGCCTAATGTTACCGAATGAAATGTCAACCATGGATGGATTCGATCTAGTCCATCTATATTTTGATCATCGTTCTGAATCTGATCCAGATGTAGTGTTTGACAAAACTTTTTTATGAACACTTACAAGTGTTGATAAAAAAAAGAATGCATGAAGCTAGAATAAAACAGTTTTGTTTTTTGTTTTAAGCGGAGGGTCTGTTCTTTCTTTTGATTCATTGCATGTTTAGATATTCATAAATCCATGAAACTTTTTGGAAAATGATCAAAAATGTTGGCGCTGGCTGGCAAGTTTTTTCAAGAACGCTGGTGGGGAAAGAGTTAATTTTGAACAAAAAAAGTTACATAGTGTGCCTTTAAATATATATTTTTAGTCATCTTCACTACAAAAACATAATCAGTAACAATATCTCACATTTGCTTCATTAGACAGGAGATATTAGCAGTTCAGCTGCTAGTCACTTCTTTGAGGCATCCCACAAAAGTTTATGTTGTAAATTATATAAGTGAATTATATTATATTATAAGTATTTGGATAAATCTGATTTGCTTAGATTTAGCATTGAAACATGCTCTGATATTTACAGTACACTTCATCTTCAGATCTTCATTTTCAGTTCAGATTTAGCTTACCTTTGGAGTCCCACACTGAAACAATATGCATGAAATGTTATCGCACTGAATATGTGTCCCAGTGAGGCTGCTAGTCAGAGCATGTTCTCTGTTGCATCATTTATTCATAATGTGTGTCTGTATCGTAACTAAGGACACAGTGGCTGTAGAGGATGTTATTTTATTTTATATTTTAGCCAACATGCTCTCATGGCAATTCACAACCTGCAGTATTTTACGTTTTGCTGAATTGTTGGCTAATTTGAATAAATTATATATGATTAGAAACTGTTCATAAAAAGTCTTTTTTTAGGGAGTAGCGCATAACTTTTAAAAGGTAACACTTTATTTTACAGTGTCAGTGTTACATATGTTACATGTACTTACATAACAGTAAATTATGCATAATTACATGCAACTACCCCTCAACCAAACCCTAATCATACCCTATCCCTATAGTAAGTACATGTAGTTGCTTATTATTACTCAGTACTTAAATATATAATTACACTGTAACAATGACACCTTAAAATAAAGTGTAACCAAGTAACTTTCCCAACACCGATTACCGCCTTGTAAAATTTCTTTTTTCTTATGAGATCGGTTTTATTTAAGCACAGAATATGATTGTTTTATGCCATCTACGGTAACACAAGATCATTTATTTATTTAATATTAGCCATAATAATAGAAAAACTTGATTTGTCACAATGTTTCCAAATCAAAATGGCCCTCTAATTGTGACGTTTCATGCAGACAGGGATATTGTTGTATTGGAAGTGTGCTGGATGTCATGCACATGGTTTAGTCCACTGTTACGCAAATGAAGCCTGTGGTTAATTTACCGTGTCATTGGAATCCCACAGAGTCTATTAAAGTCTGTGGAACAGTGCTGAATGCTAATAATACTGATTACACCTTGACAGCATTACAAAAGGAAGAAATGATTAATCCATTCAGTTTATGATTTCCCAGTATGAAGCCTGCAGGAGGATCTGTTTTGTCAAATGATATGTGCTCGCTTTTAATGAGCACTCATGAAATTTCAGAACAGCCAAATCAAGAAAATCAAATCAAAGTACTTGATATTTTAGCGCAATGCTATTTTCTCATGATTTATGGAAAGTATAACTAACTATTATAAAAACGGAATGACCAAAGATGTATTATATAAATTCTTCACTTTATAAGCCTCAAATCATTAGAAAAAAAAAAAACGATTATTTTAAAAGTTCATAATACAACACTTGAGCTGTTGAAGTTTTAATGTAATATTTTCCACAAAAAAGAAGATTCTGTCATTATTTAATCACCTTCATGTTGTTCTAAACTGGTTTGATTTTCTGCAGAACACAAAAGATGTTTAGCAGAATGTTCACACTGATCTTATCCATACAATGAAAGTGAATGGTGGCTTTTATGGTGCTTTTTTGCCATTTTTGGAGCCCTTGATCATTTAATTATATGCAAAAGCACCATTAATATCCTGCCTAACATCTCATTTTGCGCTCTAGAAAGAAAAGAAAGTCATACATGTTTGGAATGACGTGAGGGTGAGTAAATAATGACAGAATTACATCATTTTTGACTGAACTATAGCTTTAAGTGCATCCTAAGTCTTCCTGTCTCAGGTATGATAACCTATTAAAGTAGTATGAACATATATATTTTTACCCCATACAGGGAGAAAAGATCGAAGTGTACAGAATAGTAAGCAGGAGGCAGGGTGGGCTGAAAGGGATTCATTCAGTCCACACTAAAAGCATCTCTGCCTGGGTGGCCTAATTCAGAGAAACCATCTCAAGGGGGTGAGAGAGAGAAAGAAAGAAAGAAAGAAAGAGATAGGGAAGGAGTTAGGAGTGGATCTTATATGTATCTGTTACTGTGCATTCAGCAGCTAGAGTTAAGGTTCAAGTCTAATCCAGATATTAGAGATGTCCTTTGCAAAATATCTCAATATCTGGATCACAGAAAAAGTTTTGTAAAGTTTTCAGCTTTTATTTTGAAGGTCCGTTTGGACACAAACCTGACTAACTTTAAAGCCTTTATAAAATACTTGAATTATTTGTGAAAGTTCACTTTACTGTCATAAACAATTCAGCTCGCCTGTTGAGTTGAGTTCATTTGTAATGCCTGATCAAACAAAAACATATAAGTTGCATAAATCATATAGTTGAAGGGTATTGGCTAATCAGCTAGCAGAAGTCATTTTGAAATTCTTAATTTCTCTTAATGATTCTGTTAATGAAATGTATGTTAATTAGCTTAAGACTATAGGCCCCTTCAAACTAAGAATGATAACTATATTATCGTTCACACCACGTTCTGTTTATTATAAGCACACACAGTGCAGTTTTGTCGTCTGCCGCTTGCTCCAGCACTTCTGATTGGCTGTCAATGTTTTTATCGTTCATCAGCTGGAAAAAAAAAAAAAGTTTTGAAAGTTTTTCCAGTGATAACGTTCCTCTGTGTTTTCGTTACAGTTGTGGTGTGGAATTCCCTTAGTCGCATAGAATTAGAATGATTATTATAGTTATAGTTATCTTCAAGGTGGAGGATGACCAACTTTCTCTCTTGGTCTTTGCTCCAGATGTGTCTGTGAGCCTGTTGTCCCTTTTGGTGACCACATGTGGCCTGGCGCTGTTTGCCGTCTCCCTGTTCGTGTCATGGAAGTTGTTTTGGGTGCCATGGCGAGATCGCTTCTGGCCCGGCCTAAAGGACCAGCAGGGCGAGCAGAAGCCGGTCCTGGCCGAGGTGGAGGGCATGGAGCGGGAATACAGCGAGGACTTTGAGAAGGATCCCATCGGCCCAACGGTGCTCCCAGAGTCAGCCATGAAGATCAGCCACACGTCCCCGGACATCCAGCTGGAGACCCAGTCTAAGGCAAAGGAGCTCAACCACATCCATGTAGCTCGCGTACAGCGACAAGTCACCGAACCGACCTCATCTGTCAGGTGAGTCATGTGTTCCTGACTTCATCAGGCATAATCACTCAGCCACCATTGATATTCATTTAGCAATTCCCAGTTGGCATTTGTCAGACAGTGTGCGCCTCTGTGACCTTCAGCTTTAATTAAAGTTCTTTTCAGTCTCGTTATTTAGATGTCTAGCATAGTGGTGACCAACAGAAATCCGCCCCCCTTTTCTTCTCACTTCAGGCACAACTCCATCCGGAGACAGATGAACGTCTCCAATCACGATTTCAACATGGCCCAGTTCCAGAGACAGGAGTCCATAACAGGTCCGGGCTTGGGGAGCATCAAGCCTGAGCTCTACAAGCAGAGGTCAGTGGATGCGGATGACGTCAGGCGAGCGGACAGCTGCGGACGCCTGCACTTCATCATCAAATACGACTGCGACTTGGAGCAGCTCATCGTGAAGATCCACAAGGCCCAAGACCTACCTGCCAAGGACTTTACGGGAACGTCCGACCCATACGTGAAGATCTACCTGTTGCCAGAACGCAAAACCAAGCATCAAACCAAGGTCCACCGCAAGACTCTGAACCCCATCTTCGACGAGGTTTTCCTGTTTCCTGTGGAGTACGCGGAGCTTCCAACGCGCAAGCTCCATTTCAGCGTCTACGACTTCGACCGTTTCTCGCGTCACGACGTCATTGGCCAAGTGGTGGTGGACAACTTCCTGGATCTACCTGACTTTCCACAGGAAACCAAGCTCTGCAGGGATATCCTTTATGTTAGCGCGGTAAGTCTTCCACACTGTATGCTAGTCATATCAATATTACTCCTGAATTTGCCCTTAAACATTTTGTGTGCTCGGTCCTCTCAAGTGATGCTGTTGTGGCAGAATCTATAAATAGTGAGGAAAGAAAGGCTGTTTCGTCACCTGACTTGAGTGAGGTGTTTGTTGAATTAGCTGGCGTATGTAGTGTTGAGACTCTGTGGAGGCTTCGAGTGTGTGACTCAAGAAGGTTTTATCCAGGTACAGGAGGCTGCTATTGGAAATCTATGCTGGGAATTTGTACATTGACGATAGTGTCAGTTTAAATGAAACCAAACAGTTTGTGTGTGTTTCCCTTTGATTTCAGTAATTATAATCATTTTCTATATGTATATATTTTCTGTATTTATTTATTTACATGTTTGTTGAAAATAAATGTTGTAGTTTATAATTAGTGAAATCAAGGAAAAAACTTGATATAAAAGTTTAGTTAGTAATTATAATTTTATAAATAATAGATTTCCCTTTTGAATAAATGCTGTTCTGTTGAACTTTCTATTCATCAAAGAATCCTTGGGGAAAAAAACTGTTTCCACAATATATTCCACAAAAATAATTTGACACTGAAGAGTAATGGTGCTGCAAATTCAGCTTTGCATCACAGGAATGAATTACTTTTTATGAATTTGAATTGTTAACAAATTGTTAAACAATATTAATGTTTTCGCTATATTTAAAAAAAAAAAATCATCATTGGAGAGCATTAGAGAATTCTTTCAAGAACATTAAATCATCTCTCTCTCTCTCTCTCTCTCTCTCTCTCTCTCTCTCTCTCTCTCTCTCTCTATATATATATATATATATATATATATATAGGCTATATCCAGATTATATTCATTTAAAAAAAAATCCAGTATTTATAAAATCAGATTAAGCGTCACACAAATGTGTTGCAATGTGCTAAAATCTCTGACAGATTTGAACACTACTGTACTTTTGCCAAGATTATATTGGTGTTAACAGTTCATTTTAACATCATGAAATATGAATGGAATTGGAAATGGTATTATTAGTCCATTTGTAACCGTTGTGAAGTAAATGCTAATGTTAATGGTCATACTGAAAGAACAAGTGAAAATATTTGAGGATAGTTTTCTCTCTCCTCCGATCACTTTCATGCTTCAGAGGGAGCAACATAAAAATATACTTTGAGAATTGTGAATATTTCATAAGCACACATGGCACACGTAGGGGTGACCTATATTTGAAATAGCTGGAGAGTTTGCTCTGACATGAATATACGGCGGTTTCAGGTTTATTGTTTTAATTTGAAGGAGCGCAGGATAGATGTCCGATGGGGTGAAATTGGTCCGTCTCATAAGTGGACCTGTGCCAGTTGTCTGGGAGAATTGCCCTCAGCCAATAAAGAAACACAGAGGTTTTTGTGTGCAGGCGGTATGACATACTGTACTTGAAGGAATAGTTCACTCTCTTATAATATTTTGAAACCCGTTTGGCGGATTCTTTCACAATTGGTTTTGAAGCCTTACCTGTAATTTTACATTTTAAATAACCAAAATATTCTCAGCTGTTTGGTGGTGCTGTGCTAAAATACAGGACAAACTGCATTCTGTAGGGATTTAATGTGGATCTCAATTCTGTTCGCTTAAATGAAGTGTGGTGTGGATTGTATTAAATGGGATGGTTGGTAATCATACTGTCTGTTTGAATATTATCCATGCTATAAATGAGTATTCATCATTGTTGACATGTTTATTTTAGTCTAGCAGCAATTTCATGTATATCACTGGATCTAGAGGTTAGTGTCTAAGGGATAGAGAGCATCACAAGGCTGTTTCAGTGCATATAAGTGGGCCATACCTCTAGGGATCGCCTCTTGGTGGAACACAATCCACACGTGCCATCAATGCATGAATCATTTTTGGAGGCTTGATTGTATATCTAACATAACTTACGTAATACTATGGTGTAAGACTTTACATTTCGATAACGTTCGATAACTGTGTGTTGATGACTTTAGTGCCACTTAAACAGTTATACAGTTGTTTTCTGGTGTTTGGTCGTCATTTGCACACATTCATAAAGCAATTACTTTAAGACGAGTGAATTGCCATTGCAGCCCATTTTGCTTCTGTAATCTGAAATATTTCTGATTGCAACAAGATATTCAATTTGAAAAAAAGTAGGATGGAACTTAACCAAGGATGGTTTCAATGGTGAAAAGTGGATGTTAATCACAGTATTAGAGCAAATTTTTATGCGAGTTTGCTAAAACAATAGCTAAATAGCTAAGTCAATTCAGAGCAGCATTGCCAAGTCTGCGGTTTTCCCTCGATGTTGGACTATTTTTACACTGTTGTTGTTTAGCCCGCAGGTTGAAGCGAACACCCCCGGGAAACCCCCCAGAACGGGATTTGGGGTCGTTTTGGCCTTGATTGGCTGGGTTTTAAATAGCTATCAGGCTGGTTTTGTTTATGCAAACCTGGCAACCCTGATTCAGAGGGTTACATAAGCACAGTTCGTGTTTTGAGAAAGTAAATAGGGTCAATCTTTTTATTTTAAGTTGACTGTAAAAGTGGTAATGAGTCTTTTCCCAAACTAATAGAGCTGCAGGACTGACATCAAAACCCGGAAGATTAATTCACCAGTTCCCTCAAGATTTCCCTATTGGTTTTTATGATGGGGGAGTAAAACACAAATTGACGATATTTGGATGTTTTTAAAACGTCCAAGTATCGTCAACATGCTTACCACGGATCTTATTTTACTCATAAATGTAAAAACCATTAGGAAAATCTCTGGCGAATTATTCTTTCGGGTTTTGACGTCATCTCTGCAGCACTCTATAAAGATAAATCATGTTTACGCAAGCACTTGTGGATCTTATTGGATAAAGCCGACTGTGATTAATAAAGGGAAAAATAAATAAATATATAAACAATATAAAATTTGTACCATTTATCTTTCTGCTCTCTCTATCTGATCGAATCAGGTTAATTTCTATATAATCGGCATCGATCAGCTAACAGTGTAGCACAGATGTCAGAGTGCTTCATGCTAACTCTGTATTACTTTAGGGATTCTGAGTAACTTGTTAAAAATGCATGAGAGTTCCAGCAGCACAGCCGGTCTTAGATTGAAATGAAATACAATCCACCATACACGATCATGACATGCGAATACAACTATCCGAATATCACCTCTGATTAAAAGCAACTTTAACCTTTCAGGTTTTTTTTTTTGGTTGTTTTTTTTGCATGCAAGCCATTTGCATTTCAATCTGAATGAATGATTATGTTTGCTCAGATCTATTCAAGGTGTAATTCGGCTCTGCCTATAAATAAAACACCAGCTAGTTAATGTACGAAAAGGCCAATCCATTCCACCCAGCTGGAGAGAGAAAGATTGACGCATCTCTAATCCGGAAGAGTAAATAGGTCGATCAGCAGGATTTAGTGCCATTGAATCTCCCGTCAGGATTCACCTCTAACCATGACACATTTATCTCGGATTGCGACTGAAATTACACTTTTTGTAAACTTGAAACGAAGGCTTTAATCCAGCAGTTCTTGGCTTGGGAATGATTGTGACACGAGATAGTAGCTTGTTTCACATTAGTGTACTTGATGCCACATGGTTTTCAGCATCATTACTCCAGTCTTCAGTGTCACATGATCCTTCAGAAATCATTCTAATATGCTGATTTGCTGCTCTAGAATCATGTCTTATGTCCACAAACTTATTTATGATGAAAAGTAGCCTTTAAAGTTAATGTAATCCAATTGTATACATCATAATCCCATACCACCTTTCTACAGCAAGCAATACAGCAATCTGACTGAGGTGGAGAGAGTTGTAACAAAGCAAACCCTTATCTTCTTGTTTGTTTGTAAGCATACATGAAAGACAGGGGTATTTCAGCAGACATTTTGAAATAGTCTGCAGTTGAAGTCAATGAAGCCATTCACAAATAATAGAAAGAGAAAGACTAGGTCTGCATGTAGTAACAGACATAAGGAAAAATTGACAAATTTATGTGCGTTTTTAGGTTAGATACTATGCTGACAACATATGTAACTGTATAAAGGTAATTGTGAGATAAAGTTGCGAAAATGAAATTAAGGGACACCTGTGAGAAATAAAGTCGCAATTATGAAAATGAGTTTGAGATTAGTTAGATTGAGATATAGAGACACAATTACAAGAAGATTTTGAGATATGAAAGCACAATTGTAAGACATAAAGTTGCAATTAAGCGAAATAAAGGTGTCATTTTGAGACACAAAGGAACAATTGTGAGATATAAAGATTCAATTAGGATAAATAAAGTTGTAATTTCTAGATGTAAAATTCACAAGTGTAAGACAGTTTAAAAAGCTGTCATTTTGAGACAAAAGAACAATTTTGAGATATAAAGATATAAAATTGTCATTTTTAAATGTAAAATGCACAATTGTAAGACCAATAGCAATGCCTTGTGGAATTTTGAAATAGCCCTCTCTGAGTTGAATTCATATGAAATTCTACGGTTTTGTGCCAGTGCTGGAGTACAGATTTACTTTCTGCATGTGGTGTTGTCACAAAATGGAAAATCTGTGATTAAGCAAATGTTAACAAGCCTCTTCGCTTTGCCCTGACTTTCATCAATGTGTTCATTACGTTCTTTCTTTGTAATGTGGCGAGCAGCCCTTGTTAATAAGCCTTTGAATGAGTGGGGGTGGGTGGGATTGGAGATCGAGGTTCACACTAGATAGACTCTCTTCAAGCCATATTCAACCTCTTCGCAACTGCACTATAATTTCATTCACAGTTCGCAAGTGACCATAATTTTACCGCTGACTTGATTTAAGTGCTTATGAGAGCAGAGGCGTCTGTTATCCTATAGTCTACAGATGGAAGGGCGTAATTCAATTACCTCGCCAGAGAGGAATTGGTTTCACGAGGTCCAACCCTTAATGTCTCTCACACACAAAAAGTGGGCGTGTTCTGAGCATTAATAGCCGGTTGTCCCACGCCCCTTCCCACCACATCCCGCCCACTTTACCATGACACGTCAGGGAAAGAAACACTACAAACTTAAGTACAATAGAAGGTACGGTTAGATTAACCGTCTTATTTTGCTATTTTACTGTGATATTTTTACTGTTTGGCTACAAGAAAATCAATTGCATTGACAGTTCTATGGGCTCTGCATATGAAAAATTTATTTACTCACCATCATGTTCTTTTAAAAAAAACTGTTTAATATCCTTTATTTATTATTTACTTTCCATTTAGAATATTTGAAAAATCCTTGCAGCAACACTGCAGAAGATATTACGAGCTGTTTTCAGAGAATATATTAAAAATATAGATAAATATTAGGAAATATATAAATTACTTTAATATGTATTAGTGTACATTGTGCTGCTTCTCAAGTAAATTTATTTAGTTTTAAGGATTTTTAGATTTTTTTTCTTTTTTTCCAGTAAAAATCAAGACTTTTTTTTTATGCAGTGTATCTTACCATTTAAATTGTCAATAATTTATCTCCGCTGTAGTGCTCCAAAACTCATTCACACAAATGCATGTTCAAAGATGCGCCACACCATGCAGGTTTGACATCATTGACACCATATTTCAATATGAGCATATGTTTTGAATACAAGCACACATGACATTTGAAATCTACATTGGAGAGCAAGATTTTCTGTAAATAATTTACATGAAAAAGTTAGTTCAGGCAAGAATTAAAAAAACCTAAGTAAATTCTATATTAGCACTCAATTCAACCGTAAATATCAACGTTATAAGATTAAGTAAAATTAGTCAGCTTTTCTGATACTGGTGTTCCCATCATGCACTGGGCCTTGAATAATTAATGAGGTTGATTGTTCACTGTTTTCCAGCTTTATTTACACTGTTTTATCATTGCTTTTGTTGTTAGGATTAGTAACTTGCCATTTTATGACATTGGGAGTTCATTTTCTACTCAAAATGACACATTCAAACACAAAAGCGATCCATCAAATGTTACCGTCATTGTGTATTGTCTACCAAGTTTTGAGGTCGCTGCGTTCGCATCACACTTAAAGTCTGATATGTTGACATGCTGTCTTACACAATATCTATTGTATGAATTACTTAGGAAATTTTAAGTAAAGCATATACTTTAAAAGTGTGGTTTGATTCAGTAGGCTACTATAATGTTTGAGTGAAATGTATTGCAAAGGAAACTTCAACTAAAAAAATATTAATTTAATATTACTTATTTTCTTTGTTACTTTCACTTAACTTAGTTAAGTAGAGTTTACTTAATTCCATATGTGAAATTTACTTTAAAAATATTCGTGCAAAAACTTGCCAAAGAAAAATGATTATTGTTGTTTTTTTCAGTGTGGTCACTGTTTAATCTTGAAAAAATAGCTGCATAAACATTCTTTAAAATGTCTTCTTTTGTGTTTCACGGAAGAAACTAAGTCTTATAGGTTTGGAACAACATGATGATGACTTTTTAGTGAACGAATCCTTTAAACAAAAGCCTCTAGCATTTAATGTCTTAATTTTGTGAGCTGCTTGCTTTAAAGGACAAAGCATTTGTCTTTATAATGAAGCAACGAGGATTTGGCTTGATGAGGAGAATCCAATTTAGGATTTAATTTGCAACAAGAGTCAACCTCTCTTACCTCTCTGTTAATGAAGGCTGTGCATCGAATGGATGAGACGAAGGCAATAAGAAGAAACATTACCTTACTCCCTTTCCTAGACACTAATTATTATGTGCAAAGAACAACAAACACAAACTGCCTACAATACATCAAACCCACAGGCCATCACATTTATTGATCTTTCTGCATACTTGGCTGTCACGAGGGATATCATCCAGTTTTATTTAAATAAAATTACCCAAAAAAAGCACAGTTACAATGCACAATTGTACACTTAAAAAAATAAATAAGCGGTAGTTACTGATTAATTGACTATAAAAATATATGGTAACACTTTATTTTAAAGTGTCCTTGTGTTACATGTACTTACCATATTAATAACAGTAGATTATGCATAATTACATGCAACTAACCCTCAAACAAATCCTATTCCTATCCTAACCCTATAGTAAGTACATGTGGTTGCTTAATATTACTCAATACTTAAATATATAATTACACTGTAACAATGACACCTTAAAATAAAGTGTAACCAATTATATACACTACTGTTCAAAAGTGTGGGGTAAGATTTTTTTTAAATGTTTTTGAAACTCTCTTATGCTCACCAAGGCTGCATTTATTTGATCAAAAATACAGTTAAAACAATAATATTGTGAAATATTATTTCAAATTAAAATAACTGGTTTCTATTTCAATATATTGTAAAATTGCATTTATTTTTTTGATGGGAAGGTTGAATTTTCCGTCTTTAGTGTCACCTGATCCTTCAGAAATCATTCTAATATGCTGATTTGCTGCGCAAAAAACATTTCTTATTATTATCAATGTCGTTCTGCTTCATATGTTTGTGGAAACTGGACACTTTTTTTTCAGATCAATAGAAAGTTCAAAAGAACAGCATTTATTTGAAATAGAATTTTAACATGTAACATTATAATTATCTTTATTCTCACTTTTAAACAAAATATAATGCCTTCTTGCTAAATAAAATGAATGAACCAAAACTTTCAAATGGTAGATTTTATTTCTTCTGATGAACGCAAAAGAATACATGTGCAATTATTTATTTTTTACATACAATGAAGGTGGGATCCGAACATGTTTTTTGGACCCCAATAACTTAAAAAAAAAAAATCTTCTTTTGTGTTCTGCAGAAGAAAGAAAGTCATCATACAGGTTTGGAACGACATGAGGGTGAGTAAATAAGAACGGAATTAAAATTCTTTAGGTGAACTGTCCATTTAAATAAGCCCACGTTGTTAGGAAAGGTTGTGCTTGCCACTTTTGGTGATAAAGACAGACTGACCTCTAGTCTGACGGTAACCTGATCCTTTACCAATGGTTGAATCCATGTTCCAAAGGCAATTAAAGGTGATAGAGTAGTAGTTTCGACTGTGGAACTGCTCTTGAGTCTGATCTCTGCGAGGCAGTAAAACACCATCCAGTTCCAGTTCATCCCTGTAGAGCATTAATGAACACGACTCTCATCGTAGCCGACAGGACCGGACGTAGTGCTGCGACCTGGCCAGATAATGAGCCAATCTCTGCCGCCTGCCTCCATGACCTTTCTGCTTCACCGTAATAGATGGAGCCTCCTACTGTGCGAGAAGCCGGAGGGCTGTGAACTGCTCCGAGTGGGACTGATCTATCTTAACAGACCCTCTGAGCTCCTCAAATACACACAATCACGGATGATTAGATTTGTCAGGAAGCCTTAGAAGCCCAATGAGGTGTGCTGACCACTCATGCAGTTTCCTTTACAGTGCCCAAAGTCACTTCCAGAAAGGCAGGAAGTCCATGACCAGCATGCATTAGGCATAAACCCATTTGCTAAATCAGTGGATAACATCCTTGAAATAAGTCTCCAGTATTTAGAGTAGAGTCTAAGTCAAGTGTAAAGCCTTTTAGATGGGGTCTGTCAAGGTTCAAGAATTTGAGGTTGAGTCTAAGACAGGTCTCAGGTGTTTAGGGTAATTTAGTCCAAGTTAAGTATCTCTTTACTTGTTTATTTTAAAGCAGTCCATGTCATATTTGGAGTCCGAAGTCTAAAGTCAACTTGTGTTTTAGAACAAAATTTCCATGTGATTTAATAAGACTTAATTTCAGATCATTTCTCTTGAATTAAGTTTATTTTTCTTACCCCACTGTTACTGTCTTTTTTTATTATTTATGCATAAACCTCACAAATTATTGATTTGTTTTTTTATTTGAAATTTTTTTAATTAGTTTTGAAACAGTAAAAAAAATATATATATTTGCCAACGTCAAAGATATATTCTATAAAACAAGTCTTAAAATCGAAATTTACTGTTCAAAAGTGTAGGGTCGCTACGATTTTTAAAATGTTTTTGAAAGAAGTCTCTTATGCTCTAATGGCTGCATTTATTTGATCAAAAATACAGTAAAAACTGTAATATTGGTAAATATTATAATTTAAAATAACAATGTAATTTGCCATCACAGGAATGAATTACATTTTAAATTGTAAAGCTGAATATTCAGACTTAAGTGTCACATGATCCTTCAGAAATCATTCTAATATGCTTAAAACATTTATTATTATTATCAATGTTGAAAACAGTTGTGCTGCTTAATATTTTTGTGGATACTGCAATACATTTAGATCAAGGATTCTTTGATGAATAGAAAGTTGAAAATGATAGCATTTATTTGATATGTAAATATTTTGTAACATTATAAAGGCTTTTACTGTCACTTTTGATCAACTTAATGCTTCCTTGCTGAAAAAAAAGTATTAATTTGTAGTGACCTGAAACGATATATCTATATATTGCTAAGCAAAACAAAGTTTCTCTTCTAATGCCCACTGATGGGCCTCATGCAACTTTGAGATCATTCTCTTGAATCCTTTGGGGGTAGAAAGATATGAGAGACTAAGTAATGTTAAGAGTTCTTACATGCTCTCAGCAACATTACACACCCATCTGATCCCAGCGCAGAGCGTGTCCATTAACATAGATCAGTTAATAATTGACAGCACGTGAAAGTTCTGGTAGCTGTGGGATCCGCCAGTGCTTGGCTGCTGTGTGCATTAAAGGCCCATTTGGGTTCTGCACACTCTTTGATTCATTACTAATGTATGTCCGTCGTCTTCTCTTCCGTCCTGTTGTGTCATTGCATTAACGCGCTGAAATGAGCCACAGAGCTGCATGTATACATAGAACTACATTACCTAGATCACAGGTTATATCACGATTGCGCTCTGGGGTAATGCGTTTAACCCTAGTTTGCTCCGAGGGGTTTGTCCAAGCAGCTGGTATCTTTTTCCAATGACCATTTACTAGTTTATTCTGCTGAATTTCATTTTTAAATAATTTATACACTCATCAGCCACTTAATTAGGTACATCTGTTCAACTGCTCGTTAATGCAAATATCTAATCAGCCAATCACATGGCAGCAGCTCGATGCATTTAGACATGTAGACATGATAAAGATGATCTGCTGAAGTTCAAACTGAACATCAGAATGGGGAAAGGTGATTTAAGTGACTTTGAACGTGATATGGTTGTTGGTGCCAGACGTGCTGGTCTGAGTATTTCAGAAACTGCTGATCTACTGGGATTTTCATGCACAACCATCTGCTGGTGGTGTAATGGTGTGTTTTGATATTTTCTTGGCGCACTTTGGGTCCCTTAGTACCATTTTAGCATCGTTTAAACACCACAACCTACCTGAGTATTGTTGCTGACCATGTCCATCTCCTTATGACCACAGTGTACATCTTCTGAGGGATACTTATAGCAGGATAACTCGCCATGTCACAAAGATCAAATCATCTCAAACGGGTTTCTTAAACATGACAATGAGTTCACTAAACTCTAATGATCTCTACAGTCACCAGATAGATCCAATAGAGCACCTTTGGCATGTGGTGGAACGGGAGATTCTCATCATGGACGTGCAGCCGACAAATCTGCAGCACCTGCGTGATGCTATCATGTTAATATGGACCAAAATCTCTGAGGAATGTCTCCAGCACCTTGTTCAATCTATGCCACGAACAATTAAAGCAGTTCTGAAGGCTAAAGGGGGTTCGACCCGGTATTAGCAAGGTTTAAATAATAAGTGTCTGGTGATATATATTGTTGGCTCCCACTACACTGAGGCTTATTTTGATGAGATGTTTTTATGGATCGCATTTTTAGTTCATTACGAACGACTCTAATTTTAAAAAAAGGTGCAAAATGTGTCTATTTTCAGATGTGATAATTAGGCAGCAGGTTTCTGCTCGCTGTTATGAGTGTATGGCAAAGTGGAAGAACAGGATTCCCGTGAGGT